>NC_042615.1:137862235-138172116 GCF_901001135.1 Rhinatrema bivittatum | reverse complement strand
GTGGCAATCACCCCTTAATAATTTTCCTGCATAATGTAGTTAGATATGGCACACGGCCGCTGTATTTTTTTATATTGTATCTGATTTGCAATTTTGAGTGTATTTACATTTTTAGTCGTTATTAATTAATTGTCAAAAAGCAAAGTATTCTAACTTTCATGTACATTATCGTTGTGATATATGTTGTACCTGATTTCTAATCTTGTTTGGGTCCTTTGCAAGGAGTCCTCCCTATTTGAATTGTTTCCTTTTTTACAGTTGAAGAATTCCGCTGAAAATCACGTCCCTCCCGATGCAGCCGCGTTTGGCGAAACACGGGTCCGTGTCGGGGGACCCTGTTTAAGTATTGCGTCTTTCTGAAGCAATGGAGTTGCCGCCAATAAAAAATTAAAATTGCCTGAACTTTGAAGTTGTTGTTGGGACTCATTCAAAACTTACTGCATTTCCTGATTTATGCCAGTTCTCTGCAATACTGCCATCTTCAGTAGCCCTTAGTAATCAAAACCTCAATAAAACAACGAGCTTAGAAAACATAAAAACATGAGATATGCCATACAAGGTCAGATCAAGGGTCCATGAAGCCCAGTATATTGTGTCCAACAGAGGCCAACCAAATAAGAACATAAGAACATGCCATAATGGGTCAGACCAAGTGTCCATCAAGCCCAGCATCCTGTTTCCAACTGTGGCCAATCCAGGCCATAAGAACCTGGCAAGTACCCAAAAACTAAGTCTATTCCATGTTACCGTTGCTAGTAATAGCTAGAGATGTGAATCATGTGATCGATCGTCTTAACGATCGATTTCGGCTGGGAGGGGGAGGGAATCGGATCGTCGCAGTTTGGGTTTTTTAAATATCGTGTAAATCGAAAACCGGCACACTAAAACATCCCTAAAACCCACCCCGACCCTTTAAAATAAATCCCCCACCCTCCCGAACCCCCCAAAATGCCTTAAATTACCTGGGGTCCAGTGGGGGGGTCCCGGTGTGATCTTCCACTCTCGGGGACACTAAAACAACCCTAAAACCCACCCCGACCCTTTAAAATAAATCCCCCACCCTCCCGAACCCCCCCCAAAATGCCTTAAATTACCTGGGGTCCAGAGGAAGGGTCCCGGTGTGATCTTTTACCTTCGGGCCTCCGGTACGTTGTAGAAATGGCGCCGGCGCCATTTTGTACGGAAAAACGATTCGCGTGCAGGAAGTCGTTCCCAGACCCCCGCTGGACTTTTGGCAAGTCTTGTGGGGGTCAGGAGGCCCCCCCAAGCTGGCCAAAAGTCCCTGGGGGTCCAGCGGGGGTCCGGGAGCGATCTCCTACGCTCCTGACGTCGGGGGACAAAAAACAAAATGGCGCCGGCGCTACTTTTGACCTGTCATATGACAAGGCAAAGGTAGCGCCGGCGCCATTTCTACAACGCACCGGAGGCCCGAGAGTAAAAGATCACACCGGGACCCTCCCTCTGGACCCCAGGTAATTTAAGGCATTTTGGGGGGGTTTGGGAGGGTGGGGGATTTATTTTAAAGGGTCGGGGTGGGTTTTAGGGTTGTTTTAGTGTGCCGGTTTTCCCGCCCTCCCCCTTCCCCTTCCCCCGATTTACGATTTTTTGACGATAAATCGGCGGAATTGTTATTGTATCGCGGCTCTAACGATTTTTGACGATTTAAAATATATCGGACGATATTTTAAATCGTCAAAAAACGATTCACATCCCTAGTAATAGCAGTGGCTATTTTCTAAGTCAACTCAATTAATAGCAGGTAATGGACTTCTCCTCCAATCAAGTACCCAAACATTAAATGAACAGATCCCAAGCTACTAATCCTTATTGATTAATAGCAGTTTATGGACTTCTGCTCTAGGAACTCATCCAAATCATTTTAAAATCCAGTTGCACTAACTACTGTAACCACATCCTCTGACAATGAATTCCAGAGCTTAATTATGCGTTGAGTGAAAAAGAATTTTCTCCTATTTATTTTAAATGACCTATTTGCTAATTTCATGGAATGACCCCTAGTCCTTGTATTATTCAGATGAGTAAATAAACAATTCACATTTACCCATTCAAGTCTTTTATCATATCTTCCCTCAGCAGTCTCTTCTCCAAGCTGAACAGCCCTAACCTCTTTAGCCTTTCCTCTTAAGGGAGCCATTATATCCCTTTAATCATTTTGTTTGCCCTTCTCTGTACTTTCTCCAGTGCAACTATATCTTTCTTGAGATGCAGCAACCAGAATTGTACACAGAATTCAAGGTACGGTTTCACCATGGAGTGATACAGAGGCATTATAACATCCACCATTTTATTCGCCATTCCCTTCCTAATAATACCTAACAATGTTTGCTTTTTTGACCGCAAGAGCACACTGAGCCAACGATTTCAAAGTATTACCCACTATGACGCCTAGATCTCTTTCCTGGGTGGTAACTCCTAATGTGGAACCTAACATCATGTAACCACAGCAAGAGTTCTTTTTCCCTATATGCATCACTTTGCACTTGTCCAAATTAAATTTTATCTGCTATTTGGATGCCCAATCTTTCAGTCTCACAAGGTCCTCCTGCAATTTATCACAATCCGCTTGACATTTAACTACTGTGCATAATTTTGTGTCATCCGCAAATGTAAGCACTTCACTCGTCATGCCCCTTTCCAGATCATTTATAAATATATTAAAAAGCACCGTTCCTAGTACAGATCCTGAGGCATTCCACTGTTTACCTTTTCCCACTGTGAAAACAGACCATTTAATCCCACTCTCTGTTTCCTTTCGTTTAACTAGTTTGCAATCCACAAAAGGATATCGCCTCTTATCTCATGACTTTTTAGTTTTCTTAAACGCCTCTCATGAGGGATTTTGTCAAACACCTTCTGAAAATCCAAATACACCACATCTACCGGTTTACCTTTGTCCACATGTTTATTCACCCTTTCATAAAAATGTAGATTTGTGAGGCAAGACTTCCCTTGGGTAAATCCATGCTGGCTGTGCCCCATTAAACCATGTCTATCTAAATATTCTGTGATTTTATTCTTTATAACAGTTTCCACGAAGTTTCCTGGATCTCCCCTGGAGCCCTTTTAAATATCCAGTCTTCAGGTACAATGGACGATTTTAATGATAAGTTACATATTTTTACTAATAGATCTGAAATTTCATTTTTTAGTTCTTTCAGAACCCTGGTGTATATACCATCCAGTCCAGGTGATTTACTACTCTTCAGTTTGTCAATCTGGCCTACTACATCTTCCATGTTCACTATAATTTGGTTCAGTTCATCTGAATCATCACCCTTGAAAACCGTTGGCGGAACGGGTATCTATCTCCCCAACATCCTCTATAGTAAACACTGAAGCAAAGACTTCGTTTAGACTTTCTGCAATGGTCTTATGTTCCCTAATGGCCCCTTTCACCCCTCGATCATCTAATGGTCCAACTCCCATGAAGGTCTTCTGCTTCGGATATATTTTCAAAAGTTTTTATTATGAGTTTCTGCCTCTACGGCCAACTTCTTTTCAAATTCTCTCTTAGCCTGTCTTATCAATGTCTTACATTTAACTTGCCAATGCTGATGCTTTATCCTATTTTCCTCTGATGGATCCTTCTTCCAATTTTTGAATGAAGATCTTCTGGCTAAAATAGCCTCTTTCACCATGCCAGCAATCATTTGGCCTTCCTTCTATCTTTCTTAAAGCATGGAATACATTTGGACTGAGCTTCTAAGATAGCATTTTTAAACAATGTCCACACCTGTAGTACACTTTACCTTTGTAGTTACATTTTTTTTTTAAAATTATTTTCCTCATTTTTTCAAAATTTCCCTTTTGAAAATTTAGTGCTACAGCCATGGATTTACTTACTGTTTCCCTTCCTGTCATTAATTCAAATTTGATGATGTTATGATCACTATTGCCTAGTGGCCCCACCACCGTTACCTCTCTCACTAGATCCTCGTCTCCACTGAAAATTACATCTAAAATTACTCCCTCTCTTGTCGATTCTTGAACCAATAGCTCCATAAAATGGAGAAATTACTTACCTGATAATTTCGTTTTCCTTAGTGTAGACAGGACCAGTGGGTTATGCTCTCCTGCCAGCAGATAGAGACAGAGCAAGCTAATGTCACAATATATACACCTGCATTGACCCAAGCCTGCCAGTATTCTCTTCAAAAGCCACTGTGGATAGACTAGTAAAAAACTTGATTAAACAAGTCAACCATAACTGTACTCAACCAATAATAAACATTGAACTTAAGTAAGAACATAGGTACCCCCAAGCTAGGGACTGGATGAACATTTACCAGTAATCTCTTGGGATCCATATCTCCCCAGGAAGACTACTGACACAGTTGGCAGCTGAGGGTGGGAACCTGAGTCCATCTGTCTATTCTAAGGAAAATGAAATTATCAGGTAAATAATTTCTCCATTTCCTAGCATGTAGACAGATGGACTCAGAACCAGTGAGATGTACCAAAGCTACTCCCGAACATGGTGGGAGGCTTTCCACGTCCAGTCAACACCGCACATGCAAAGGCTGCATCTTCCCGGACCTAAACATCCAGACGATAAAACCTGGAAAAGGTGTGTAAGGAGGATCATGTCGCAGCTCAGCAAATGTCAACAGGAGAGGATAACCTAACCTCCGCCCATGACACTGCCTGAGCTCTAGTGGAATGAGCCCTATCCTAAATAGGCAACAGCTTTTCAGCATCCACACATGCAGCCGTGACATCTCCTTAATCCAGCAAGCTATTGTAGCCCGCAAAGCTGGGTCTCCCTGCTTTCTTCCACTATGAAGGACAAACAGATGATCTGACTTTTGGAAAGGTTCAGAAACCTCCAGATACCGCATGACAAGTCTCTTGACATCGAAGGAACGCCGGAGGCGATACTCCTCCATGTCCCTGACCTGATCCAGGGACAGCAAAGAAATAAACTGATTCAAATGGAACTCAGACCACCTTAGGCAAGAAGGAGGAAATAGTATGCAACTGCAACGCCCCTGGAGTCACCCAAAGGAACGGCTGCCACCAGGAACACTGTCTTCAGGGTCAATAACCGCAAGGAAAGGCGACAAAGTGGTCGAAACGTAGGATCTGCTAAAAAATCCAGCCTTGGGTTAAGACTCTACAAGGGAACAGTCAATCACAAGGGAGGCCGAAGGTGCTTCACTCCCTTCAAGAAACGAGACACATCAGGATGGGACGACAGGGAGACACCACCTACTGTGCCTCTGAAACATGTAAGAGCCGCAACCTGAACCTTCAAAGAATTAAAAGCCAATCCCTTATTCAACCCATCCTGCAAAAATTCCAGAATAAGCGGGAGCTTAACCGAACAAGGAAGAACACCGTGCTCCTTGCACCAGGCCTCAAACACTCTCCAAACCCGCACATATGATAGAGAAGTGGAGAACTTCTGAGCACAGAGTAAGGTAGCAATTACTGCAGAAGAATATCCATGCTTCAATAGGCAAGCCCTCTCAAAGGCCAAACCATAAGACAGAACCGAGCCGGATCCTCATGAAGAACCGGTCCCTATTGCAACAGATCCATGTGCAGCAGAAGACGAAGGGGGTCGTCTATCAGGAGTCTCTGCAAATTCACATACCATGGATGCTTGGGCCAATCTGGAGCCACCAGGAGTACTAGCCCCCTGTGGATTTTGATTCTGCGAATGACCCTGCAAAGCAAGGGCCACAGAGGAAAGGTGTAAAGCAACTCATCATCCGGCCAGACCTATATGAGAGCATCGATGCCCAGGGACCACTGATCTCTCCTGTGACTGAAGAATCAAGGAACCTTCGCATTGTAAGAAGTCGACAACAAGGGAGTCCAGACTCTCCTGCTGAGAAAGTCTGCTCGTACATTGTCTTTTCCTGCGATGTGAAAGGCCGAGATCACCTGAAGATGTCCTTCCGCCAATTCCATAAGTTGGTCTATTTCCTCCAACACTTACTGGCTCTTGGTTTTTCCCTGGTGATTTATTTAGGCCACCGTCGTGTTGCTGACATCAGGCGGACCGCTCGACCTAGTAGTCTGTGGCTAAACTGCAAGCATGCCAACCTGACTGCCTGGGATTCCAGGCGACTGATATTCCAGAGAGCCTCCTCAGCTGTCCAACGTCTCTGGGCTGTCAGTTTCTGACAAAGAGTTCCCCATCCCTGAAGACTCGCATCTTTCATGAGCACCAACCAGTTCAGGGAGGACAAGGGAACTCCCTTTCTCAGATGATCCTCCTGCAACCTCCACTGGAATCCAGAGCAGATTTCTATCAGCAAGTGGAGCCGAACCGAATAGACCTGAGACTGCGGGTTCCAACACGACAGCAATGAGTGCTGAAGAGGACGCATATGCACCCTCACCCATAGCATCACTTCCAGGGTTGCCACCATCAAACCGAGCACCTGTAAATAGCTCCTCACCATTGGGCGGACAGTGTTCACCAACTAACGCACCTGAGACTTCAAACTTTGGATTCGCGTGTCTGGTAGAAAAACTTGCCCAGCCGCGTGTCGAAGCGAACTCCCAGATACTCCAATGACTGAGAAGGCTGGAGACTGCTCTTGGCCAGGTTCACCACCCAACCTATTTCCTGCAGCAAAGAAATCACCTTGTTTGTCACCAGACTGCCAAAGACTTGGCCTGAATCGGCCAGTCCTCCAAGTATGGGTGTACCAGAATCCCATCTTTCCTCAACGCTGCCGCCACAACCACCATGACCTTGGAAAATGTTCTGTGGGCAGTGGCCAGGCCAGCCAAAGTGCAGTGCCTGAAACTGATAATGGCGACCCAGCACCGCAAAGCGCAGAAAACATTGGTGCTCCAAATGGATGGGAGTATGAAGGTAAACCTCGGACAGATCCAGGGAGGTCAGAAACTCCCCTGATTGTACGGCCATTATCACAGATCGTAAGGTTTCCATGTAAAAATGAGTCACTCACAGCTGACGGTTGATACTCTTGAGGTCAGAATGGGATGAAAGGAACCTTCCTTCTTGGGTACGACAAAATTAATGGAATAGCGCCCCGTATTTTCCTGAGACGTAGGCACGGGAGCCATAGCCCTCAGCCGGAGGAGCCGCAGAAGCATAGACTCCACTGCTTGTTTCTTCTGCAGGGAATGGCAAGGAGACACCATGAACATGTCCCGAGGAATTCTGAAAAACTCCAGCGCATATCCTTCCCGTATCTTCCAGGACCCATTGATCTGATGTGATCAAGACCCACCTCAGAGAAATAGGCATCCCCCATCTCCTCCTCCCGAAGGTGGGTCAGCAAACCTTCATTGGGAAGCTTAGGATAGTCTGCTCCTCTCTTGGACTGTCAGGGATGAAAGGACAGACCTACCAAAAGGCAGAGTCCTCTTAAAAGGTCGGGTTTCTGTAGGCACGAAAACGCTTAGAACACCTGAGTCGACCCCTCATAGAAAAGGAGCGCTGCAATTGCTTTTTATCCTCCGGTATACAGGGAACTGGAGATTCGCCCCACTTACTGCCAGCTTTTCCAACTCGCTCCCAAACAAGAGTGAGCCTTTAAAGGGCATTTTTGTAAGATTAGCCTTGGAGGCTGCATCAGATGACCAATTCTGCAACCATAGCTGATGCCTGGCCACCACTATGGAAGCCACGCCTTTGACCAAGGTATGGACCAAATCACAGCCCATGTCAGCCAAAAAGGCGGCAGTGGATTTCATAACTGCTCGGGAATTCACCCCAGAATCATCCATTTCCTGAGAGAGAAACAGATAAGAGCACACCACAAGAGCTCAACAAGAAGAAATCTGCAAAGCCATTGCCACTGTGTCAAAGGCCTGCTTAAGGAGAGATTCAATTCGCCTATCATGCATATCCTTCAAGGCTGCTCCTCCCTCCATGGGGACAGTGGTCCATTAGATACAGAACAAACAAGCACATCCACTTTAGGAGAATGCAAACACTCTCACAGCTGGATCCAGAGCCTTCCAATGCCCAACCCCCTTTGAAATTTGCCTCCAAGGCGTCCCATTCAAGATCAATCAATTTTCGAATGGCATACATAACAAGAAAAAAGCAAGTGGCTTTACTGAAGGACACCAAAATGAGAACCCTCTTCAGCTCCAACAAAGAAACTGCCCCAGGTTCTCCCAGCTTCTTTAATGTCTGGGAAATCAGGGCTGGCAGTTCATCTCTATGAAAGAACGTGGTTCGATATGGCTCCAAACCAGGAAGAATTTCACCATCTTACAAGGAATCAAGATCTGCCTCATCATACGTGCCATCCGGGTCCCCACTGGGAAAACCATAAAAGTGGAAGAGAGAGGGGCCACCGGCTGAGGGTCCAACCTGACCGAAGTGGGCAAAGTGTAGGACTGCGCCTGAACAAAGGCTTGTAAACCTTAAAAAAAACTCCAAAGAAAAAAGCAACTGGATCAAGACTAAGACCAGAAGGTAATGGCGGATCGAAGAAGGTCGATGCTGCGCGTTGCAAGCAAAAAGAAAAATGGAAATAATCATGATGGAATAACATATTGCTGAGCTGAGAAGAGGTGTGGGTAAGCGATTTCCCCTGAAGATGTCTCAAAACCTAGCCATGTCGGGTTAAAACGCTACCAGGGACTATTTTCTCAGCAGCTCAGTTAACAGCGTGGATTGAAGATCTTGCTACCTGGTTGAGAATTACAAATATAACCAGAATGAGCTAAGTATTTTCATTTCTGGATTGAGCTAAGTAATGTTGTGAGTTGAATATTCAATGAATATCTATGCTTTTTAAAATTATAACCATCATTGGATTCAGTTAATGACTTTAAAATTATAAACATCATTTGATTCAACTTAAGATTTTGTGAGCTGTGGAGAACATATAATTGGGAAATGATCAAGATTTAATGAGAATCCTTCCAAAATAGTCAAGTGGTGAACTGTTCCCATGTTTTAGACAAAAAAATAATAATAAATTCAAAAAAATTTTTGGAGTGAATAAATTATAAAGAAAACTAAGGTGGTTGGTGGTTTGTTTATGATTAAAGCAAAAACGAGGGTAACCTGGATGGTACTCTGAGGTTTATGAAACAACCACTGTCCATCATTAAAAAAAAATTTTTTTCGGAACAAGGATGTTTTTGGAATATGGATTTTTTGTCTATATAGAAGATTTGTGAACTTTTTAGAGATATATAATTGAAAGAAGATAAAATAAGAAAAGAGAAAAAAATTAAGAGGTGGGTGTAGGTTTTTGGTGTTGCATTTTGGAAAACTGTTTGCTGGCATTTTTAAATTTGCCACGTTTGAGAGATGTGGTATGTTGTGAGGTAAGTGGACTATTTATATGCTAAAGTATTATGATAAATATAAGGTAACAGAAATCACCCTTTTCATGTTTGAAACACTATGAATCAATACTTGAAAAAGCATTTGGTAATTACTGAGAAGTCCAAATAAAGAGAATCAGCTTCTAACACAAAGCTTGAATGAACTAATCACTATAAATGCTTCAGAATCATTTTTCAGTTATACACAATAAAAAAAATTAGCTGCATGAACTCACAGTATTACCTTTGTGCTTTCGTAAAAAATCAATGCTCTTCTGCAATACAGTAGATTTGTCCATCTTCCGAGCATTCCCTGGGAGCATAGATCCAAGTTCTTTGATGAGAATATTAAACTGATCTCTTCGTTTCTTTTCAGATTTATTTCTGGACACTCTGGGGTTGGAGAATTGAGGACGAGAAAAAAAGACAGAGAACGTTCTAAGTTCAGTTAAAAACAAAATTAAACACATACAACCAGATGCAATGCATTCCCTGATGTAAGGTAAAATAATGCCATTTGCCCAAAGGATTTGCCACAGTGATGTGGCAAATCTGCCGCCTGAGCAGATGGCGCTAGTTTGATGTATGGCCACTGAAAGTATTAGACAGTTACCGTAATGAGATAAAGAACATCAAGATAAGCAAACTGCAACGTGATGAGAAGGATTACACCAGTGGATATGTTTATCCCTGGATGCAACCAAAGAGGTTTAAATATAGGAATAAAGGAGACTTTTCATCATCTTCGGATGAGTCTTCTGATGAAGATAGACATAATTATGATAAGGGTCCAAGTGAAAGAGATAATGCTAGACAAGTTCGATTCAATGTTCCTGTTACACAACAAAATGATAATCGTTCTAATAAAGATGGACCTCCTATGAGAGGTAGGGGGTCTAGAGGTGATTTTAATTATAAATCACGAAAAACTTACAGTTATAGGGAACCTTATAATTTTCGTCGGCAATGAGGACAATCAAAATACGGGTGGTGGAGAAGTAGGCATGATGAATGTAGTGAATTTGTCTTCTAAATCAGTTGATGCTTCTACCTTGCAGTTTTTGAGCAAAGGGTTATCGTTTGTGCCGGTGACAAGACATGATAGTTTTTCTACTCGTATTGATCTCAAAAGATTTTTTAGACGGTTGAGAGATTTTTTTGGAGTGGATCAACAAGGGTATCTTAAAGACAAATTACATAAATCCTCTGGATGGATTCCCTCTGATCCTCCTAATCCATTAATTACAGCATTTGAAACAGTAGTCATACAAGACGTTGAATGTATAGAAGCACATAAGGAATGGATTAATTATAATACATCCAAGGAAGATATGAAGGTTATTCAACATCTGAGAAATGACTCAAGTATTAGTATTAAAGGGGCTGACAAAGGAGGAGCATTGGTGATTATGGATACGTCTGCGTATGATGAGGAAGCTTGGAATCAATTGAACAACACGCAGTTTTATGAACCTATAGAATTAGATCCAGGAAATGATCTTAAGATGCGTATGAATGACATTGTTACTAATGCTAAGAGACTAGGACTTATTACGAATAAAGAGGCTAAGTTTTTATATGTTGACACGTTTTCGACACCTTACATTTATTTCATACCTAAGATTCATAAGTCGATGGAGAAGCCTCCTGGCCGGCCCATTGTCTCAGGACGTGGTTCTGTTTTTGAAAACGCAGCCAAATATGTGGATAACATATTACAGCCATTAGTTATAACCATTAAGTCATATGTTAAGGATACCACTTCCTTTATTAATATGGTGGAACACTTTGGCGAGGTGGATTATCATAGCATTTTGGTTACAGCGGACATTACATCGCTGTACACAAACATTCCTCAACAGGCAGCGTTGTCTATTATAGAGATGTCTTTGGACCAATTAGGGTTTCGAGCTTCTAAAAAACACATTGTCATGCAGTTAGCTGAGATTGTGATTTCCAAATTTTATTTTCAATTCCAAACCCAACTGTTCAACCAAATTAAAGGTATCCCCATGGGATCCCCTCTTGCACCCTCCGTTGCATGTTTGTACGTGGGTCTGTATGAAGAGCAACATATGTACACTTCGCGTTATTTTGGTTATACTCGCTTATACAGAAGGTATATTGACGATCTTTTCTTTATTTGGGTAGGCAGTGAAGCAGACTTACAACAATTTGAACAATACATGAATTCGTGTGATTCAAATTTGAAATTTACTATGCAATACAGTAGGAAACAGTTACTATATTTAGACATCTTGGTAAAAATTCATAATAAGGAACTTAGTACATCCGTGTACATTAAGCCTACAGATAGGAACACTACTCTTCACTTCCAGAGTTTTCACCCGAAAAAACTGAAGGAGAGCATACCTATTAGCCAGTTTTTGCGGTACAGACGCATTTGTTCAACCACAAATGAATTTAAAATTTGTGCGGAAGGGTTGAAAGAAAAATTCAGAGAAAGAGGTTATCCTCTTAAAATCATTAAACGTGCTTACAAAAGGGCGTTATACGCTAATCGTGATAATTTATTGCTTCCGAGTCCACGGAATCAATTAAGTAGACCCATTTGCACTTTACCTTTTTCCACGAAGGCTTATTCCATTAAACAAATCATTTTGCAGCATTGGCGTATTATACAATCTTTGCCTGGGTTTGAGGAACCCCCCATTTTTGCTATGCGCAAAGGTATGAATGTGAAATCGCTATTGTCTAGAACAGGGGTGGAACAGGGACAAGACAATTGGGGACAGGCTAAATGTGGAGCTTGCTCCGTTTGTCAAAATGTTCTGGAGATTAAGGAATATAAGGTACCTCATCTAGCTTACCCCCATTTTTTGAGGGGCAGTTTTACGTGTGCATCCACGATGGTTATCTATGCAATCATTTGCCCATGTGAGTTGATATACATTGGATATACAAGTAGGCAAATTAGACAACGCATTATCGAGCACAAAAGCAGACTCAGGACTCATAAAAGTGGAGCGCCATTGGTGTCCCACTGGGACACTGCTAAACATAATCCTGATGACCTTAAATTCTTTGTTATCCAACAGTGCCATGTACGGCAACAAGGCGATGTGAGTAATATCCTTAGGAAAATTGAACAAAGGTACATCTATACATGGAGAACTGTTCACCCGCAGGGATTAAATGATATGATTGAGTGGGAGGCTTTTTATAGTGCTTAACGGAAGCAAGATATATGTTCTTTAGATATCTGCGTATTTTGCTGGGTTATGCATGTATTTTATATATGCAGTCAGTCTTTTTGACGTTGTCAGGCACGTATGACGTAGGTGTCGTAATGATGGGATGTGAGGTTTAAATAGACGGAAGTTACGCATTGACGGTAGTCTTCCTCGGGAAGACCTGGGCATGGCGGCGGCGTCTGTCGTATTGAATGTTTTGAACTGACATTCTCAAATGGAGAAGGTTTTTTATGGTTGATTGAGGTAAGACCTTGTAACTTTTTTGGTTAAGATTTATGCTAGTAAATAGGTTCACAGCGGTCAGCTTTCATTGATAGTGTAACTAGGGCGGTAGCTGATATCAATGTATCATTATGCAACGTTTTAATGGGGATACAAAATCGCGTGAAAATAAGTTGATAGGAAATAAGTTAGCAGTGAAATTAAAACTGTTATGTAGCCTTAATAAAGAATACATAATGTTTTAGTTTTGACGGTGTTGGGGGTAAATATTATAAACATTATATGGAGGTGGTTGTGTTCATTTAGTTAAGTAGCATTGAGTATTGGATACATGTGTGGACATGATCTATTTTCAGATAGAGAGTTGATTTGTTCGAAGGTCTAAATTTACAGCAGTTATTTAATGATTTAATATAGGTATGGAAACATTGTGGTCAAGTTTCACACGAAAAATTAAGGATGTATAGACAACACATTTCCTGCAAACTTGCGGCTACAAGTTAAGCGTGTCAAAATCAGGGAGAAAGTTTCTCGTGTTGGATAGACCTGGTTGGTATGATGTGTTTGAGGTGAACGTGCACAGGGTGATTACCCTTGTTATAAAATGGTTATTTTAATTACATGAAATGTTTTTTGTATAGTTGTAGAAGTGATCGCTTTGTGCAATTGACATCCACTCAATGAACATCATGGATTTAATGATGTAGGATGGACGTATGGATATTGAATAACACGTGGGATGAAGACGTTGATATATGATGCTCATATGAATAACTCAGCAATTTTCCCTGAAGAAGCCCCAAGGCAGGGGTGAAACGGGTATTCCGTCGGGTATTGTAGCGTTGGGTATTACATTGTATAAATTGAAACAATATATTAAGTTATCATTTGGTGACATGTGGTAGATACTTTGTATCTGGTATAGCACTGGAAATTATTGTCCAATTTAGAAGAAAAAATCATGTTAACAAGTTGCAGAGACTGCGTCTCCTCTGTAATAACGAGTGAATTTTTTGAAGTACAATGTGTTACAATATCAGGGGGATATAAGTTGTGTTATTAACATTGCTGATGTATATGATGCTTTTTAATAGTATGGTGTGTGGTGTGTGATAGTATGTGTGGTATGTATGCAAGTATGATGGGAATATTTTAATGTGGGTATTGTTTATTGCACTTGGCACTTTTTGTTAAAATGTATTTTTGATAAGATTGTGAAATAAAATCATATATACAATTTTTGTTTGGCATTAAATGTAGCCGAGTTCCTCTGGGCTGGAATATAATTGACTCTGATTAACAGAGGATGCACTTATGTATACGACACTGAAATATATGGTCATACATCAAAATGGCGCCATCCATTTGAGAGGAAGGCATTGCAGTGGCATCACTGTGGTGCATCCTTTGGACGAAGTAATTTTTATTCAACAAAAGAAAATGGCGAAAGGCCTGATCCTGGGCTTCCGGGCCTGGGTCTCGAAAACAGGACCTGGCCTCGGGTTTTGTTCTAGGCCTTGGCGATAGGAACACGCCTTGACTGGACCCCGGTGTCAGACCTAGGCATACACCTAGGTCTCAGCGATGGGACCCAGCCTCAGGCAGGGCCTGGGCCTTAATAATGGGACTGGCTTTGGACCTAGGCCCAGGTCCGGACTATTTTTTCTTTTACAGAGAAGTCAATGGGGCCTATGGATTGCTTTCCCCATTGATTTCATTGTAAAACAAAAAAATTGAAATGAACAAACATACATTTTTGTTTTGGTTGAGACGAACCTGACTAATGACTGTGACCTCTAAAACAAATTAACGAATTATAACTAATGTTTTTGACTCTGTTCACCCCTATTTAACATTTTTTTCTTTTTTACTTATTTTTACCTCTATGGCAAGTCTCTTTTCAAATTATCTCAGCCTGATGTATTACTTTTTCCATCTAACTTTCCAGTGCTTATGCTCTTCCCTATTTTCCTCATTTGGTCTGTTTTCCATATTTTGAATGATGCCCTTTTGGCTTTAATTGCCTCTCTCACCTCACTATTAAACCATGCCAACAGTTATCTGGCTTTCCTTCAACCTTTTTAAATGCACATTTTATCTAGACCTCAAGGATGGTTATTTTAAACAATGACAGTGAACCACAGGAGAATGTGCAGAAAGATTGAATGCCCACTCTTTTTTAATAAAGAAATATTTTAAAGTTTATTGCGGCAACTCCACAGTGTAATACAAAAGTTTGTATAATGAGTCCCCCGACACGGACCCGTGTTTCGCCACCAGGCTGCGTCGGGAGGGACGGGGAAGGCAAGGCTTTTTTTATTCTAGAAAATATATAAAAAACAATTAGAGAAAATATGTATAACAACAGGTGGACATTAAAGCATAGGAGCTTAACAGTGATGAAGTGACACAACGTAATAATGCTAAACAGTCAAAAATAAGCCTATCAGGCAGACATAGGAAAAGAAGAAAAAAAGAAAAAAGAGAGGCAAAAATTAATATAAATAATTAGTCCAGTGGCCAAAAGAATGAATACATGATCACTATTAAGGTGTCATACTGTATACAAAATTAAAAATAGAAATGGCAAGCTGAAGTACGGCCCGACGGACTGTTCAAGCTCTTGTGACCTTTCAACATGTATAACCACAAAGAAATTTACAACGCAGTTAAACATAGTTAAATAAAACTGAAATTCCAGAAGATAAAGTTTAAAAACGTACCTGAAAAAGTATTCAACAAGAGTATCACTGGGAGAGCAGTGCGATCAGGACGCCGACCGCCATTTAACTCCAAAGTTTTTGGCGCGAAAAGTTCATTAACCAATCAGGGAAAAGGTCTCAAAACTGGACGTGATGGAAAACTGTCCATGGTTTTTTAATATACAAATAGGACCTGAAGGACAACTTACAAGACCATCAAAAGTTGTTTATATAATTAAAACAAGGAGGGGAAAAAAAAAAGAGAGAGAGAAAAACAAAAATCGTATTGATACAATTAAATCAGGGAATATGTCAGGTGAAATAACTTTATCTTCTGGAATTTCAGTTTTATTTAACTATGTTTAACTGCGTTGTAAATTTCTTTGTGGTTATACATGTTGAAAGGTCACAAGAGCTTGAACAGTCCGTCGGGCCGTACTTCAGCTTGCCATTTCTATTTTTAATTTTGTATACAGTATGACACCTTAATAGTGATCATGTATTCATTCTTTTGGCCACTGGACAATAATTATTTATATTAATTTTTGCCTCTCTTTTTTCTTTTTTTCTTCTTTTCCTATGTCTGCCTGATAGGCTTATTTTTGACTGTTTAGCATTATTACGTTGTGTCACTTCATCACTGTTAAGCTCCTATGCTTTAATGTCCACCTGTTATACATATTTTCTCTAATTGTTTTTTATATATTTTCTAGAATAAAAAAACGCCTTGCCTTCCCCGTCCCTCCCGACGCAGCCTGGTGGCGAAACACGGGTCCGTGTCGGGGGACTCATTATACAAACTTTTGTATTACACTGTGGAGTTGCCGCAATAAACTTTAAAATATTTCTTTATTAAAAAAGAGTGGGCATTCAATTTTTCTGCACATTCTCCTGTGGTTCACTGTGATTTAATACGTGCAGAACGCTCCCGTTTTGTCTTCTGGACTATTTTAAACAATGTCCACACCTCCTGCAAGTTTTTAACCTTGCTCCTTTTAGGTTTTTTTGTTTTAACAAATTTCCTCATGTTATCACAGTCTCCCTTCTCTTTCTTAAGAGAAATGAGGACTCATACAGATCTACCATGCTCAAAATATGTTACTGCAGTTACAGACATTCTTCCTTAAGAGTAAAAAGTCTACGAGTAGAATACAAAACTCCAGTTGATGCTTTTGGAAGCTGATGCACAGAAAGACAGTGTCTAATGATGTCAGTACATGAGAGCATCCTCTCAGCTAGTAAGGCAGTCTACCATGCAATGTGATTTTTATCCAGCAAATTGAGCAAGTATTACTGAATTATAAAAAAAGCCTCAAATATAGAATATCAAGGTCTCATTTTTACACAATGTCATTATTGGAAACTCAATTTAACACTCTTCAGACCACAATTATGATTTGGACTATAACATCAAGGAAAAAAAAGGTAAACACCAAAACAAATCTTTTGTTTCAATGTACTTTTTAAAATATGCTTGGGATTCTTTAATTAAAGTAAATATTGCAAATCTCCATCTTTAACTGTTTTAAACCTACTTCTATACCTCTGCATATCTTAATACTGCAGCATATTTCATGCTACATTTTCCATCTAAAAAAAAAAACTAAGAATGTAAGAAATGCCATCCTGAGTCAGACCTATGGTCCAATGAGCTCAGCAAACTGTATCCAGGTCACTTGGAAGAAGTACCCAACAGATCCTAATGGAGAGATCCATTACTTGCTGCCCACTCCCAGAAATAAGAGCTGGTGCTCCACAAGCCTAGCTGGCTAATAGTTATTAATAGACCCATCCTCTAGAAACTTGCCCACATCTTTTTTAAAACCCAATTACACTACTGGTCTTAATTATAGCCTCTGGCAACATACTGCACACATTCTTGTTTTAAATCTACCTGTTAGTTTTATGGATTATCCCTTAGTCCTATTATTTGAAAGATTTTCATGAGACACTCCCCAAGAAATTAAAAGGATAGAAAGCTTTTAGGAGGGAGTGGAGTAAGAGAGGATGGGATGGACTGGGATTCCGCAAAATTTTGCAAATTGGTAAGAAGTCTGCATAGACAAAAAGGCTGGGAACCCCTGCCCTAACCTATTATTATTATTATCATCAAAAGTTAAAAAAGAAAAGGAACTGAGAGGAAACTATAACATCGGGAGGTGAGATGACATCGCGAGAGAGAGAGAGACCATGCCCCCTCCCACGACGTCACAGAGACCTTCGTCGGCGGTTGAAAAGCGCCTCACCACCAGGCGTCGTGCGACAAAGGGGTTTTCCCCTTTGTGCTCCCCTTCGTGCAACCCTTGGTTGCACGAAGGGGAGCACAACCCTTGGTGCCTCATTTAATATCCTTTTTTTTTACATTTTCTGTTTATATAAACCTTTTCCAAGTTATGTACCCTTTTTAGTTTGTTAACAAGTTTAATTTGTAATTGTTCACTGTATCAGACTATGGAATTATTCTCCAGCTGTTTTTTGTTCTATGTAAACCGGTATGATTTACATGTAATGTAAGAATGTCGGTATATAAAAATCCAAAATAAATAAATAAATTAAATCTTTCTTCATAAGGAAGTCAATTCCATCTGCTTTACCATTTTTTGTTGCTGTTCTCTGCACCTTTTTCAGTTCTTCTACACCTCTTTTTGAGATGAGGTAGCCAGAAGAGTACAGAGTGTGGTTGCACCCTGGATCCACAGAGAGACATTATGATATTCTCGGTTTTATTCTCTATTTCTTTCTAAATAGTTCCTAACATTGTGTTTGCTTTTTTTGATTAATGCAGCTTTATACTCTCTTTATTTTTAGCAGCAACAATTTCATTGCTTCATTCAATGTGTTGATATTATGCTACATACAGCTACAATGAAGTTGCCAGATCAATAATTTATAAATTTTTGAAGAAAACAGTGAAGGTGGTGCAGAATGCAATCTAATGGGGAGCAAGTTTTATTTCTAAAAGCTTCAGCACATTCATCTATGATTAGCAGAGGAATTGTTTAGATTTGATTGACAATAGCAGGCTATATAAAGAACAGAAAGCCCCATTCCAAGCATAAACAGATAGTGTGTAACACTTTACTTGTCTCGAACATTTCCCATTGCACAGCACCTTAAGTTATTTCGGCTTATAAAATGACCCAAACACACGCAAACTTCTTACCTTTTCAGATGCAGCAAATTAAGCTCAAAGAAAAAGTTGAAATAGCTCTAAATGCTCTGGAATAGGGTGTCTTAAAAATTAATTGCTTTCCCTTTTCTTTTAAGGTCATCTGAGGAGATAGATACATTTTAAATAAAAGAGTGAAACAAATTTCGATTGACCAAGGGTTCAGAAAAAAGCAAGTTTGCTTACCGTGTTTTTCGTAGATAGCAGGATGAATTAGCCATGCTTTCTGGGAGTCCCTAGCTAGGGAACGAAGTACAGCTCTGCATCCGAGCAGGTAGGTTGTAGATGCTCACATCTGAATGGGATTCTCTGTGCAGCGTATCCCCGTAAATGGTGGACAGTCTTAGGACTTGGTAGCATAATGTAGAATTTGTTGTCCCACGGAAGTGTTGGCACTAGCATGCTGATAGAGGCAGTAGTGAGACATGAAGGTATGCAAGGAAGCCCACGTAACTGCCCTACAAAGGTTCTGAATGGAACCTGTTGTAAGTGTGCATTGAAAATGGCTACAGCCCGAAGTTGATGTGCCTTTACCTTTGAAGACAGAATCTTCGACTGCACAGAGTAGCAAAAATGGATGCATTGGGTCAATCAGCTCACTAGCGTGCGTTTAGTTACCGGAGCATTCGGATTGTAGGAAAGGAAGAGTTGTGAATGATGGTTGGGTGTACTAGTCCGTTTCTTATAGTATGCCTGCATCCTTTTGCAATCTAGAGTATGGAGTACAGCCTCCCGACTGGAGGCATGTGGTCGTGGAAAAAAGATCGGTAAGGTTATAGTCTGGTTGAGATTGAAATGCCAAGACCACCTTCGGGAGGAAGGATGGATATGTCCGAAGAGTGACTTTGTCATGATAGAACTGGAGGTAGGAGGCATATTGTACCAGAGCTTGAAGTTCGCACATCCTCCAGACGTGCTCAGACTTCTGAGCGCGTCTGAACACAATGCAGTTGACGATATGAGACTTGCTGCAATTTAACAAAAGGTATCCTGTGAAGTAGCCCACTAATGAATGTCATTCAGTACATTGACCACAGCTATATGTTTACTGAAATCCCTGTTTAGAGACCATATGATGCGCTTTTACACACTCCATCTGCATGAATTTGAATGTGATGTAACAGAGCCCCTGATGCAGCCCCTTTGAGAGAGGGCGAAACTCGGCCTGAGTCGGGCTTTTTAAAGATTTTAGCTCTCCAATAAAGGATTGAAATTTGGACATTTTGGCTTCTAATCTTTATCTTGTTGCCTCCACGGCTTTGTCAGATAGCCTTCCTTGCTGCTTTCTCAATGCATTTCTGTAGCACTTTGCCTTTGAGTGGAATCAGAGGGAACACATACATCAAGGATCCCTCCCAGCACAGCAGGAAGTCGTCCTGAGCTATTTAGTTAGAGCTGGGATATAGGGAGCAGAACTTTGGTAACTGTGTGTTGCGATCAGTGGCGAAGAGATCTACAGTCGGAAGCCCCCATCAACAAAAGAGGGAGGCTGCTACCTGCCGGTGCAATGTCCACTCATGGGGGTGGAAGATCCTGCTTAGATGGTCTGCTTCGGTGTTTCGTATACTGGGCAGGTGCACTGGGCTACAGTGGGCCGATTTTCACATATGAAACTTGAGGTCAGTCTTTTTCAAAGCAGGTGACACTGTCGGCTCCATTGGGACATCAAAGATTTTCAACAAACAATGGGCTTCAGCCCTGGGATCAGGTAGTTTTTTGCTTTCCAGGTTGAACACCTCTCCCACCTTTTCTATAAACCTTGAATACGACAGGTCTTCTGGTGGAGACGTGGGATCCGGAGGGTCCACAAGAGGGTCAGAGGGTATATGCCTGCAGAGGACCCAGGAGATGGCAGCGAGGAAGATATCAGTTCCTCTGCGGGAGGGGGGCTGAGTATATCCAGTGGTTGCAAAGGGTCTGCAGGCTCCTCACGTGAAGAGGGAACAGGAGAAGACGCAACGCTCTCTGCAGAGGGGCTAGAGGGAGATCGCTGAAGCTGGGTGGATACTATGGAATCGCAAAAAGCCTGTAGGATTCCCATAATCTGAGACATAGACTGCGACTCAACAATATGAAGCAACAGGACTCTGGAAGTGGATTTCCTACTCCGTTTGACTAGGGGGGGCTGTCCCCTGTCTGCCCAAGGGGAATCCGGCAGTGTGACCTGGTGACTCATGCCTTTGGTGTCCTCGTCCGACCAGACTTTATCCCATAACCTCTTCCCTTGTCGGGTAAGCTCCCGCTCTGCCGAAGGTGAAGTTGGAGAGCAACCAAAAGTGTGAGGGGCGCCCACATCAGAAGCTCCCGAGTCCACATCTAAGAGTGTGAAGAAAGGTAGAGAGGTCTTAGCGCGGTGTACTGTTTTCCTCATCGAGTTATGAGGCTCATGGGGCTGATGCATCGCATGCGTCGACAACAAATGGCGGGTCTTCTCCTTGGCCTTCCCCGGCGCCAGTCGTGAGCGGGGAATCACCTTCAAGGCCTATCGCGTTGAGTGCATGGTTGTAGGCTTCGGCACTGGGTGAGTCAATGGCTTGGCATCTCGCTTCGTGCCTCTGAGCCCGACGCTCCTCCTTTGTGCTTTGACCAACATTCTGCATCATGCTTGTGTGGAGCAGTGTACTGAGTCGGCACCCTCAATATATCTGACGCAGATGGATCAGTGCATGATGCGGCCTCGGGCATCAGCTCTGAATGGCGCTGGTTGTGGTCCGTGGCCCAGTCTTTCGGGGATCTGGCCCCATGTGACTTACTGGATGTAGGTAGGAGACACATTTGTGCAGGTCCGGCCTCTTGGGTTCTCGGCCCGGAGACGACTGCACCGATCTTTATGAAGGGGTGTATGAGTCTGAAGCGTCTGCTCTCTTAAGTTCGGCCAATTTGGCTGCTGATTGTCGTCGGGCCCGAAGAGACATCCTGCCGCAGTCCCAGCAGGATGTCTGATCATATTCCGGGCCCAGGCAGATGTAGCAAACTGTGTCTCTATTCGTGGACAAGATTTTTCCACATCTGCAGAATTTGAACCCCGGAGTCTTGGGGGCCATGATGGCACTGAAAAGTGCCGTTGTGAGTTCGCATGAGCAAAGTGGAAGGGAGAAAGAAGAAGGAATAAGAGGCGAGATAGAGAGAGAAGCACCCTCGACTGTTGCTGCACAGCAAAACGAAAAACTGAGGCGATGCGGGAAGGCATGTAGGAGCTCATCTCTTTTTTTCAACGTTCTGAGAGAAGTTCCCGCATCAGGCTGCCAGGGGACACTCCCAAACAGTATGGCTAATTCAGCCTGCTTTATCTGTGGGAAAAAATGAAGTACACCTCCAATTTTATCATATTTATACATATGTGTAGAAATGTTGCATTTTTCAATTTTTTCATACAGAATTTAAAAAAAAGAAACTTCCAGAAACGTATCTCTCTCCAGACCTTCACATTTTTATGTGTATGTATTTAAAAGCAAAACATCAGAATAAGAAACAACGTTATTTTGTCCTACCGTTTTGCTTTATCTTTATCATCTTCTTCCACCAACCCATCAAAAATACTAACATCATCTCTACAAGAGAAAAATAGAGAAGAGATCATGAAGACACAAACAGAGCAAGATTTGTGTAAGTTAAGCAAAATTCATTCATAAAGCCCAATGGGGTAGATATTCAAACATAGTCAGTTGAGTAATTAGCCGGGTAAGACTTATCTGGCTAACTTACAAGGAATATTCAGCAGCACAGCGATGCTGCGGAATATCCCCAAATTAAGCACTAGTTAGCAGGATAAGTCTTATCAGGCTAACTTTAGCCATGTTATTGAGCAGATCTAACTTATCTGGTTAGCTTAACCAGATAAGTTTCAATATCGCTACTTATCCAGCTAAGTTAACCAGATGTAGCTCCTCCTGGGAATGCCTATATTCTGCTCACCACTTGGCCAGTTAAGTACTTATCTGGCTAAGTGGCAGCCGCTGAATAGAACCAGATATTCAGTTGCCGCCACTTAGCAGGATTAGCCCCTACTTATCCAGTTAAGTAATGCTGAATATCAGTCTCAATAAATTTAAATATCTGCCCATGTGACCATGAGAGACTGCTTGGAATAGCTCTAGAAGCTATTTGACTGATTAGAATTCATTTGTGTTAGCTTTCATTTGTTAACAGAATACACTACTGCTATATTGTGTTCTGGGTCACTGGTTCTTGCCATAAATACAATTTAAACCCAAACATTTTTTGCACATCAGGGAAAGGAGGTCTTTGTTTCACTGGTGAATCCTGTAAGTATCGGAGATGCAACATCAACTCAGGAACTAGGTGGTATTCAGTGCCTGGGAGAGTACAGTCACAACAGCAATTGCCCTATATATATATATATATCTCGCCCACCACTACCCAAAACCTGAACCCTGCCATGGAGAAGCTTTGAGCAGTAGACTATACATTGAAATCTGCCCAGTATAAGTGCATGAAGTCCTGCTCTGGAATTAAAAATATATCAAGTCCTGGTTTATTGAACAAAATATGTAATAACTTTCACCTTTCCTCCCCTAAATTACTACATACAATCCAATTTTGCTTATATTTATTATGTCTATATCAATATATTTATTCATTTATCTACATCTCTCTAGATCTATATAGCTAGGAAGCAGCCTTCAGAGCCTTATCATCACTGGCTTACCTACATCTTCTTGGAGTAATTTAGTCAAGCTTGGGTAGTTAGATGAACACACTGAGCTTGGTACCTTCCTAGCAGATGGTGTTAACATTCTCTTAGAACCAGACAACCTCTCTGAAAATATTTTACCATACAAATTGTTACTACTCAAATAACTATGGGGTCTATTACTAAGCAGCACTAACACATTAACAAGTATTAAATGCACTAACATGCACTATTTTTTTATTAGTGCAAATTTTTACACAAAATATTAAATTTTATTAAAATGCAAATATATGATAATCAGTATATTTTAATGTATGTGTCTCATGACAAGTCAGCGTTACCGCAGAAACTTTAACTACGACTCCATAGATATAGGTTAAGTTTTTTGGGAAAAAGCACATTAGCATATGTTTTTAATGCATGCAAATCCAGTGCTTTAACAAAACTATTCATTGAAGGGCATAAGCCTTTAGTGAAATGCAATTCAATATTGTCCAATTACACACATAACCATACATTTTTAATGCACTTTAGTAAACAAATCCCTATATGTATGTAATCTTAGAAAAACAATCTAATTAATATCTAGAATTTAGGATACATCTGAACGAGACTGGCACAGTATGCTTTGTATATTAGCACACAGCTCTAGTAGTTGTATTGGTCCTGGAGAAAAAAAGCTTATCTTTGTACATTGAGATACCTTTTTACTGAAACAAAGGAAAATGGTTAATACATGAATTTTTGAGATCACACAGGACAATGATTTTATAGTATTTCTGCTTGGGCAATTTTGTTTGGTAAAGGGTATTTCTTGTTTTTCTTTTGCTGCTTCCTGAGGTTCCCCATTCCTAATCTCCCTACTGATGTGTCCTAGGGGGAGCATCTTGCACACACATCCTGTCTTCCTTCTTGCCTAATATGTCTCTCAGGGGCTTGTTCCGCCAGCTTTCAGGATTCTTATAACTATATAGTACACTGCTGCCTCCTTGTGACAGTTGTTCATCCATCTCAGAGCGACTCTCTGAGCCCTGTCGCTGGAATATGATCCTCAAGCCATTTTGGGAGTGAGAAGGCTCCCCTAATCCTCCTTACTCCTGGCCAGCAGGAAGAAAAAGTGCTTCATACCTACATCAGCCTTCTCTGCTGGTCGGTCAGTATCATGGCAGGAATGACTATGTGCTGGCAGATCCCACAAGATTCTAGTCAAACTGTGAGGAGACTGACATTTTTCTTTCTTATTACTATGTAAGCCGCTATGGATTTTAGATTTAGTGGGATAGATTTTTTTTAAATAAATAAATTTACAGTTTGAAGAACTCTCTCCTGCCAGCCAAGGCTAGAGAGAGGTCTAAGGATTGAGACAAATGTTTGTATTTGAAAGAGAGAGATCCAGCAACCTCCTTCTGCAGCCAGTTCAGCACTTCACACTGCATGTTTTATCATCACTATAAAACTCAGATCTCTTCTGCAGATGTGATCAAGTATGATCTCTGCACTGAAATTCAGTGCAGAGTTTGTTAACACACAGGTTAAAATGTTCTCCCGACACACAGGCCGATACAGTAAAGTGGGGCCGTGGTTACCCCGCTCTTAACCCGCTTTCTACTCACTTTCCGGCCGCGTTAGCCCTTCCTGCGATACACTATCCCCTTTAACCCATCCTCACCGCCTCTTTAAATCACCGGGTAAAGCAAATGTTGCTTACCTGATGTAACAGGTGTTCTCACAGGACAGCAGGATGTTAGTCCTCACAAATGGGTGACATCGAGGATGGAGCCCAACCACGGAAAACTTCTGTCAAAGTTTCAGGAACTTTGACTGGCCCCTACTGGGCATGCCCAGCACTGCACCAACCCTGCAGCCAGCAGGGGTCTCCCTTCAGTCTTGTTTTTATAGCTACAGGCAGTGCCGAAAAATAAATAAACGAACCCAACACCGCGGGGCGGTGGGCGGGTTTCGTGAGGACTAACATCCTGCTGTCCTGTGAGAACACCTGTTACATCAGGTAAGCAACATTTGCTTTCTCACAGGACAAGCAGGATGGTTGTCCTCACAAATGGGTGAGTACCGAGCTGAGGATGTCCTGACTTACACCAAATGTACCCAACGGTGTGCAACAGGCACAATAACTGGGGTGGAATTTGGTAAAGGACATCCGCACCCTACCGGGAAGGTGGAAGGGTGTTGGTACATTATGTTGGAAAAAGGTTACGCAAGACAGATTGGCCGAAGATGGAATCTTGTCTTCCAGCTTTATCCAAACAATAGTGGGCTGCAAAGGTATGGAGGGAATTCCAGGTTGCAGCTTTGCAGATGTCAGGAAGCGGCACCGATCGAAGGTGTGCTACTGAAGTCGCCATGGCCCTCACAGAGTGTGCTTTAACACGGTCTTGAAAAGGAATGCCAGCTTGCTGATAGCAAAAGGAGATGCAGTCCGCCAACCAGGAGGAAAGAGCCTGCTTACCCACAGGTTGTCCTAACTTGTTAGGATGGAAAGAGACGAATAATTGAGTGCTCTTCCTGTGAGAAACTGTACGGTCTAGATAAAAGGCTAGAGCACGTTTACAGTCCAAGGTATGCAGAGTCTGTTCCCCGGAGTTGGAGTGGGGCCTGGGAAAGAAGATAGGTAGTATGATGGATTGATTGATGTGAAACTCCGAAACTACCTTAGGTAAAAATTTAGGGTGAGTGCGGAGTACCGCCCGGTCCTGCAGGAGTTTAGTGTAAGGCGGATAGGTAACTAGGGCCTGTAATTCACTAACCCTGCGAGCTGAAGTGATAGCTAAAAGAAATAGCACTTTCCATGTGAGATATTTTAGATCACAGGAGTGCAGAGGTTCGAAAGGTGGTTTCATTAGACGACCAAGAACCAGTTTAAGGTCCCAAGATGGGGCCGGAGGACGTAAAGGTGGCTTCAAATGGAGCAAGCCTTTAAGAAAGCGTGTTACCAGGGGTTGTATGGAAATAGGGACACCCCCGATACCTTTATGGAAGGCGGCTACCGCACTGACATGCATTCTTATAGAAGAGGTTTTAAGTCCTGATTCTGATAGATGCCACAAATAGTCCAAGAATTTAGAGATTGGACAGGAAAGGGGACTGAGAAGTGCACCATGATGTGTACCTTTTCCATTTGTATGAGTAAGATCTTCTTGTTGAAGGTTTTCGTGAAGCTATCAGGACACGAGAAACCGATTCCGAAAGGTTAAATGGCTGAAGGACTAACCTTTCAACATCCATGCCGTCAGGAACAAGGCCTGGAGGTTGGGATGGAGGAGGCATCCGTTGTTTTGAGTGAGCAGATGCGGGTCCTTTCCCAGAGGAATGTGCCTGCAGATGGAGAGATCCTGGAGTATGGGAAACCACACTTGGCGTGGCCAGTGCGGTGCTATCAGGATCATGGTTCCTCCGTCCTGGCGTAGCTTCACGAGAGTCCTCGACAGAAGAGGAAGTGGAGGGAATGCATAGAGCAGACCTGTTGTCCAGGTGAGGGAGAATGCATCCCTGGGCCGAGAGTGTTGGCTCTGAATGAGAGAGCAGTAATTGTCCACTTTGTGGTTCTGAGGGGACGCAAAGAGGTCTATGTGGGGATAACTCCACTTGTGAAACAAAGAGGTCGCTACCAGAGGATTGAGTGACCACTCGTGTGGTTGGAAGACTCGGCTGAGCTGGTCTGCCAAGACGTTGTCTACTCCCGGCAAGTAGATGGCCTTGAGGTACATGGAGCGGGAGAGGGCTTCCGCCCAAATCTGCGCAGCTTCCTGACACAGAAGGAAGGAGCCTGTGCCTCCCTGCTTGTTTATGTACCACATGGCCACCTGGTTGTCTGTCTGAATTAAGATTGCGTGGTTTGATAGGCAATCTTGAAAGGTCCTGAGAGCATAGCGAATTGCTCGCAGCTCCAGGAAATTTATCTGGTGTTTGGCTTCCTCTGGTGACCAGAATCCTTGAGTTTGTAGAGTGTTTACATGGGCTCCCCAACCGATGTTGGAAGCGTCGGTGGTGAGGATTATCTGGGGATCTGGTGGAAGAAAGGGCAAGCCCTGTAGGAGGTTGAATTGATTTGTCCACCAGACAAGAGACAGGCGGAGTGCATTTGTGATTGTAACAAGGGAGGTCAGAGGCTGAAGAGCCTGAGTCCATTGTTGTCTTAGAGTCCATTGTGTGACTCTCATGGCGAGATGAGCCATGGGAGTTACATGGACGGAGGAGGCCATGTGTCCCAGGAGAACGAGGAATTGGCGAGCAGTGGCTGTGCGTTGAGACTGCAGCTGGCGAGCTAGGGACACAAGAGCTATTGCTCTTTGATGAGGAAGGTAGGCCTTTGCTTGTAAGGTGTCCAAGTCTGCCCCAATGAAGGATAAGGTTTGAGATGGGACTACATAGCATTTCTCGTAATTGACTAGAAACCCTAGAGAAAGTAAGGTTTGAATTGTTAGGGTCAGGGAGGACCGAGCCAGTTGCTGGGTTGGGGCCCTGACTAACCAATCGTCCAGGTAGGGGTAGACGTGGACACCTTCCTGTCTGAGGAATGCTGCTACCACCACGAGACATTTGGTAAAGACTCGTGGTGCAGATGCCAGGCCGAAAGGTAGTACTTTGTATTGGTAGTGGTTTCGGCCTACCAGAAAACACAGGTATTTGCGATGAGATTGTGTGATCGCAATGTGAGTATATGCGTCTTTTAGGTCTAGAGAGCATAGCCAATCCCCTCTTTGTAGGAAAGGGAGCAGCGAGCCCAGGGTTACCATCTTGAACTTCTCCTTGTAAAGGTACTTGTTGAGGGCCCGTAGGTCTAGGATTGGACGAAGTCCTCCTGACTTTTTTGGGATCAGGAAGTACCTGGAGTAGAACCCTAGCCCTTGTTGTAAGGGAGGAACGGGTTCTATAGCGTTCGAAAGTAGGAGAAGAGAAACTTCTTGCTCTAAAAGAGCAGAGTGATCGGTATGTCTCCACGCCGGCAGAGGTGGGGAGTCTGGAGGGAGAGACTGGAAATTGAGGTGGTAACCCTGTGCAATGATTGCTATCACCCATTGATCTGTGGTGATGTGTTGCCACCTTCCTAGGAAATGGCACAGCCATCCCCCTACTAGTATAGTTGAAAGAGGGGTTTGGTAAATGCTCTCCAGGTGAAAATCAAAAACCTGCAGCAGGGCCAGGTGGTGGAGCTGCTGATGGCTTTTGTTTGTGTGTCTGGCGAGGTTGAGTCTTACGATAAGACCTTGCAGGCCTAGACTTGGTTGAAGGGGGATAATACTTCCGTGTACGGAAGAAAGACTTTTTGGAGTCCTTCCTAAACGTTTGTTTAGAAGGCAAGTCAGGAGGAATAGATGAGAGCTGTTTAAGTGTCTCATGATGATCCTTTAATTCAGCAACAATTTGTTGAATTTGCTCGCCAAACAAATTATCCCCTAGGCAGGGTAAATCAGATAGCCTGTCTTGAACTTCTAGTCGCAGGTCAGATGACTTAAGCCAAGCCCAGCGTCTGGCTGAGATGGCTGTGGCTGAAATTCTAGTGGAAGCATCGAAGATGTCATAAGCTGTTCTTACTTCGTGCTTCCCAGCTTCAAATCCTTTATTTAGGAGGGATTGAAGCTGTGGCTGGAATTGTTCAGGCAAGGCATCCGTGTATTCCTGCATCTGTTTCAGGAGGACTCTATTATATTGAGTCATATAAAGCTGATAAGAAGCTATTCTGGAAATCAGCATAGCTCCTTGATACACCTTCCTACCTATATTATCTAGGAATTTGTTTTCCTTAGTAGGAGGCACTGAAGAGTGTGGCTTCAGTCGTTTAGCTTTCTTTTGAGCTGATTCTACGACTACGGAATGATGGTCTAATTGAGGTTTTTGAAAACCAGGAGCTGACTGTACAAGATATGTAGAGTCAGCTTTTTTGTTGACCGGGGAAACAGTGCCAGGAGATTCCCAATTCTTTTTAAGGAGGTCTAGAAAAACCTGATGAATGGGAATAGAAGTGATGATTTTAGGGGCATCCAGGAATTGGAGCAATTCCATCATCTGGTGCCTTTCATCTTGTTCAGATTGGAGTTGGAAAGGAACCAACTCTGACATTTCCTTCACAAAATTTATGAAAGAGAGGTCCTCAGGGGGAGAACGCTTTCTACTCTCTGCAGGAGAGGGTGGTGAAGGCAAATCATCGGTGTCAGTAGAGGTATCATCACCCCAAGTGTCATAGGGATCTTGGTGATGACTTGTAGGACCTCGAGGGGGTTGAACCCCTGAGGGTCCAGGTTGAGGCTCCGAAATATTGGTTGGAGTCACCGGGGGCATCGAGAAAATCCTCGATGGAATCGGTGCCGGTATCGGTGCCGGTGTGGGCACCGAAGGAATCTGTGTCGGTCTCGATGGAATCGGTGCCGGCATCGGAAACCTCGGTGGAGCAGAGGTGCGTATCGCCCCCGAGGAGAAGGTCAGTGGCGAGGGACGACATGGCACCGATGGAACTATCCCCGAAGGGGGAATCCGATACGGTGTTTCTCCACCTGATGAAAAACCTGTCGGTGACAGCGGTCTTGCCGGTGATGCAGGCATGACCGGTGGAAGGGCTGTCATGAGCGCTTCCATCTGGTTTAGCAACGGAGCCAGTGCTGCTGCAATCGGCTCGGAGGTCGGTTCCACCCTCGGTGCCGGTGTCGGAGGAGGTTGGAATCGTTGCATCGCCTTGTCGATGGCCTCCTGGACCAGCCGGTCCAGTTCTGCCCGGAGACCAGGGGTAACAAGACCCGGCTCGACGGGAGAGGGAGGCTGAGGCTGAGCCGGAGGGATCACCGTCACCGGTGGAATCACGGCTCCCAAACCCCGAGGGGGTGAGGGTTGCCTCGGTGCCTGCGAAACAGGAGTGGACGGTGCCACCTCTGATCGAGGCTTTTTTGGCGGTGGCTCGGTCTGGACGGAGGTCGATGACGTCGATTCCTCGACAGGCCGAGACTTATGACGTCGATGGCGATGTTTCTCCTTTCGATCCCCACGAGCATCAGGGGAAGGAACGGGAGTCGATGGCCGGGAAGTCACCGAAGGCGGACGGTCACCGAAGGGGTGTCGATGATGAGACCTCGTCGGTGCCGGTTCCGATGACGTCGATGCAATCGATGGCGTTGGGGTACGAGCGTGGAAGAGGAGCCCCATCTTCTCCATTCTGGCTTTGCGACCCTTTGGAGTCATTAGAGCACATTTGGTGCAAGTCAGAACATCATGCTCGCTTCCCAAACATAAAACACAGACTCCATGGGGGTCTGTGATTGACATAGTTCGGGTACAGTCCGGACACCGACGAAACCCCGACGCCATGGCGAAAAGCCAAAAATTTAGCCGCAGTGGAGGCTTGAGGTGAAGCAAGCCCTTCAGAAAAACATGTTACAAGGGGTTGTACTGATATGGGTACATCCCCGACACCTTTATGGAAGGCGGCTACCGCACTGACATGCATTCTGATGGAAGAAGTTTTTAGACCTGACTCTGACAAATGCCAGAGATAGTCCAAAAACTTCGTGATTGGACAGGTAAAGGGGTCAAGGGACTGAGAAGAGCACCATGACGTAAACCTGTTCCATTTTTAAGAGTAAGATTTTCTCGTGGAAGGCTTCCATGAAGCAATCAGGACACGGGAAACTGGTTCAGAAAGGTTAAGTAGCTGAAAGATTAACCTATCAGGATCCTGGTTCCTTTGTCCTAACGTAACTTCACGAGAGTCTTCGAGAGAGAGAGAGAAGAGGAAGTGGAGGGAATGCATAAAGAAGATCGGTTGCCCACGAGAGGGAGAATGCATCTCTGGGCTGAGAGTGTTTGCTGCAAATGAGAGAGCAGAAGTTCTCTATTTTGCGGTTTTGAGGAGACGCAAAGAGGTCTATCTGAGGATATCCCCATTGTTGGAAGATGGAGTTCGCTACTGAGAGTTTGAGAGACCACTCATGTGGTTGAAAGATGCGACTCAGCTTGTCTGCCAACACATTGTACACTCCCAGCAAGTAGGTGGCCCTGAGGTACATCGAATGGGAGAGAGCTTCCACCCATATCTGTGCAGCTTCCTGACACAGAAGGAAGGAGCCCGTGCCTCCCTGTTTGTTGATGTACCACATAGCCACCTGGTTGTCCGTCTGGATCAGGATAACTTGATTTGAGAGGTGATCCTGAAATGCCCTGAGAGCATATCTGATTGCTCGAAGCTCCAGGAAATTTATTTGGTGTTTGGCTTCCTCTGGAGACCAAGATCCTTGTGTCTGCAGATTGGCCACATGGGCTCCCCAGCAGAGGTTGGAAGCATTGGTGGTGAGAGTTAATTGAGGGTCTGGAGCCTGAAAGGGCAAGCCTTGGAGGAGATTGATCTGATTTTTCCACCAGGCAAGAGACTGACGGAGTGAGTCAGTTACGTGGACAATGGTTGACAGGGGCTGAATGCGTTGAGTCCATTGAGACCTTTGAGTCCACTGCATGACTCTCATGGCCAAACGGGTCATTGGTGTGACCTGAACTGAGGATGCCACGTGTCCCAGGAGGATGAGAAAGTGGCGTGCAGTCGTGGAGTGCTGAGACTGCAGCTGATGTGCAAGACACACGAGGGTGAGAGCTCGCTGTCGAAGCAGAAAAGCCTTTGCCTGCAAGGTGTCCAAGTCTGCCCCAATGAACGACAAGGTTTGAGATGGGACTAAGTAGGATTTGTCGTAGTTGACAAGAAATCCTAATGAAATTAGAGTGTGTAAGGTTAGATTGAGGGACGACAGAGCAGATTGCTGAGTGGGAGCCCTGATTAACCAATCGTCTAGATAGGGGTAGATGTGAACACCTTGAGTCCTGAGGAAGGCTGCAACTACTACAAGGCATTTTGTGAAGACTCGTGGCTCAGATACTAGGCCGAATGGAAGCACTCGGTACTGATAGTGCTTGGGGCCTACTAGAAACCTCAGGTATTTGCGATGAGATGGAGTTATCGCAATATGAGCGAATGCGTCCTAGAGGTCCAGAGAGCACAGCCAGTCTCCTCTTTGTAGAAGAGGAAGAAGCGAGCCTAAGGTTACCATTTTGAATTTCTCTCGCTGGAGGTACTTGTTGAGGGGCCGTAGGTCCAGAATCGGACAAACGCCTCCCGAATTTTGGGGATTAGAAAGTACCGGGAATAGAAGCCTAGGCCGTGCTGAGAGTAGGGTACGGCTTCTATTGCCTTGGACTTGAGGAGGGAGACCTCCTGATCCAGAAGGATGGAGTGATCTGATGTTCTCCACGTCGGTAGAGGTGGAGAGTCCGGTGGCACGGAGAGAAAGTTCAGATGGTAACCCTGAGCAACTATCGCCAGTATCCATTGGTCTGAGGTGATTCAGTGCCATATGTTGTTGAAGTGGCACAGTCGACCTCCCACTGGTATATGAGGCAATGGAAGCTGGGTGCTGCTCTCTAGGTGGAAGTCAAAAACCCGAAGCAGGCCCTGGTTGAGGAGCTGCTTGCGGTTTTTGTTTCTGACGAGACTGGGCTTCTTGAAAAGGTCTCGTGGAACGGGATCTGGTTGGTGGCGGGTAGGACTTCTTCGGGCGGAAGAATGACTTCTTTGAGTCCTTTCGGAAGGGCTGTTTTGAAGAGTAGTCAGAAGGCATCAGAGAGAGCTGTCTTAGGGTCTCATGATGGTCCTTAAGTTCCACCACCGTCTGTTGAATCTGTTCACCAAACAGATTATCTCCTACACAGGGTAGGTCGGATAACCTGTCTTGTACCTCAGGGCGAAGGTCGGAAGATTTGAGCCAGGCCCATCTCCTTGCCGAAATAGCGGCTGCAGATACCCTAGTAACAGTGTCAAAGATATCATAAGATGATCTGATCTCATGCTTGCCTGCCACTCGGTCATGGTAGGAATTTTGTATAGGGTGAGTATGTGATAAGTGCTTGCAACTCACTAACTCTCCTAGCAGATGTAATGGCTATTAAGAAGATAGTCTTCAAAGTGAGAAATTTAAGATCACAGGAATCCATGGGTTCAAAAGGAGAACGCATGAGCCTCATTAGTACTACATTAAGGTCCCATTCTGTGACTGGTGGTTGGTGTGGAGGTTTAAGTTTGTATTGAGACAATAGTGAAGTGTTGTTGTCAAAATGAATCAACCGAAGATTACAGCAGATTGGTTGCAGAAGGAGTTGGGTTTAAACTGGAAACAAGTTTTTTAAGACAGATTGTCCATAGGCTGAATCTTGTCTTCCCTGTTTGTCCAGACAGTAATGAGCTGCAAAGGTGTGAAGAGAAGTCCATGTTGCTGCTTTACATATGTCAAGGATTGGCACTGAACGATAGTGTGCTACTGAGGTTGACATTGCTTTTACTGAATGTGCCTTTACTCGCCCTTGGAGAGGAAGGCCTGCTTTTTCATAGCAAAACTGTATGCAATCTGCTAACCAGTTGGATAGAGTCTGTTTCCCCACTGCTTTACCCGGTTTGTTTGGATCATAGGAAACAAAAAGTTGATTGGATTTCCTGTGGACTGCAGTGCGGTTTAAATAGAAAGATAGTGCACGTTTACAGTCCAAGGTATGTAAGGCTGTTTCTCCTTGGTGAGAATGAGGCCTTGGGAAGAATGTGGATAAAACTATGGATTGGTTCAAGTGGAATTCCGTAACTACCTTGGGAAGGAATTTTGGATGTGTACGGAGAACCACTCTGTCATGTAGGAATTTTGTATAGGTGGCGTACGTTACAAGTGCTTGTAACTCACTAACCCTTCTAGCTGATGTAATAGCTATGAGGAAGATAGTCTTCCATGTGAGAAATTTGAGATCACAGGAATCTATGGGTTCGAAAGGAGAACGCATGAGCCTTGTTAATACCAACTTCAGGTCCCATTCTGTGACTGGTGGCAGAATTGGTGGTTTAAGTTGAGTCAAACCTCTCATAAACCTACTGACAAGAGGTTGAGTGGCGATTGGTGCATCTCTTATCCTGTCATGGTAAGCTGAGATTGTGCTGAGATGTACTCTTACTGATGAAGTCTGGAGGCCGGAGTCTGAAAGATGGTATAAGTAGTCTAGTAGAGAAGTTGTGGGGCAGGTGAGAGGATCAATACTCTTTTGCCTGCACCACAAAGTAAACCTTTTCCATTTCGAAGAATAGTTCTTTCGTGTGGAAGGTTTACGTGAAGCTATAAGCACTTGAGAGACATTGGTTGAAAGATTGAGTGGTTGTAAAATCAAGCTTTCAACATCCATGCTGAAAGGGATAGGGATTGAAGGTTTGGATGGCACAACCGACCCTGATCCTGAGTTATGAGAGTGGGAGCTACACCCAGGCGAATTGGATCCCTGACTGAAAGATCTAGAAGTGTGGGAAACCATACTTGTCGCAGCCAATACGGGGCTATGAGGATCATGGTTCCCTTGTCCTGTTGTAGCTTCACTAGAGTTTTGGTTATGAGCGGTATTGGAGGATACGCGTATAGTAGGCCTGAGTTCCAAGGGCGAGCAAAGGCGTCCTTGGCTGGCTGCTGTTTGTGTAGGGAACAGAAGTTGTTCACTTTGTGGTTCAGATGTGATGCAAAGAGGTCTATTGTTGGTTGTCCCCAACGTTGGAATATCCTGGTCACCACTGAGGGATCCGGGGACCACTCGTGTGGTTGGAATTGACGACTGAGTCGATCTGCCACTACATTGTGTATGCCTGCCAGATAAGTGGCCCGGAGGAATATTTATTTATTTTATTTATTTAACAGTTTTTTATACCGACCTTCATAGTAAATAACCATATCGGATCGGTTTACATTTAACAAGGGTATAACTGGAGTAACAATTCAAGTAAGCGAAAGATAACAATAGGTAGGAATAGGTCAAAGTTACAATCAACAGGGAAAGAGAACTTGGAGGCTTGCGACAAGCTGGAAAGAAGATAAGGCAGGAAATAAGTATAAAGTGTTACCATAGAGCGTACAGGTTCAAGCTTAAAGGTGCTTTAACCTGGAAGTGTCAGAGTCCATTGTTCGTGAGTATAAATGTCAGACCGGGTTAAGAGTGACGGACAACTAGTGATTGTCTGGTGGATCGGTGAAGGCTTGGTGAAAGAGCCAGGTTTTAAGTCTTTTTCTGAAAGTTAAAAGACATGGCTCCAATCTGAGATTTGATGAAATGCTATTCCAGATGGAAGGGCCTGCTATCGAAAAAGCTCTGTCTTTGGTTGTAGAGAGGCGTGAGGCTTTGGTGGGGGGATATTTCAGGGTGCCTTTGTGAATATCTCTAGTTGGTCTGTTCGAGGAGTGGAGTTTGAATGGGATTTCCAGGTCGAGTTGAAGTTGATGGTGGATGGTTTTGTGGATTAAGGTGATTGATTTGTATAGAATTCTGAAATTTACTGGTAGCCAATGTAGGTTCCTGAGGATGGGTGAGATGTGTTCGCCGCGGCTAGTACTGGTCAGCAATCTCGCTGCCGCGTTTTGTATCATCTGCAGTGGTTTGGTAGTGGATTTGGGGAGGCCTAGGAAAAGGGCACTGCAGTAGTCTATTTTGGCGAACAGAAGCGCTTGGAGGACTGTCCTGAAGTCATGGAAGAATAAGAGTGGTTTAAGTCGTTTTAGAACCTGTAGTCTGTAGAAGCAGTCCTTGGAGGTTGTATTGACCATTTTCTTTAGGTTTAGTCGATTGTCAAGAATTACCCCAAGGTCTCTAACCTGCTTACAGGTAGTGAGAGAATTGTGTGGTGATGGTGGCGAGATATTGTTTTCATTTGAGGAGATGTGGAGAAGCTCTGTCTTAGAGGCGTTGAGTACCAAGTTTAAACTGTTGAGTAGATTAGTGATGGATAAAAGGCAGTTATTCCAATGGGTAAGCGCTTTTGAGATTGATTCAGTTATGGGGATTAGAATCTGCACGTCGTCTGCGTACAGATAATGAATTAGGTTGAGATCTGTTAACAGTTGGCAGAGGGGGAGGAGGTATATGTTAAAGAGGGTTGGAGATAAGGAGGATCCTTGTGGTACACCAAGAGTTGATTTTGTTAAGGGTGACTCTTTATTGTTGATTTTGACTTTAAAAGTCCTATTGCTGAGGAAGGACTTGAACCAGTTGTGGGCAGATCCGGAGATGCCGATATCTGCTAGGCGATCCAGCAGAATGGTATGGTTGACGGTGTCAAATGCCGCCGAGATATCTAACAGGACTAATAAAAAGGAGTGTCCTTTGTCTAACCCCATAATAATATGGTCTGTAAGTGAAATGAGGAGGGTTTCCGTGTTGCGTGATTTGCGGAAACCATATTGCGAAGGTTATAGGATCTTGTGGTCTTCTAGGTATTCAGAGAGCTGGGTGTTTACCAGTTTCTCCGTTAGTTTGGCAACGAATGGGAGGTTAGAGATGGGTCTGAAATTAGCTAGTACATTAGGGTCTAAGTTGTGTTTCTTGAGGAGGGGCTTGAGTGAGGCGGTTTTCAGACTGTCTGGGTAGCTTCCTTGAGTTAGAAGGCTGTTGATGATGCTGGTCAGAGGTCCTGAGATCGCGTTTGGGATGAGAAGCAGGAGTCTCGATGGGATATTATCAGCCGGATGGCTTGATGGTTTCTGACTTTTTAGAAGGGATTCAATCTCTTTAGTGGAGATTGATTCGAAACTGTCAAATTTGGGTCTAGTAAGAGAATTGGGATTCTCGCCTGACTTGAGAGGTGTTGTATTGGGAGGAAGGAGGGCGAGGGTATTTAAGATCTTCTGTTGAAAGAATGAAGCGAGCTCATTGGCCTTGGAAAGAGCTTGTTCGTCTGGAATAGGTGGGGGGGTAGATTTAGTGATTTGTGTTACGTAAGCAAATAGGGCCTGGGCATCAAACTGGAAATGGTGTATTTTGTTTGCATAGTATTCCTTTTTTTTCTGTAGAATGGCGGTCCTGTAGTGATGTAAGAATCCCTTGTATGTTGAAAGGGTAGATGTGTTAGGGGTTTTGCGCCATCTATTTTCTTTATGGCGTAGGACCTGTTTCATCGGTTTAAGTTCAGTGCTGAACCAGGGTTGATTTCCCTTTTTTGTTGGGTTGATTGATTTGGAGACTATTGGGCACCATTTGTTTGCGACTGCTTCTGTAATCTTTTGCCAGGAGGATAGGGCTGAGTCAGGGTTAGCTAGGTCTAAGTTAGAGAGTTCTTTGGAGAGCTGATCACTGAGTATATCAGATGGACATGCTTTCCTGAATTGAATGGTAGCGAGGTGTGGAGAGGAGTGTGTGTTTGAGTGTGGAGAAGGAAGATTCTATCAGGAAATGATCTGACCAAGGGATTGGGGTACAGGTAGGTTCTATTGTGCAAGTGAAGTTAGAATTGATGAATATTAGATCCAGAGTGTGTCCAGCTTTATGTGTGGGGCTGTTGATGGTCTGAATGAATCCCATAGCACCGAGGGTGGTGAGGAGGGCTTCGCAGTTCGCAGAGCGAGGTGTTGTGTTTGTATGGAGGTTGAAATCCCCCATAATCATAGTTGGAAGGTCTGAGTTAATATATTTCACAATGGATTCTATGAGAGGTGAGGGGTCCGTTTCTAGAACTCCCGGTGGAGCGTAGACTAGCATAATTTGTAGATGTTTTGACTTGACTAGACCCCATTCCAATTTGGACTCTGTCTTGATTGAATGTGCGGTCAGTCTGAGTTCTTTCTTGGTGGCTAGAAGAAGTCCGCCTCCTCTTTTTTTGAGTCTATGGAAGGTGAAGATGTCATATGTTTGAATAGGTAGTTGGTTGGTTAAGGCAATGTCCGAGTTTTTTAACCAGGTTTCTGTGATGGCACAGATGTCTGGGTTGGAATCCAAGAGGTAATCATTGAGAATATGTGTCTTCTTAGTTAAGGATTGCGCATTGAAGAGGGTTACTGAGAGTAGCGTGAGGCCTAGAAGTTGGTTCAGTGGTGATGTCCTGAATATTGAGTGGTTCAGGGCCCAGCCCCAAATTTGTGCAGCTTCTTGACAAAGGAGATACGAGCCCGTACCTCCCTGTTTGTTGATGTACCACATGGCTACTGTGTTGTCCGTTTGGATTAAAACAGTCTTGTGTGAAAGGCAGTCTTTGAATGCATGCAGCGCATAACGTATAGCTCGAAGCTCTAGGAAATTGATTTGAAATGTTGCTTCGAGTTTTGTCCAAGTTCCTTGAGTTTGGAGAGTGGCTATGTGAGCTCCTCAACCCAAGATGGATGCATCTGTAGTTAATGTTATCTGTGGGACTGGTTGTTGGAAGGGTAGGCCATTGCGCAAATTGTCCTTGTTTATCCACCAGAGAAGAGAGGAACGTAGTTGGTAGGTTACTTGAATTGAAGATTGCAGTGGTTGAATGGCTTGGATCCATTGTGATCTTAGAGTCCATTGGGTTACTCTTATGGCGAGCCTTGCTACAGGCGTGACATGAACTGTGGAGGCCAAGTGGCCTAGTAAGGTTAGAAACTGATGAGCTGTTGCTTGTGTCTTTGAGTGAATCGAGTTTGCCAACAAGGACAATGTTTCTGCTCGATCCTCGGGTAGAAAGGCCTTTGCAAGGACTGTGTTTAGTTCTGATCCTATGAATTGGAGCAGGTGAGACGGTGTGAGATGAGACTTTTGATAATTGATGAGAAACCCCATGGAGTGAAGTAGAGCAATTGTTAGGTTGAGAGAAGTTATTGCTCCTTGGTGAGATTGACTTCTGATGAGCCAGTCGTCTAGATATGGGAAAACATGGACACCTTGTTTGTGCAATTGTGCTGCTATTACTGCCAGACATTTTGTGAAAACTCTGGGAGCAGAGGCGAGTCCAAATGGCAGTACTCTGTATTGGAAATGTTGATGACCCACCATGAAGCGCAGATATTTGCGATGAGGAGGAAATATTGGGATGTGAGTGTAAGCATCTTGAAGGTCCAGAGAACAAAGCCAATCTCCTTTTTGAAGATGTGGGAGCATGGTGCTTAGAGAAACCATCCTGAACTTCTCTTTTTTTATAAATTTGTTGAGATTTCTGAGGTCGAGGATGGGCCGTAGGCCTCCTGTTTTCTTTGGAATGAGGAAGTAATGGGAGTAGAATCCTCTGCCCTGCTGAGTCCGGGGAACTGGTTCCATGGCCCTGGTTCTCAGAAGGATGGATAATTCTGTTTGTAGATGAGTTAGCTGAGATTTTTGCTGTGGGCAGAAACTCGGTGGAGAATCTGGTGGAATTGATAGGAAATTTAGTTTGTAACCATGGGCGATTATAAAGAGTACCCATTGGTCTGCTGTTATTGTTTGCCAGTGTGTGTAGAAATGGGATACTCTTCCCCCCACTGGAAGTTGTGTTTGAGAATTTAAAGGTGTGGCTTGTTCTCTGGCCTGAATCTCAAAATCCCGCCGTTGGGCCTGACTGAGGCGGAGGTTGCGTGCGAGGAGCTCTAGGTTGCCTTGTTTGGGAGCGTTGTTGTTGAGGCCTAGTAGATCTACTCCTGGAAGTTCGGGAGTAGTATCTTCGTGGCCTGTAATAAGAACGCCTAGGTTCCCTTCGGGGTAGGCGTCGTTGTGGTTGTGTGGAAGTATCCTGAGGCATTTGGGACAGCTGACGTAATGTTTCTGTATGGTCCTTTAGCTGTTGGACTGCTTCTTGGACCTTATCACCAAATAAATTGTCTCCCAAACACGGTAGATCCACAAGTTTTTCCTGGACCTCAGTCCTGAGATCCGAGGCCTTGAGCCATGCGTACCTGCGAGCAGTAATCCCAGCAGCTGCAGTCCTAGAGGCAGTGTCAAAGCTATCATATGCCGCTCTCACCTCATGTTTCCTTGCTTCTAGGCCTTTGTTCACTATGGCCTGTGCTGGTTCTTGAAACTGTGCAGGTAAAGAATTTATAAATTCTTCCATCTGTTTCCATAAGTCTCTCTGATACTGTGTCATGTATAACTGGTATGCAGAGATTCTGGAATTTAGGATTGCAGCCTGATAAACTTTCCTTCCCAAGGAATCGAGGAAGCGGTGATCCTTACCAGGCGAAGTTGAAGAGTGAGGGCGGATACGCTTTGATTTTTTCTGGGCAGATTCAATTACCACTGATTGATGTGGTAGTTGTGCCTTTTGGAAACCTGGAGCTGTCTGTACCAGATAAGTTGAATCCACCCGTTTATTTACTGGTGAAACTGTAGATGGATGCTCCCAGATCCGGTGTTGGAGATCTAAGAGCACCTCATGAATTGGGATGGCCAAAACTTGTTTGGGTGGATCTACAAATTGCAGGACCTCTAGAGTGTGTTGTCTAGTGTCTTGTTCTGTTGCCAATTTAAAAGGAATGGCATCTGCCATATCCTGAATAAAGTTGGAAAATGACAGGTCCTCTGGTGGGGACTTTTTTCTCGGTTCCGGTGGAGAAGGTTCCGACATGAAGTCTTCAGAAGACGTGTCTGTACCGTGGCTATCCCAGGAATCGTCATCATCATCTCTATAAGGAGATTTTGTGGTGGATTTGGGTGGTAGATGTATTCCTGATGGACCTGGTAATGGGTCATCGATGGGAAGTAATGGAAAAGTCTGTTCCACCGGTTTTTTTTGGCAAAGTGTCGATGACACTCTACCTTTGTAGTAGACGCTGGAAGAAAGCTAGATCTTGAACTTCTGGCTCTTCCAGTGGTGGTTGCGTTGATGGAATAGCAGCCGGAATCGATGTCGACGTCGAAGGTGGTCGTCTCGGTGTTGAAACTACCGTTGGCGGTAATATTGGAATTGACGTCGAAGAGGTCGATGGCAGGTGTGCGTATATAGATGTCGATGCAGTTATTATTCTGGGTGTCGACATCGAGTCATCTTTTGTCCTCAGTGTGAATGTCGACACCGGCATCGGTGGTCCCACCGGCATCAGCAAAGTTGCCGGTATCGATGCTGGGAGCATTGGCATCGACGAGCCCGTCGAAATCAATTGTTGTTCCATGAAAGCCTGTGATACCGCTTGTCTGGTGATATCAGACAATTCCGGCGTTACAACTGATGGTACCAGAGCAGTTGTAAGCGGTGGCGGAGGCTGAGGTGTAGGATCCGGTGCAGAGCCCTGCAGAGGATCAGGTATCGAAGATGGAGGATGAGGCCCAGGCGCCGACGTTTCCTTGGTCCGTGGCCGCTTCGCCATCGATGGTTCCTGGGAAGCGGTTTCAGACATCGATGGTAGTCAATGTCGATGCTTGTGTTTTGATTTTTGAGAGTTGATGGATTTCGAAGACAATGAAGGCGACGAACGATCCCCCGATGGTCCCGGGCAAGGTTTTTTAAGTAACAAGCGCTTAGTCGCTCCGGCCGGAGACAACTTCGATGATGTCGAATGAGATGGGATGAGCTGAAGACGGAAGAGATGTTCCATTTTTTCCAGTCAAGCTTTGCGGCCTTTCGGTGTCATCTTGGCGCATTATGGGCAGTTATTTACCTCATGGTTTTCTCCGAGGCATAGCACACATTCGATGTGTTGGTCGGTAATCGACATTTTTCGAGTGCATACAGGACATTTTTTTAAATCCTGTAGCCATATTTCTAGCCGTCGAAAAGAAATGAGAATTCGTGAGAAAAATTTTTTTTCCTTCAAATAAAGGAAAAATGAGACAGAGGTACTCACCGGCTGGTGAAGAAATTACCCCGAGAGATTTGTGAGAGAGAATATCAGATAAAGTTTGACTTTATAGTCAAAAAATGTGTTGAGCGAATCTCAACGGCTCCTATCTCGCGATGCCTACAGCAGCGTGGAAAGCCGAAGACTGAAGAGAGACCCCTATGGCAGAGAATATCATAGCATGCTGGGCATGCTCAGTGGCACCACAGTGCCAGTCAAAAGTTTCTAGAAACTTTGACAGAAATCTTTCCCGCACTAGGGCTCTGTCAGTGACGTCATCCATATGTGAGGACTAGCATCCTGCTTGTCCTGGGATAACTGGGTTTTCTACTTGTGCAGGGAACAAAAGTTGTCCACTTTGTGATTCAGTTGTGATGCAAAGAGGTCTACTGTTGGTTGACCCCAACGTTGAAATATCTTGGTTGCTACAAAGGGATCCAGGGACCACTTGTGAGGTTGGAATTGGCGATTGAGGCCGTCTGCCACTACATTGTGGATGCCTGCCAGATAAGTGGCCAGGAGAAACATTGAGTGTGTTAGGGCCCAGTCCCAAATTTGTGCTGCTTCTTGACAAAGGAGATACGAGCTTGTACCTCCTTGTTTGTTTATGTACCACATGGCTACTGTGTTGTCTGTTTGTATCAGGATAGTCTTGTGTGAAAGGCAGTCCTTGAACGCATGCAGCGCATAACGTATAGCTCGAAGTTCTAGGAAATTTATCTGAAATGTGGCTTCAAGTTTCGTCCAAGTACCTTGAGTTTGGAGATGTCCAATGTATGCTCCCCACCCTAAGGTGAATGCATCTGTAGTTAACGTTACTTGCGGAATTGGTTGTTGGAAAGGTAGGCCTGTGAGCAAGTTGTCCATGTTCGTCCACCAGAGGAGCGAGGAACGTAGTTGTTGAGTTATTTGAACTGGATAGGACAGTGGTTGAATGGCTTGTAACCACTGTGCTCTCAGTGTCCATTGAGTGACCCTCATGGCTAATCTGGCCATAGGAGTAACGAACTGTGGAGGCCATGTGACCCAGAAGAGTGAGGCATTGATGGGCTGTCACATGCATCAGGGTGCGTAGAGAGTCTGCTAATGAGGCGAGTGTCTGTGCACGATCTTTTGGAAGGAAAGCTTTTGACTTTATGGTGTTTAAATCTGCTCCGATGAATTGTAACAGGTGAGATGGTATGAAATGGGATTTCTGGTAGTTGATTAGGAATCCCAACGAATAGAGTAGATTTATTGTGAGCTTGAGAGAGTTGAGAGCTCCTTGCCTTGTTTGGCTTCTGATGAGCCAGTCGTCCAGGTAAGGAAAAAAGCCTCCCAAGTGCAAATGGGCTGCTGCCACTGCCAAGCACTTTGTGAACACTCGAAGTGCTGAGGCAAGACCGAATGGTAGAACCCGGTACTGGAAATGTTGACATCCCATTAGGAATCACAGATACTTGCGATGAGGAGGGAATATTGGTATGTGAGCGTAAGCGTCTTGAAGATCCAGAGAACAGAGCCAATCTCCTTTATGAAGTACAGGTAACATGGTGCCCAATGAAACCATCCTGAATTTTTCCTTTCGTATTTGTTGAGCTTCGGAGGTCCAATATGGGACGTAGGCCTCCTGTTTTCTTTGGAATGAGGAAATAACGGAGTAGAATCCTCTGCCCTGCTGAGGTCGGGGAAATGGTTCCACGGCCCTGGCTCTCAGAAGGGGGGATAATTCTTTTTGTAAAAGTATGGATTGATTTTTCACTGTCCAAGACGAGGTGGGCGGGGTATCGTTTGGCACAGTTAGAAAGTCCAGATGGTAACCTTGAGATATTATTGAGAGTACCCATTGGTCTGTAGTGATGTGCGACCAAATTTGATGGAAGAAAGTGATCCGACCATCTACTGGTAAATTTGGGGTCAGATTGATAGGCAGGCTTCTGTTCTCTGGTGAGTTTTCAAAATCCCGAAGCCGGGCCTGTTTGCAGCAGAGGTTGAGCTCTAGGTGCTCTTGGTTGTCGGGTCTGCGATCTTTGTGCCGGCCTTGATGACCTACCATGGGCTGCAGGAGGATAGTATCTCCATGGTCTATAATATGGCCTTTTTGAATCCTTCCTTAGAAGTCTACGTGTAGATGGCTGGGATTCTGGTGGAACAGAGGAAAGTTGACGTAGGGTTTCCGAGTATTCCTTCAGTTGTGAGACTGCTTCACATACCTTGTCTCCAAAGAGATTATCTCCTGTACAAGGCTTCTCTTGTACCTCTGGTCTCAGGTCGGAGGCCTTCAGCCAGGTCCATCTGCGAGCACTAATGCCTGTAGCAGCCATCCTGAATGAAGTTTCAAAGCTGTCATATGCTGCTCTAACTTTATGTTTCCCAGCTTCCAGGCCCTTATAAATGATGCTGTTAAAGGAATCTTGGAATTGTTGGGGAAGAGATTCTGATAACTCCTGAAGTTGTTTCCACAGATTACGCTGGTATTGCATCATATAAAGTTGGTAGGACGCAATTCTGGACACTAGCATTGAACCTTGGAACATCTTCTTGCCAATGGTATCCAAAAATCTGTGTTCTTTTCCAGGAGGATTTGATGAATGCGGTTTAATCCTTTTAGACCTCTTTTGAGTCGACTCTACAACCACCGATTGGTGACATCACCCATACGTGAGGACTAGCATCCTGCTTGTCCTGGGATAATACTCAATAATTAAAATGGCAGTCAATCAGGAAAAATAAACTTAAAATGCCACCTTTACTTACCCTCTCCAGCAACTCTCCTACACATTTCCCTTGAAAGCACATACCAGGAGCAGCAGCAGCTGCTAAAGTTCTGTCCTTAAGGTCCTCTTCTTTAGGGGACACACACACACACACCAATTAAACCCTACGACCAATCTCTGTCTCACACACACACCCCCAGTCACTTCCCTGCCCAGTCTCTCTCTCAAACACACCCCAGTCACCTCCTTGCCCAGTCGCTCTCTCACACACACCCCAATCACCTCCCTGCCCAATCTCTGTCTCTCACATACAACCCAGTCACCTCCCTGCCCAGTCTCTGTCTCTCACACACAACCCAGTCACTTCCCTGCCCAGTCGCTCTCTCTCACAATCCAGTCACTTCCCTGCCAGTCTCTCTCACACACAACCCAGTCATCTCCCTGCCCAGTCTCTTCTCTCACACTCACCCCAGTCACCTCCCTGCCCAGCCTCTCTCTCTCACACACAACAGTCACTTCCCTGCCCAGTCTCTCTCTCTCACACTCACCCCAGTCACCTCCCTGCCCAGTTTCTGTCTCTCACACACACCCCAGTCACCTCCCTGCCCAGCCTCTGTCTCTCACACACACCCCTGTCACCTCCCTGCCCAGTCTCTGTCTCTCACACACACTTTGCTTAGAGTCCCAATGCTGTGTTCCCCTTTAATTTCGCAGTGGAAGATTTCCCAGTGTTGCTTCTGTCATCTCAGCCACACTGAAGCAGCAAATATTTATTTTATAAAAATATGCCACAGCACTCAAGCCTTTCTTCTGGCTGTCGGGCTATCCCTAGGCTCCCACGGCCCCCCATCTGCCTGCTTTTACGGTCACTGGGAGCTCCAATTGCCCCATCTGTAATCAGCATGGCTGAGTGCCATTTTTACTTTAAACGTGGTTCTGCCATGCTCACTGTTGCTTTGGGGGGGGGGGGGGGGAATCCCTGGAGCAACTGGTCTCTTCGTGCTTGCGACTCACTGCCGCTTTGGGGAATCCTTACTCTATCGTTGTTCCTGGCGCTGCTGCCCTCTTTTCTTTGTGGCTCGCCGCTGTGTTTAATTTCAGCACTTCCAGCCCGTGGTGGCCACAGGGTCGGGTTTCTTCGCCGCCACGGGCCTGGACACTGCCACTCCTCCCAGCCCCCTCAAACCACCCCCGGGCTATGAGATGTGCCCCCTTCTTCCTGCCCCAACAGCCAATCAGAGGCTTCCTCCTTCCACTGGCAGGAAGAAGGGAGGAGGCTTCCGATTGGCCTGTGGGGGCAAGAAGAACGGAGGAGGCTTCCCATTGGCCCGCGGAGGCAGGAAGAAGGGAGGTTTCCCATTGGCCCGCGGGGGCAGGAAAAAGGTTAAGGGAAGTATAACTGGGGCTGTGGGCCACCGGGAGCCGTGACACACTAGCTGGTGTTTGGCGACACATTGGTGTGTCACGACACACCGATTGAGAAACGCTGGTCTAATACATAAGGTCTTCTCAGAGAATACTTTGTATTTTCCTTCAATAAAAATTTCAGATTACAAAAAAGGAAGCATTTATAGAAATGTGTAGCTAAAAATGCTTCCTGCTTTCAAATCTATAGTCATTTTCAGAAGGGACACATACTACATCTTTTTTTAATAATCCAGTGAAAGGTATCATAATATAAGATGTTTCTGGATTAGAGAACACAGCATCAGGCTTGAGGATATTTTAAATGTAATCTACTAGAATTAACATCAGTGACTGGATAATGAACTATACTTTAGGGATGTACAGTGGATCAACTTGCAGTATTACAGCTGTAAAATTTTGAAAAATTTCAAAATATCCATTGCCAATATTGTATAAAAGTAAACAGAGGAATATAATTATTGACTGGCATTTACCACACGATTGCTTCTCTAGTCTTTGGAAAGTGCTAACATTTATCAGCTTTGAAATCTAAGGCAATGCAGTTCTGAGCTGAAAATATCACAAGACAAATATAGAATTTTTACAATGTGCCCTTTAACTTCCACTGCTTTTCTGACACAGGTCCATTGAGTATACAGTACGATTATTTTGAATTTAATCCCATAAAAAACTACCACTGGGCAAAGCACACTCTTTAAACTCTAGCTATCTCTTCACAGTCATAGAAAGACTTGTATACATATTGGGTCTTTTAGTTACGTGCTAGATAAACTACTCCCAAATCTATGCCTGCCATTGCAAGTTCCTCATCATTCCCAAAGGCAACTTGAAACATTTCTAACATTGCTGAAATGTTCTCATGAAATACTAACACTAACTTTTAAGCATACCTGTCTGCAATGGAGCTCATTTTATGACAGCTTATGGTAAAGAATAGAAGATGCCACACTTTAGTCTTGTGGTAGACATTTGTACGTCTGTCTGGGAGGGAAATGGAGAACAGACATATGTTACATTTCTTCAAAAAGTGCATACTGATATACTAGCATGAATCTTCTGAACAGGAAAAACTGGAGCAGCTCCCGAAACGTTAAAAACAGGTATTTCGTTTTACATGCCATCTACCTACATCCCTTTTGTACAACAAATAAATAATGCAATTTGCACAGGAACAGAAAATTAAATTTATATATCTTCTGTACTTTCCGGGGATAATTTTCAAAAGGATATATGAGCATAAAAATAACATACAGCAATTTTTAAAAGCCCGTTTACATGCTTAATGTGCACTTATGCACATAAAACCTATAGACAATTCAATTGCATATACTGTACCAATTTTCAAAAGCCCAATTATACACTATAAGATGAATTTTCAAACAGTTGAGCATTAACTGTTAACACATTAATGCAGCACATTAAAAAAGATAAGCATTTCAATACTCAGCCAACATGAAACACTGAGCTCAGACAAGAAATGTATTAACACTAGTCTAGGGGCTGGATTAACACTTACCAGTAATCCTTGCAACATATAACCCCACAGGAGGACCATAAAACTATCCTTCGACAGCCAAGGGTAGCGATCTGGATTCATTTGACCATCTTAAAAAAAAGGAAATTAAGAGGTAAGTAGATTTTTCACATTTCTTAGCATCTGGTCAGATGAATCCAGAACCAGTGGGATATACCCAAGCTACTCCTGAATACGGCGGGAAGCTGCCCGTGGTCCTGTCAAAACCGCACGTGCAAAGACTGCATCCTCCTGGGCCTGCACATCCAGATGATAGATAATACCTGGAAAAAGTATGTAAGGAGGACCACGTTGCACCTCAGCAAATGTCAGCGAAAAACAACAACCTAACCTCCGCCCATGACACTGCCCGAGCCCTAGTGGAATGAGCCCTAACCTGACTAGGCAACGGCTTTCCAGCATCAACGTATGCATCTGTGGCTACCTCCTTAATCCAGTGCGCTATTGTAGCCCGCAAAGTCGTCTCTCCCTGTCTAGTACCGCCATGAAAGATAAACAGGCAATCCATCTTCTGTAAAGGCTTAGTAACCTCCAGATAACCTGACGATATGTCTACTGACATCCAAGGGTCACAACAGATGGTACTCTGCTTCATCTCTCTCTCTGTCTGTCTAGAGACGGCAGGGAGATGGATTGATTCAAATAAAATTCAGAGACCACTTTTGATAAAAAAGAACAAACAAACAAAAAAAAGGAACAATATGCAGCTGCACCGCCCCTGGAGTCACTCGGAGAAATGGCTTCTGACAAGACAAGGCCTGCAGCTTGGAAACTCTACGCGCAGAATAAATTGCCACAAGAAACAGGGTTTTCCAGGTCAATAACCTCAAAGGAAGGTTAAGCATTGGCCTAAACGTATGGCCTGCTAAGAAATCAAATACCAAATTAAGATTCCATAATGGTACCAGAAACCGCAAAGGAGGACAAAGATGTTTCACTCCTTTCAGGAAATGAGTCACATCAGGATGAGCCAACAAGGATCCACCATTCTCCTGACCCCTGAGGCGAAAGCCGCTACTTGTATCTTTAAGGAATTGAGAACCAAGCCTTTATTTAAGCCATCCTGCAAAAATTCCAAAATGAGGGGGATCCTGAGTGAACAAGGAAGAGTACCTTGAATTTCACACCAGGCCTCAAACACTCGCCAAACCTAAACATAGGCCAAAGAACTGGAGAACTTTCTAGCTCTTAACAAGGTGGAAACCACTGTTGCAGAGTATCCATGCAAGCTAGTCCTTTCAAGGGCCATACCATAAGACAAAATCAAGTCAGACCTTCATGAAGAACAGGTCCCTGCCACAACAGATTCCTGCGCACTGCAAGTCGAAAGGGCAAGTCCACCAGATGCCGCCACAGATCTGCAAACCACGGTCTCCTGGGACAATATGGAGCAACCAAGAGCACCATCTCCCTGTGGCGCTCAACCCTTCAAATCAATCTGCCCAACATGGGCCACGGAGGAAAGGCATACAGCAACTTGTCTTCCAGCCACTCCTACACCAAGGCATCTATCCCCAGTGACTTTGGACCTCTCCTGCAACTGAAGAATCATGGAACTTTCGCATTGTGAGAAGTCACCAAGTCTAGAAACGGGAGACCCCAGCGACCAGAATCAGCTGAAATGTCTCATCTGACAATGCCCATTCTCCCAGGTTCAGACTCTCCCTGCTGAGAAAGTCTGCTCTTACATTATCTTTTCCTGCTATGTGCGAGACTGAGATTATCTGGAGATGCACTTTGGGCCATTCCATAAGTTGATCTATTTCCTGAGACATTTGCTGGCTCTTAATTCCTCTCTGCTGATTGATGTAAGCCAGTCGTTGCATTGTCCAACATTATCCAGACCTCTCGACCCTGTAGCCTGCCGCTGAATTGCAAACATGCCAACCGCACTGTCCTGACTTCTAGCTAAAGGACGTCCCAGAGCACTTTTCTGCATTCCAGTGCAATTGCATTGTCAGCTCCTGACGGTGAGCTCCCCAACCATGAAGGCTCGCAACTGTCTTGAGTACTAGCCAGTTCGGTGATGCTAAAGAAACTTCCTCTCTCAGATGATCCGCATGTAGCCACCACTGCAGTTGAGAGGAGACCTCTATCAGCAGGTGGAGCCAAATCAAATAGTCCAGAGATTGAGGGTTCCACTGAGACAGCAGGGAGTGCTGAAGAGGATACATATGTGCCCTTGCCCACGGCACCACTTCCAGGGTTGCTGCTATTAAACCAAGTACTTGTAGATAGGACCATACAGTCGGCTACAGAGTGCTCATCAACAGATGCAGCTGTGCCATCAACTTCTGAATACGCACTTCTGGCAGAAAAACCTTGCCCTGCTTCGTGTCGAACCAAACCCCGAGGTATTCCAACGACTAAGCAGGATGAAGATTGCTCTTGACCAGGTTCACTACCCAGCCAAGCTCCTGCAACAGGGAGATCAGATCATCTTGCGGGAAACCAGGCAGCACTCTTCCAGCAACTTGGCTCGAAGTCAGTCAGTCATCCAAGTACAGGTGTACAAGGATCCCATCCTTCCTCAACTCAGCCGCAAATACTACCATTACTAGGAGAAGGTCCTGGGAGCAGTGACCAGACCAAACGGTACCACCCGAAACTGATAATGGCATCACAGAACTGCGAATCATAGAAAATGTTGATGCTCTAGTCGGATGGGAATGTAAAGATACACCTCGGATACATCCAGAGAGGTCAGAAATTCCCCTGACTGCCCCAGGTACTCTCAGCATTTTCAAGGTCTGGGAAATCAGGGCTGGCAGTTCATCTCTATGAAAGAACTGCAGTATAGTCCTACATGGTTCTAATCCCAGAGGAATTTCTCCATCCTCTAGTGACAGGGTCGGCCTCATCATCGATGCTATTCAGATCCTTATCGGGCAGACCCGCTACCATTCTAGGTGTACTCCAGCGCTTAACAATAGAACCAGAAAGTGAGGTCCCTACCCTGCGACTCTGCCCTGGGAGCACTGGACAGGGCTGAGGACTGCACCTAAAGAAAGGATTGCAATCCCTAGACAAATTCTATCCATGAAAATGTAGAAGGATCCATGCCAAAACCAGAAGGCATCTGAGGCATACTCACTGAGCTTCCTTCCTCTGCTGACGAACCAGTTAGGAGAGTTCCAAGATCAAGCATCTCTACTGACACATCTTTACCCAGAACTTCATCCAGCTGGGAAGAAACAGGTTTAGTGAAATCAGAGGAAGATAATTCTCTCTGAGCCTCCAAACAGCCCTGAAAAAAGTTAGTGGGCACTCCAGGCAGAGATGTCAAAATATGACAGGCAGTGCAGAGGGAAAGTCAACGACAAACCTTTTCCGACAGAAAAATATCAGCAGAACCAGAGGTCACGAGCTGAGGCTCCAAGGAGGAAGACTAAGAACCAATGTCAGGAAGTATTTCTTCACGGAGAGAGTGGTGGATGCCTGGAATGCCATTCCAGAGGAAGTGGTGAAGTCCAAAACTGTGAAGGACTTCAAAGGGGCGTGGGATAAACACTGTGGATCCATCAGGTCTAGAGGACGCGTATAAAGAGCAGGCAGCAAAACACTGAACGGAGCGGCAGTAGCCACAGAGTCATTCACGGAGCGGGATGCCAGTGGCCAGTGGTTGGTGTTCCACCTTCACGGAGCAGAAGGATGGAGGGCTGCCATCTCCCAATTACAAAAAGAAAAAAAACAAACAAAAAAATAAAACAGGGATGGGTTCATGGGCTATAGGTATTACCAATTATTAGGCTTATTCAATTACCAATTATTAGGCTTTTCAATATTTGATGATAGTTAATGGAGAGATTACTTACCTAATAATCTCGTTTTCCTTAGTGTAGGCAGATGGACTCAGAACGAATGGGTATAGTGTGCTCGTGCTAGCAGCTGGAGACGGATCTGACGTCAGCACATAGTACATATACCCCTGCAGGAAGTGCAGAAGCTCAGTAATCTTCCTTGCAAAAGCATTATGGATATATGTGTGACTGACCGATTGATTAACTGAACATGATTAACCTGACCGATTGACAGTAGCTGGAGACCGCCAGTGTTCTCAACCGGAAGGCGTCGACACCCGGCAGGGTGGATGCCCTATGTAAGGACACATGGCTCACCTTGAAACGGTGAATCCCCATATATATCGGCAGCCGGGCGGGATGTTGAGTCCATCTGCCTACACTAAGGAAAACAAGATTATCAGGTAAGTAATCTCTCCATTTCCTAGCGTGTAGCAGATGGACTCAGAACGAATGGGATGTACAAAAGCTATTCCCGGACTGGGTGGGAGGCTGCCCGAGGTCCGTTTAGGATTGCCCTTGCAAATGCTGTGTCCTCCCTGGCCTGGACGTCCAGACGGTAGAATCTGGAGAAGGTATGGATGGAGGACCACGTTGCCGCTCTACATATCTCTGCAGGCGACAGCATCCTAGTTTCTGCCCAGGAGGCCGCTTGTGCTCTGGTAGAGTGAGACTTGACTCGTAGAGGTGGTGGTTTTCCCGCTTCTATGTAGGCCGCCTTGATAACTTCTTTGATCCAGCGAGCAATACTTGCCTGTGAGGCCGCTTCTCCTTGCCTCTTCCCACTGTGAAGGACGAACAGGTGGTCCGTCTTTCGTACTGTTTCCGACATTTCCAGGTATCTGGACAGCAGCCTGCCGATGTCGAGATGACGCAGTATTCGACCTGCTTCCGATTTCTTCAACCCTTCCATGGTTGGCAAGGATATGGTTTGGTTGAGGTGGAAGTGTGAGACTACTTTGGGTAAGAAGGAAGGAACCGTGCGAAGATGGATAGCCCCTGGGGTGATTCTGAGAAACGGATCACGGCAGGACAGCGCTCTGAGATGCGGCGTGCTGAGCATACGGCCAGCAAGAACACCATCTTCAAGGTTAACAAATGGAGGGACAGGCCTCGGAGGGGTCTGAAGGTGGGTCCCGCTAGGAATTCCAAAACTAGGTTGAGGTTCCACAGGGGCACTGGCCATTTCAGTGGTGGGCGAATGTGTTTGACTCCTTTCAGGAAACGTGAAACCATCTGGGTGTGTGGCAATGCTGTTGCCATCACACCTGGGGTCGTAGCAGGATAGCGCTGCCACCTGAACCTTGATTGAATTGAGGGACAGACCCTTCTGAAGCCCATCTTGCAGGAAATCCAAAATGATGGGGATTTTAGCGGCATGTGGATTGGTGCTGCGTGTTTCGCACCAGGCTTCAAATACTCTCCAGATCCTTATATAAGTTAGTGATGTGGAGAACTTGCGTGCTCGGAGGAGTGTATCTATTACCGACCCCGAGTATCCCCTTTTTCTCAGTCGAGCCTTCTCAATGGCCAGACCATAAGAGAGAATTGAGCTGGATCCTCGTGGAGGATGGGACCTTGTCGCAGCAGGTCCCTGTGAGGGGGCAGGGGTAGAGGATCCCCTGCCAGTAGTTTTCTCATGTCTGCGTACCAGGGTCTTCTTGGCCAGTCCGGGGCCACCAGAAGAACTAGGCCTCTGTGCCGCTGAATCTTGTGTATAATGGCGCCGAGCAGGGGCCATGGAGGAAAGGCATATAGCAGGATCCCCTGAGGCCATGGCTGCACCAGGGCGTCGATCCCGTGGGATAGAGGATCTCGCCTACGACTGAAGTATCTGGGTACTTGAGCGTTGGACCTGTCCGCTAGTAGGTCCATGCCCGGAGTCCCCCACTGATCCACAATCATCTGGAAGGCCGTGGATGACAGCTGCCATTCCCCCGGGTTTAGGCTTTCTCTGCTGAGAAAGTCTGCCGTGGTGTTGTCCTTCCAGGCGATGTGGACGGCGGAGATGTCCTGGAGATTTGCTTCCACCCAAGCCATCAGGGGGGCTATTTCTAAGGATACCTGTCGGCTTCTGGTTCCGCCCTGTCGGTTGATGTATGCCACCATGGTGGCATTGTCCGACATCACTCTGACTGCTCTGTTTCGAAGTCTGTGGGCAAATCGCAGGCAGGCTAACCTGACTGCCCGTTCCTCTAGTCGGTTGATGTTCCACCCCGACTCTTCTCTGTTCCACCGCCCTTGGGCGGTTAGCTCTTCGCAGTGTGCTCCCCAGCCGCTCAGGCTGGCATCTGTAGTGAACAGGGTCCAGGTTGGGGAGGACATTTTTGACCCTCGGCTCGTGTGGCCGGGCTGCAGCCACCACCGTAACTGATTCCGTACTCTGGCCGGTAGAGGTAGATGCATGGTGTAGTTCTGTAATCGTGGGCTCCACCGAGATAGGAGGGTGCCCATGGTACCACTTCCAGAGTGGACGCCATTAGGCCGAGGACCTGTAGGTAATCCCAAGCTGTGGGCCGGGTGGTGCTCAGCAGAGTCTGTAAACGATTCCGGAGTTTTGATCTCCTCTTGGAGGTCAGGCTGACTTTGTCTCCCTGGGTGTCGAATCGGACTCCTAGGTATTCCAGCGACTGCGAAGGCTATAGGGAACTCTTGTTTGTGTTGACTACCCATCCTAGGCTTTCCAGAAGAGATATAACTCTGTTGGTTGCCCAGTGGCTCTTCTTCGGTGACTTTGCCCTGTTCAGCCAATCGTCTAGGTAGGGATGGACGAGAATTCCTTCCTTCCTGAGTGACGCCGCCACCACTACTATTACCTTGGTGAAGGTCCGCGGCGCGGTGGCTAACCCGAAGGGTAAAGCCCGGAACTGAAAGTGTTGTTTCAGGACTTTGAAGCGTAAGTAGCGCTGGTGATCCCGATGGATTGGGATATGCAAGTAGGCCTCTGACAGATCCAGGGATGTGAGATACTCCCCTGGCTGTATTGCACTTCGGACTGACCGCAGAGTTTCCATGCGAAATCCTGGGACCCTTAAGTGCAGGTTGACTGACTTGAGGTCCAGGACGGGTCTGAAGGTGCCCCCCTTCTTGGGTATGATGAAATAAATGGAGTAATGCCCAGAATTTATCTCCCATGCAAGCACTGGGATTATGGCTTTTAGGGACAGGAGCCTCCACAAGGCAGCTTCCAGTGCCGCCCTCTTGAGGGGTGGACAAGGAGATTCCTCAAACTTGTCCGGAGGGGGATGAAGGAAGTCCAGGTAATACCCTTCTCGGATGATGGCGAGGACCCACTGGTCCGAAGTAATCTCGACCCATCTGCGGTAGAATAGGGTTAGCCTGCCCCCTATGGCTTCTTCCCCCAGATGGGTTGGCTGATTCTCATTGTGGGGTGCGGCCGGGACCCGAACCCGAGCCGGTTCCCCTCTTGTTGTGCCTGGTCCGAAAGGACTGGTTCTTAGTCTGAGAACGAGGTGCTAGGTAACTAGTCCTGTAGGGGTTGAAGCGTTGAGAGCTTCTACCTATGGATGGCCTAGGAAAAGGGCGCTGGTTCCTCCTTGACTTGTCTTCTGGTAGACGGGGTAATGGAGAGGCGCCCCATTTGTTAGCCAGTTTCTCGAGGTCGCTGCCGAACAGGAGGGATCCCTTAAAGAGCATTCTTGTAAGGCGCGTCTTGGAGGAGGAGTCGGCCGACCAATTTCGTAGCCAGAGCTGTCTCCTGGCTGCCACTGAGGATGACACTCCTTTGGCTGCCGTACGAACTAAGTCGGAGGTAGCGTCAGTGAGGAACGAGAGAGCTGATTCCATTTCTTCTCCCGGGGTGTTGTTCCTGGCTTGTGATAAACAGGAACGCGTCACCACGGTGCAGCAGGTCGCGATTCGTAGGGACATGGCTGCCACCTCGAAGGCTTGTTTCAGAATGGCGTCCAGGCGCCGGTCATGTGCATCCTTGAGGGCCGCCCCTCCCTCCACTGGAATGGTGGTGCGCTTCACAATTGCGCAAACTATGGCGTCTACCTTGGGGCATACCAGCAGCTCCTTGGTTGCCGGGTCCAGGGGGTACATGCTAGACAAGGCCCGACCCCCTTTGAATGAGGCCTCCGGCGCATTCCACTCCAGATCGATTAGCTGCTGTGCTGCTTGAAGGAGGGGAAAATGGTGAGCCGTTTGACGAAGGCCCTCTAGCAGGGGGTTCATTCTAGGTTCCCCTGGGGTGCCTTGGCCCGGGATAGCCAGCTCCGACAGGCATTGAGAGACCAGGTCTGGGAGATCCTCCTTAAGAAAGAAGCGTTTCATGGTTCGATACGGCTCTATCCCCGAGGGAAATTCTCCCTGCTCGGGGAGCTCGCCTTCTTCATCAGAGCAATCTGAATCCCCATAAGTGGGGCTTCCGGGTGGCGGGTGTCCTTGCCTAGGTCTAGAGGGTCCAGGGGCAGGGTCATCCGGTACGTATGGGTCCGTTCGGAGATCAGACTGCATTTTGACAAAGGCGTGAATCCCCTTGAATAATTCCACCCAGGAGAGCGAAGCAGGTTCTAGCCTTAGGGGCACCAGGTCTCTAGGGTTCCCCGGCTGCTCACCTTGGCCTGCTAGGTCCGGGGTGTTCCCTGAGGAACTGGCAATTAATCTGGGCTGGGACCGGCCCTGGCCTGGAACTCCCAGGGCCTCCTCACATTGGGCACATAGGGAGTCTGCTTCCTCGCTCTGTGTGGCTCTGAGGTGGCATGCTGAGCAGAGGCCTAGAGCTCTTATGCCTGATTCTGGAGGTGCCGGCTCTGTGGACGCATGGGCTCTCATACGCTCCATCACGTCTGTTATCTCTATGCCGAAAGTATGCGCCTTGTAATATGCGCGAAAGATGTGCGCCGATTAATGTGCGCCTATCAACGTGCACCTATTAATGTGCGCCTATCAACGTGCGCCTAAACAATATATGTGCCCAATTACTTTCGGGCGCCTAACATACGTGCCCGTGGCCTGTGCGCTTAGTCTGGTCTGAACAGTAGATCGAGGCGGCGAACCAGGGCAGATGGCGACGGCGAGCAGGCAGGCAAAATGGCGGGCTTCCACGTAGGCAGACCCCGCTAATCCTCGCTCTTCGGAGACCAGCAAAAGTAAAGATGTACGCCTTACCTGATCTTCGGCGCTTCCCGGCTGCGACCCGGGCGGTCTCCCGCTGCGGGGGGAGAGGGTGATTACCGTCACCGCCGCGCTCGAGGAAGTGCACCCGCTGCCTCTAAGCCGGGTGCACTTCCTCGAGCGCGGTGAGCAGTGAGGTGAGCAGTGAGCAGTGAGGACTTGGCCCCCTTGCTCGGGGGCCAAGTCCTCACTGCGAACGGATCGGGACCGAGGCTGCCTCTATGCCGCGCCCGAGCCCTTCTCACTCGGGGGCTAGGTCCCCGCCGCAATTCGGCCACCGGACCGAGGCTCTTACCTCCGAGGGACCACGGAAATCACCTCGGGAAACTCAACTGGGGGAGGGACCCGAGGGTATCACCGCAGGAGTGCGGGGCTTGTCTTCAGGTAGGATTCTTCTATGAATTTAATCGTTAGAATTTGGAAGAACGCTCAGCGAGCATGAGGTAGCTCCAAACTGCTTTGGAGACGGAAATTACTGAGCTTCTGCACTTCCTGCAGGGGTATATGTACTACGTGCTGACTTCAGATCCGTCTCCAACTGCTAGCACGAGCACACTATACCCATTCGTTCTGAGTCCATCTGCTACACGCTAGGAAATGTGACTTTCAAGGCATACTTCACTTTCAATGCATATCCAGCATAGCTCCCTGCTTCAACGGCAGGGGAGAAGAAAAACTAATACTTCACACATATCCAGCATTGCTCTCTGCTTCAACGGCAGAGAGCTATGCTGCCGCTTACCCAACTAATCAAACTTAATATTTCACTTGGAAGCAGCTCCATCACTGCTCTCTACATTAATGGTGGGGGTGAAAGGGAAATAGAACCTAAGGTTACTAAGAGCCAAGAGAAACAGATAAGTATGAGAAAAAAGAAGTGTGAAGCTTGCTGGGCAGACTGGATGGACCGATTGGTCTTCTTCTGCCATCATTTCTATGTTTCTAGGTCATTTCTATGTTTCTATGTTTCCCAACCCTCTCCTGGAGGCAAACCTACCCAGCCAGATTTTCAGGATTGCCACAATGAAGATGCTTGAGATAGATTTGCATATATTAAGACCCAGAGTATGCAAACCTCTTTCATGCATATTCAATTTGGATATCTTAAAAACCTGATTGGATTGGTGAGCCTACAGGAGAAGGCTGGGAAACACTAGTGTAAATGGCAGATGAAAATTAATGTGAACAAGTGCTCATTGATGCATATAGGGAAGAATAATCCAAACCATAGGCAAACAATGCTGGGTTCCACATAAGATGTCTCAACCCAGGAAACGGATCTTGGAATCACTTTAAAATACTCAGCCCAGTACACAGTGGGAGACATAAAAGCCAATATGTTTGTTTTATTTTCCATTCCTTTCCAAATAAGCCCTGAGAATATCATAATGCCTCTGCATTGATCCATGGTGCGACCACACACTGAGTATTGTAAGCAGTTCTGATTGCCTCATCTTAAAAAAGATACAGTAGAATTAGAAAAGGCACAGAAAAGAGTGACCAAAATGATAAAGGGAATGGAATGGCTCCCCTATGAGCAAAGGCTAAATGGGTTAGGACTCTTCAGCCTAAAGACGAGATGGCTGAGAGAAGATAGGATAGAGATCTATAAAATCTTGAGTAGGGTAAAATGGATCAACACAGGCAGTTATTTAACATAAGAACTTGCCATACTGAGTCAGACCAAGGGTCCATTCAAGCCCAGTATCCTGTTTCCAACAGTGAACAATCCAGGTCACAAATACCTGGCAGGATCCCATGCTGCTATTGCGCAGTGACAAGTAGTGGCTATTTCTTAAGTCTACTTGGTTACAAACAGTTTACTTACTTCTCTTCCTGGAATTAGTCCAAACCTCTTTTAAACCCAGCTACGCTAACTGCCTTAATCAATTCCTACGATAATAAATTCTAGATCTTACTTGTGCATTGAGTGAAAAATAATTTTCTGATTTGTTTTGAATGTGCTACTTACTAACTTCATGAAATGTTCCCTAGTCTTTGTACTTTTTGAAAGAGTAAATAACCGATTTACATTACCTGTTCTATTCCACTCATGATTTTATAGACCCCTATCATACCCTCTCAGATGTATCTTCTCCAAGCTGAACAGACCCAAGCCTCTTTAGCCTCTCTTTTGGTCGTCCTTCTCTGTAACTTTTCTAATGCAACTATATCTTTTTTGAGATGCAGTGAGAAGAACTGCATACACTACTATAAGTGTGGCCTCACCATGGAGCAATACAGAGGCATTATGACATTCACTGTTTTATTCTCCATTCCTTTCCTAATAATTCCCATCATTCTGTTCGCTAGTTTGACCACCATACACTGAACTGTGGATTTCAAAGTATTGTTCACTATGAAGCCCAGGTCCTTTTCCTAAGCAGTAACTTCTAATATGGAACCTAACATTGTGCCACTACAGTGTGGGTTACTTTTCCCCATGTGCATCACTTTGCACTTGTCCACATTAAATTTCATCTGCAATTTAAATGGTCAGTCTTCCAGTCTCACAAGACCCTCATGCAATTTTTCACAATCCACTTGTGATTTAACAACTTGGAATAATTTTGAATCATTTCACTCATTGTTCCTTTTTTCAGATCATTTACAAAGATATTAAAAAGCAACAGTCTCAGCCCAGATCCCTGAGGCATGCCACTGTTTACCTTCTTTACTGAAAAAACTGATCATTTAGTCCTCTGTGCTTCCTACCTTTTAACCAGTTTGCAATCCACAATAGGACATTGCCTTCTATCCTGTGACATTTACATTTTCTCAGGAGTCTCTCATTGAGTACTTTGTCAAATGCTTTCTGAAAATCCAAATGTATTTTTATCCACCAGCTCACCATTATTATTATTTTTGTACTCCGCTGAGATCTGCGGATCAGCGGAATAGAAATATGCATTAATTAATTAATTAACCCATTCAAAAAAGTAAAGCGGATAGGCAAAGCAAGATTTCCCTTGTGTAAATCCATGCTGGCTGTGTCTTATTATACCATGCCTTTCTATAAGTTCTCTGATTCTGTTCTTTAGAATAGTTACCATGATTTTTCTCAGCACTGGATAGATTAATCTGTCTATAATTTCCCAGATCACCCCTGCATACCTTTTTAAAGATCAGGGTTATGCTGACCACCCTCCAGGCTTCAAGCACGGTAGACAACCCCAAAGATAGTTACAAATTTCCAGTAGCTGATCTGCAATTTCAATTTTGAATTTTTTCAAAATTCTATGCTGTATACCATCTGGTCCAGGCGATTTGCTACTCTTTAATCTGTCAATCTGCCTTATTACATGCTCCAGCTTCACAGTGCATTGTGTCAGTTCTTCTGAATCATCACCACTGAAAATAGTTTCCTGCACAGGTATCTCTCCAACATCCTCTTCAGTAAGCAGTGAAGCAAAGAATTCATTCAGTCTTCCTACGATGGCCTTATCTTTCCTAAGTGACCCTTTAGCCCTCGATCATCTAATAATCCAACCAACTCCTTCCCAGGCTTCCTGCTTCAGATATACTTTAAAAAGCTTTTGTCTCTAAGGCCAGCTTCTTTTCAAATTCTCTTTTAACTGCTTTATCAATGTTTTGCATCTAACTTGCCAATGCTTTTGCTTTTTCCTATTTTTCTCAGATGGCTCCTTTTTCCAATGTTTAAGAACATAAGAAATTGCCATGCTGGGTCAGATCAAGGGTCCATCAAGCCCAGCATCCTGTTTCCAACAGAGGCCAAATCAGGCCACAAGAACCTGGAAATTACTCAAACACTAAGAAGATCCCATGCTACTGATGCAATTAATAGCAGTGGCTATTCCCTAAGAAAACTTGATTAATAGCAGTTAATGGACTTCTCCTCCAAGAACTTATCCAGCTACACTAACTGCACTAACCACATCCTCTGGCAACAAATTCCAGAGCTTAATTGTGCGCTGAGTGAAAAAGTCTTAAATGTGCTACTTGCTAACTTCATGGAATGCCCCCCTAGTCTTTCTATTATTCGAAAGTATAAATAACCGATTCACATCTACTCGTTCAAGACCTCTCATGATCTTAAAGACCTCTATCATATCCCCCCTCAGCCGTCTCTTCTCCAAGCTGAACAGCCCTAACCTCTTCAGCTTTTCCTCTCAGGGGAGCTGTTCCATCCCCTTTATCATTTTGGTTGTCCTTCTCTGTACCTTCTCCATCGCAACTATATCTTTTTTGAGATGCGGCGACTAGAACTGTACACAGAATTCAAGGTGCAGTCTCACCATGGCGCGATATAGAAACATTATTATGACATTTTCCGTTTTATTAACCATTCCCTTCCTAATAATTCCTAACATTCTGTTTGCTTTTTTGACTGCTGCAGCACACTGAGCCGACGATTTTAAAGTATTATCCACTAGGATGCCTAGATCTTTTTCCTGGGTGGTAGCTCCTAATATGGAACCTAGCATCGTGTAACTACAGCAAGGGTTATTTTTCCCTATATGCAACACCTTGTTTGTAAGAAATTCTTTTGGCTAAAATAGCATCTTTCACCTTTCCTTTTAACCATGCTGACGGTTGTTTGACCTTTCTTCTACTTTTTTTTTAATGTGTGGAATACATTTGGACTGGGCTTCTAAGATGGTATTTTTAAAGCAACAACCATGTCTGATATAAACTTTTAACCTTTGTAACTGCACCTTTCAGTTTTTTTCTATTTTCCTCGTTTTATCAAAGTCTCCATTTAGAAAGTGTAATGCTCAAGTTGTAGATTTACTTAATGTCCTCCCAGTCATTGTCAAATTTGATCACATTATCATCGCTATTGCCAAGTGGCCCAACCACCGTTACCTCTCACATCAAATCCTGTGTTCCACTAAGAATTAGGTCTAAAATGGATCCCCCTTCTTGTCAGTACCCAGACCAAGTGCTCCATGTAGCAATCATTCATTTCAACTAGAAACTTTACTTCCATAGCAAATCATGATATTACATTTACCCAGTCAATAGTGGGGTAACTAAAATCTCTCATTATGACTATGATGACAAATTTATTAACTTCTCTAATCTCTGTTAATATTTTATCATCCTTCTGTTCATTTTGGCCAGGTGGATGATAGCATACTCCCATCTTTATACTCTGATGACACATGGAATTTCCACCCATTAAGGATTCTACTGTGCATTTAGTCTCCTGCAGGAGTTTTATCTGGCTGAACTCGACACCATCCTTAACATAAAGCGCAATCCCCCCACCAAATTGATCCACCAGATCATTGCGATATAATTTGCACCCTGTTATAGGAGGGTCCCATTGGTTATTCTCCTTCCACCGGGTCTCTGAAATGCCAATTATGCATACCATTTCATTCAGTGCTATACATTATAACTCTCCCATCTTATTTTTTAGACTTCTGATATTAGCATACACATATTTCAAAGTATGTTTTTTGTTGTTATTAACAATCTGCTTATCCCTTGACAGGGGTATTTTAGAATATTTTAACTTAGGTGGCTCTTTACTTATAAATACATGGGCTACTACTGCTTTTACTGGAACCTCTCTATCAGGATTCCCTAACTCCTCTACTATTTTAGCATCCTTTGAAGATATCTTCCTCCAAACCATGCACTGCTGAGCAACTGTCAGCTTTCCCCCATGTTCTAGTTTACCCATTGAAATATTACTAGGATTAATGTTCATTCCTTGAAGCTCATAGATAGTACATTTAAAATAAGTCAGGGAAAATATTTTTTCACTCAGCTAAAATTAAACTGTGGAATTTATTGCCAGAGGATATAGTGAAAACAGCATAGCTGGATTCAAAATGGGTGAGACAAGTTCCTGGAGGAAGATTCCATAATACTAACAAAGGAAACCATAGTAAGTGGAAACTAATAATAATCAACAAAAAAGGATCCACCCCACTAAGAATATTTATGAATTTTGTACATCTTGGAAATAATCTGCGTTAAATGATCATCATAAATGGGAGAACTAAATGCGCAGCAAATCAAACTGCACTTGTGTCCACTGTGCCAATCATTTGATCAATTTGTAAATTTTTCAAAATTAAAGCCTTACTCAATAGTCACCTCATGTAATAACTTGAATCCATAAATGCACAATAAAACACTTGTGTTCTCAAAAGTCCCGATAATTCAGTGAATATCAACCAGTCCCATGGTCATCACTCAATCTTCGCATAATCATGGTCGCATCACAAACCCAACATGGCACCATGTTTCAAGCAACTCCAACAAGCTGCGTCAGGATGTTTGATAGTAGCCCAGGTTCATGAAGGTCTGCAATGAAGGGAAACACCAGATTAAATGACATATATAACATTTTAATAAACCAATCAAGTTTAACAATATTATTACCAATAGCATAGTCAAAACACATGGGTGGGCTTGAATGTCACCAAGGATGATACAGAATATCAAAATAATAGAATGCACAGTGTAATAAAATAGCCACAATCAATATAAAGAATTCCATTCAATCTCATAACTGAGACCACTGGGTTTGATAGCAGTGAAAGAATACATCCAGTTTTGTTCATGATAATTCAACAATTTTTCCCGTTACCCCCAAGAGGGTGACTAGGGCCAATATCTATTACTGTCCACTTTTAATCACCAAAATTATGTCCTTATGATACACAATGCGGCACATTTGTTTTCTTGGTGAACACACAACTCTTGTGCTCAATGAATCTGACTTTGCTAGATCTCCTTGTCCACCCCACATATACTAGTGAGCAAGAACATTGTAAAATATATATTACTAAAGATACTTTATAGTAACACTATAATCTAATGTGGGATATTTTGTACTCGCACAAAAATTGTAGATATTACATACAAAATGTTCCAAGATTGTGACATTCAATTACTGTACCGATGGTAATGGAGCATGAATACCACGTTCACATATATTCTGTCCACAAGTAAACAATATCAAGGACCTCTCAGAAAAAAATAATATGCATGGAAAAAAAATTCCAATGTTTGTTGATGTTTGCAATCATGTCAGATGATTCGTGAGGTGGATCTGAGAAGGAGTCTACTGCTCTTCAGGAAAGAGTGTAATTTTTAGGGGAAGATTACCTCAATCGCAGACTTCATTGGAGATTCAGAGGCCCACAAAGAGGATACTAGATGGCACAGACCCACGACCAAGTCATAAATGTCACAGTACTGTCAGCGATGAACATTTCAGGCAAACTGTTAATTGCAGTTCAACAAAAGGGTATTGAATCAAGGGTTACCTTTTGTTCAGTCAGTAATATATGACCCTTTTCAAAATAGAACTGCAATATATGGTGAAATTAGTTCTTACCTGATAATTTTCTTTCCTTGAGTTCAGTCAGATCAGTCCTTATGCAGGGGTTCTGACCAGTGATTAGCAGATGGAGACAGAGAATAACAGGCTCGCTAACATCACTCCTTATATACTTCTGTGCTGACTTCAGCCTGCCAGTACTACCTGTAACAAGCTAACTCTGGACAGTGGAAACCTCCATTAACTATCAAAACAATTTAACACTGCATTACATATCCCTTAAAATGTATTATTTATTTTTTACATATTGATTAGGGATTGGGAGAATTAGGCCACTAGCCTGGACCTCTTTGATTTTCCCCCACTATCAACTAGGGATGTGCATTCGTTTTCAACGAATGTGCAATCCGCAATGCATAAGTCCCTATTCGTTTAATTTGTGGGTTCGCAAAACGTATGGTGATCCCCCACGAATGAAACATATCATATTAGTTTCATTCTTTTGGTTCGCAGTGATTTCTTAGCAGTCATTTGAAATAGGAGAAGGCCATGCGGAAGTATCCATAGCAACAACCAGCCCTTTCCTGTGAGACATAAGTGACCTCACAGCCCTATCATAGAGTGGGTCAGACAGGTTGGCAAGGAGCCCAGAATGGCAACGTATCAGAGATAAGCATTTTTCTAATGCAGCCAATCGCTGCTTTCAGTGCTCTGTGATGCTGTTCCTGCTGTACTATTTATACCTTAAGCACGCGGCGTGCCACACACTTTATTCTCGGCTGTTTGGGGAGGTGGATTTACTCAGAGCTAGTCTGAGTGTCTCAAATCTGTATTCAATTGCTATTGCTTGCTACTTTGATAGAAATTTCCATTGAAAAAGGTATTTGTTCGTTTTTGCTGCTGTGCCAGCCAGGCTTTTTTTTACTGCACTTGTCTCCCACTGAGACAAGCTGCCAGCAGTGGCATTTTGCTGCTGATCTTACCCCCCTGGGGTAGGTTGCAGGAAGGGTATGAGTGATGTGGGTGGGAAATAGTGTGAGAGTTGCAGTGGCTGTCTGGGAGTTGGTATTTTCAAACAAGAAGCAGCATCACTAGGAATTGTGCTTGCTCAGGCTTCCAGACTTGTCTTTGGAGTTTCATTTTTTTGTGCACATACAGCAGTCTCAGTTGTAGTGTACATAAAGGCACTGCACTGTGCATCTGTGTGTAGTTTTCCCAGACTCACATATATTGGTACAGCAGTGTTCTTTTAATCCAAATCCCCAGTAGGCATCTTCTGGAGTTTAAATTTTTTTTGTGCACATACAACAGTCTCAGTTGGAGTGTACAGCAAGGCACTGCACTGTGTCAGGGAAAGGCTGACAGCTTTCCCGGTCAACCTTAAAAAACCCGGTCCCTCCTGCACCTCTCCTTACCTCAGCACTGAAGACTGTCAGTCAGCCGCAGTGAAAACAGTTCTTTTAGACACAGAGAAAAGCTGTTGCAGGAGACAAGGGAGCAGCTGTAGCAGAGACATTGGTGAGTAGCCAGGAGCCCCTGGTCATCAGACACCGAACTGTGGCGGGCGAAACCTTGACAGGAATATCCAATTTCCCAGACGCCCGGCTTCTACTGAGGGATAGCCCATGAAGGCGCTTAACACCTCAGGAAGCGACCATAAACCAAAAAATTAAATTCAAACTAACTAAATAAAAAATATAACTAAAGACTGCAAGTGTGCATCTGTACCACCCAGAGTCAGAGAAATACTAAGTGACTGCAGGTGGCACTCTCGTTATGTAGCAGTGCCCAAAGTTCTAATTGTTCTCTGACTCCACCTGCTGGTTAGGATACACAACCCACTTTTCTGGACTGATCTGGGTATGTTCAGGAATGTGGGTTTCAAGCATTTGCTGAAGGTCTTAGTTCCAAATCACAAAGTCCCCTCCAGAACCACATTTAGCAGAAAGGTCATCCCCAGCCTGTACAACCAGTGTCGCAGTCGCATCCAAGCGCTGCTAGCTAAGGCAGAGGGGAGAGTGCATTTCACCTGCGATATCTGGACCTCCATGAATGCTGCACACTCTTACCTCTCCCTGACAGCACACAGGTGGGACCTGGCTGAGGCAGGGGCAGACAGCAGCTCTATTAGTGAACAAGTATCAGGGTGGAGGTGGGCTTTACTACACACCCACCTGACGGACGATGCCCATAACTCAGCCAATATACTAGCATGCATTAGACAGATGCTGGCGGGCTGGCAGCTACACCAGCGAGACAGGAATCTTCAGGCAGGGTTCTTTGTCACAGACAATAGTGCAAACATGGTAAAGGTAATATCCAACAGGCGCTTTCAGAACATCCAATGTTTTGTGCACACACTCTGCACCTGGTAGTGAAGTCAGCTCTGGGGTTGAAGTTCAAACACCAAGAGAATGAATACCTGCAGGACTTAATACACAAGTGCAGGAACATAGCAGTGCACTTCCACAGAAATGTGAAGGCAAGGCAGGTTCTCCGTGAAAAGCAGACTGATTTGAGGATGCCTCACAAGCGTCTCATTCAAGACATTGGCACCCAGTGGAATTCCACCTATATGATGCTGCAGAGGTTAGTGGAGCAGCAGACACCCCTTCATGAACTTTCTGCAGAAATGGATATAGGTGTGCAGAGTCCCCTAGGGCATCATGATTGGTTAGTCATGAGTCAGCTGGTAAAAATCCTGCAGCCCTTCAAGGATGCCACGGAGGAGCTGAGTTCCAGAAGTGCCACCTTGGCTGACATCATCCCTATAGTTAATTTTCTGGAGGAAATTTGGAGGCCTTTAAACAGGAAGAGGGAATGACAGCAGAGGTGCTGCATTGTCTGGACGTTTTGCAGAAGCAGGTGCAAAAGAGATTAAGACCTTTAACAAAAGACTACAGATAATGCTCACCACAGTCTGTGATCCCCGTGTGAAAGGGACACTCGCCCTACAGTCCGATTGTCTCACATTTGTGAAGGACCTGCTGTTAGTAAACGTCCATGAACAGGAGCACCATAGGCAGAGACAGATTAGGCATGAAGCAGAGGAGGAAACAGTGGGCACTTCAGAGAGTAGTGCAAGCCCAAGCAGGAGCAGCACTCTGTCAGCGACAGCTAGTACTTCCTCCTCCACTTCAGTAATCCAAAGCCATGTTTTCCCTAATAAAACATCTGTTCTGAAACGGGCTAGAGTGAAAGCAGCTGGCAAAAAGGACTCTCAGCCCACCAAAGCAAAGGAGACACCAGCACAAATGTCAGTGACACTGTATCTCATAGAGCCCATACAGGACATGCAGACAGATCCACTGGCATATTGGGCACACAAGTCCACTGTCTGGCCACACCTAGCCAAAGTGGCTCAGTGATATCTATCATGTCCACCAACCAGTGTGCCCAGTGAACGTGTGTTTTCAATGACAGGGGATATCATGAGCCCTCAACGCACAAGGCTGGCACCAGAGTTGATGGAAATGCTAGTGTTTTTGAAAATAAACATGCCTTTGCGGGGGGGCGGAGCCTGAGGGGTGAGGTGAATCCCTGCCCCCGAGCTGGGCGAAGTTCCTCAATTAATTACCTGCTACAATTTTTTCTCTACGGAGGTTCGTGGACTGCTTCCTGCCCAGCTGCGTCTGACGTCATTTATTTATTTATTTATTTAGAATTTTTATATACCGAATTTCCTGTTAGGAAACAAATCAATCCGGTTTACAGGTAACAGCAAAAATGCCTCGGGACGGGAAACAGTGCCCTTGGCTTTACAAGAAACATATTAAACAAGGCTTTACATATTAAACAAGGCTTTACAAGAAACATATTAAACAAGGCTTTACATGTAACATAATGAAACAGTACCTATTCGAAGAATCAACAAAAGGCTTTGCATGTAACATAATGAAACAGTGACTATTCGAAGAATCAACAAAAGGTAGCTTCTCTGGGATAACTACTGGGTTGACTACTTAAATGATGTCACAATACAATAAACATGTATAGAAGATTAAAAAGTGGAGGCAGATTGTGTAATGTAGTCTTTTGGGTGGTGAAGTCCGGAAACACATAATAATAATATAATAACATTGTATAATATACAAGTGATCCAGTTATCATAGGGTGACGTCATCAAAGAGGAGGGACCGGTAGTGCCAAAACCGGCCCCCCTGCGGCGCGAGGTTGGGGACAAAGAGAGGACGGAGCCTGAGGGGTGAGGTGAATCCCTGCCCCTGAGCCGGGCGAATTTCCTCAATTAATTACCTGCTACAATTTTTTCTCTACGGAGGTTCGTGGACTGCTTCCTGCCCAGCTGCGTCTGACGTCATCAAAGGGGAGGGACCGGTAGTGCCAAAACCGGCCCCCCCTGCGGCGCGCAGTCGTCGCCGGCGCGCGGCTTTGCCTGGCAATTTGGATCTTGATAAACTTGGAAAGAAAAATGAAGAAGGAACTTAAAATAGATCTTCTAAAGTAAGTTTTAACTTTTGTGTTTTTTGCCCAGACTCTCTCTGTCCCTCACGAAGGTCCTAGTCTAGATTTATGGTGCTTGAGAAAGAAACTATTTTTTCCTCTTGAAAATGCTGCATACAAAGAGGAAGGGAAGACTGCATCCAGAGACCCCGACTGCCCTCAATCCAGTCCCTTCCCAGCCATTAATTGAGAACTTTCTCAAGGTTTTAAGTGAGAAATCTCCGGGAAGTTCCGAACTAGGTACAGAGAAGGAGCAGTCTCTGGTATCTCAGGAACAGTTTCAGATCTCCTTAAGTCCCGGAGCTCCTCTGACTCCAGATCCGCCTAAGCCTTTACAAAATCCGAATCCAGAGGTGATAAGTCCTACCGATGATGTGGACTTACTGCCTAGCTTCGGGGGAGGAAAGGGACTGAGTGAAGGTATTAAAGGAAGTTCCAGAGATGATCCATTATTGGTGGTAGAGAAGGGAAATGGAGAAAGATTTTCATCTATGGATCCCTCAACATCAACACCGAAAGGCATTAAAGGAGGGGTAGGATCCCCAGGTTTGAGGATCGATAACTACCCGCAGCAAGGTGGAAAAAGTGTTAAGAAGAAAAGCTCTCAATTTAAGGATAATTGTGGGGTTACTCTTGAAAATATATGGGAAGTATTAATGGATTTAAAAACTTCGATGAATAACTTGAAGTAAAAATGTCTGAGGTACAAACACAAGGGAAAATAATAGATGAAAAAGTAAAAAAGAACTCACAGAAATGTGAGAGTTTAGAGAAACAGCTAATTAACAGGCCGATACAGTGAGGAGCGGTAGGAAGAGCTGCGTTAGTGCCGGGCGCACCCGCGTTTGCCGCACGCACAGTTCGGCTCACCTACCACTCGATACTGTATTAAAATCGCATGCAAATTCAAGCCGCGTCCAACACGCGTCAAACGCGCGCCCATGAAGCGCAATCCATTTTACTGTATAGGCGCTTTATACAGCGCCTATATAGTATCCTGGGTGCGCTGGTACCTGTCATTTCAAATGACATTTGAAATGAAAGGCACCAGGAAGTGGATCCCAACTTTAACCAAAGAAAACCTAAAAACCTAAAATCCCCTCCTCCCGAAGCGACTCGACATGTAAAATATGTAAAACCTAAAAACCTAAAATCCCCTCCTCCCGAAGCAACTAGACATGTAAAATATGTAAAACCTAAAAACCCCCTCTTCCCGAAGCGACTTGACATGTAAAATATGTGAATAAGTGTAACCAACTTACTTTTTGTTTCTTTTTCTGCCCTTTCAGCCTTCTTTGCCATCCTCTGGAGGGGGCATCCGGCGGGGGCAGCCGGCGACGAAAGCGGCTTCCAGCGGCCCCCGCCGGCGAAGACGGACGAACGCACGCCCGTAGTGCACGGGCGCTCAAGCCAACGAAAGCACACGCACGCCCGTCCATGTGCTTTCGTTGGCTTGAGCGCCCGTGCACTACGGGCGTGCGTTCGTCCGTCTTCGCCGGCGGGGGCCGCTGGAAGCCGCTTTCGCCGCCGGCTGCCCCCTTCAGAGGACGGCAGAGAAGGCTGAAAGGGCTGAAAAAGAAACAAAAAGTAAGTTGGTTACATTCACATATTTTACATGTCGAGTCACTTCGGGAGGAGGGGATTTTAGGTTTTACATATTTTACATGTCGAGTCGCTTCGGGAGGAAGGGATTTTAGGTTTTACATATTTTACATGTCCAGTCACTTCGGGAGGAGGGGATTTTAGGTTTTACATGTCCAGTCGCTTCGGGAGGAGGGGATTTTAGGTTTTTAGGTTTTCTTTTGGGGGAAAGTTTGCCGTCTACCCTTACCCCTGCCTCTAACGCAGGGGTAGGGGTAGGCGGTAAATTAGCAGGTTAAAGGCGCGGCTAAACTGCAGGTTAAAAAGGCGATAGTCGGGGAGCGCGTTACTGAATGGGGGGGAATAGGTAATCTGATCGTTTACATCTCATATACATGCCGCGGGCGGAAAGGGGTACCCGTTGATTTAAAGAAGCGGTAAGGATGGGTTAAAAGGGATAGTGAATTGCGGGTTGGGTTAACGCAGCCAAATTGTGAGTAGAAAGTGGGTTAGAAGCAGGGTAACTGCGGCCGCACTTTACTGTATCGGCCTGTAAGATTCAAGAGGTACAAATAGGATTGATAAAGGGAGAAACAGCGAATTCAAGAAGGCTTGAGGTCTTAGAAAATAATCTTCGTTATAAAAATGTAAGAATTTTGAATTTCCCCTCAGTAAAACTTATATCTCCTTTGGAACAATTTAAAAGATTTCTAAATCAAAAAACTTATTAATTGCCCCTGAAGATATTCTTTCAATAGAGAAAATCTTTTATATTGCAACCAAAAAACAAGAAGATAATAAGGTTTTAAATCAAACTCAACCATAAGATAACCTCACAGATTTTTTGGAAGGCTCAATGGAAGATCAAATTGAGTCAAGGGATACCCTTGTGTGTGAGGTTTTCAAAGATAGAGGATATAGATAATATTCTAAAATTATTTCTAAGGAATCGAGAAAAATTATATCTCACTGAAAAAATCTGAATGTACCCAGACATTACTAGAAACACACAAATAAGAAGGAAAAGTTTTCTTCAGATGGGCCCAGAAGTTAAACAACTGGGAGCCCAGATGACAGTTTACTTTCCTTGTAAATGTATTATAAAATATTTAAATGAGCATTATGTTTTTTTAGAACCATTAGAACTTAAAAAATTTTTGGAATCAAGAGTTAAAAAATGATACTTTTTCCATCAGGCTGGTCATTGGTTTATAGAGAAATAGCATTTAAACCCACCTATTTCTAAATGTAATTTTTCCTAAATTTTGCTCCAGTTTGAACGAACTAGGATCTTCTTTTTCTTTATAAAAAAAAAAAGGCATATGTATAATAGATTATGATTATTTCTTTTTTTTTTCTCTTTTTCTTTATTGTGTTAAATTGATTAAGGATTAATAATCTATATATGTAAGCCTGTCATTGACAAGTTGATTATTGTCTAAAATTGTATAAACTGCATAAATAAATAAAAAACAAAAGAAAACATGCCTTTGCATGGGTTTCCATATTTTCCCTGTGAATAGCAAGATGAATAAAAGCAATTTAAAGCCTTGCAGCAGTTCCAACTGCCTCATATGCTCCAGATAATATCAGCACATGTACCTGACCTCAACCGCTGTGCCTGTCCGTCCAGCTCTTACGTCACTACAAGGGCCTGACCCCAAACGCTGTGCCTGTCTGTCCAGCCCTTACGTCACTACAAGGGCCTGACCCCAAACGCTATGCCTGTCTGTCCACTGTCCAGCCCTTACATCACTACAAGAGCCTGACCCCAAACGCTATGCCTGTCTGAGTTTAGTTCTAGTATCTCTAATTTCAGTTTCATGTATTTGTGCATCACTTCTTTCCAGAAAATATTTTCCTGTTTTGCAACATTTGGAATGTAAGAACATAAAAAGCTGACTTAAGATGTTTGGAGCTTGCATATTTCATATGCGCAATAGTTTTCATGACCTTCATAATATGGGCTATTTTCCCTAAATCTTTCTTAGGTGCCAACATTAATGTTTCTAGTACTATAGAAAACTGGTGGCAATTGTACTCTAGTTCATCCTCTGTGTTCCCACAGTTTACAGAGGCACTATGTAGGGTACAAAGTCAACATAGGTTGATATTGTAGATTTGGAGTTGAGTAGCAGTTTTCTTATTTCTGAGAGCTCTTCAAGTTCCTTTGTCATCAACTGAAGTGCATAAGTACAGTTAATAGCTTCTGGGTATTCACAAATAATCTCCAGCTCAGTTCTTGATTCACAAATGGCAGTCTCTATTGCTCTAAAAGCATCCTCTGTTGAATTATCTTTCTGGCAGTGAACCAGTTCAGGAAGAAGTGACAGATCAAACCACAACATGCCTGCACAAAGGAAAGGGAACTCTCCCCGGGTATCGCCTAACTCTTAACACCCGCTGACACATGTTGAACCGTTGTTCACATGGAAACCTCCTCCATGTCGCAACACTTTCCGAGTCTCGTGCCCCACTCTGGGGCAAACCCATTCCAGGGAGCCCTTTCCTGCGCAAAGGAAAGGGAACTCTCCCCGGGTGTAGCCTCTCTCTTAGTACTCGCTGACAAATGTTGAACCAGAACCGCTGTTCACATGGAAACTTCCTCCACTTCGCCACACTTTGGCTCGTGCCCCACTCTCGGGCGAAACCATTTCAGGGAGCCCTTTCCTGCGCAAAGGAAAAGGAACTCTCCCGGATGTAGCCTATCTCTTAGTACCCTCTGACATGTTGAACAGCTGTTCATATGGAAACCTCCTCCGCCTTCAAAATTCTCGTTTGTATATCTGCTACATCCACCAGATTTTAAAAGACCAGCGAGAGCTCACTAGACGCCAACGGAACCACCACACTCTATGGGCGAACCCATTCTAGGGAGCCCTTTCCTGCACAAAGGAAAGGGAACTCTCCCCAGGGCTCTTGTTTAAATATTTGCTACTACCACCAAGATCTGCACCCGTAGCAGCTCCACCCCACCCAGGCATAGTTCATCATGTTTCAGGTCCTAGCATGCGTGTTGACTCCTTGGTCTGTGTTTCAAGATGGGTTGGGTGGACAGTTCGCCCCGGTTGACAGTCGCGCTGCGTGCAGGGGGCCCCATCCCACGGCCCCCTTCACCCCACTCCCCTCTTCTTGGGTTCTATCTGAGAAGCTTGTTTGCTGTTTGAGCTCTCTCATAGTGTCTCAAATCTTTATTCAATTGCTATTGCTAGTTTGCTACAATTAGTTTTCTATTGCTGAAAAAGATACTTGTTCTTTTTTGCTGCTGTGCCTGCCAGGCAGCCAGGCTTTTTTTTACTGCACCTTTTTTTTTTTATTGACCTACTTGTTGACTATCGGTCTCGCGCCAGCATTTAGCCTTAGATGGAGTTTACCACCCACTTTTGGCTGCATTCACAAACAACCCGACTCCGAGAAGACCTGGTCCCGGCGCGCCAGGGGCCACTACTACCGGCCTAACATCATCCACAGGCTGAGCCTCATCTTGTCTTGCCTCCTTGTCTTTCCCCTATCAACACCACAGCGACCTGACTACCTCAGTCCTGCCAGCCTGTCTTGCCCCTATCAAAACCACAGCGACCTGACTACCTCCGCTCTGCCAACCTGACTTGCCCCTATCAACTTTCTGCCACTCTGCCTTGCTGACATACACCAGACGTCTCACTCTACTCCTTGTGGTGTTCTTGCCACTATCATGGTTCCTCAGTGTATTGGTGTTAGTCTTTCTGCTGCTTTGTCCCTTTATCGGCGCCTTGTGGTTTTTTCTGACACTCTTTCTGCTTGCTATGTTCCCCTTTCATTGTGCTGTACGATGTTGATGCCACTTGTCTTGCCACTTTGCCTGTCGTGCTGCCTTCGAGGGTTCATGCAACTGTTATCGGTGCTCTTTTGAAGCTGTGGCGTTTATTTTTGACACTCTCGCTGCTGCTTTGCACCTCTGTTAAGGCCCTCTTGCCACTCCTAGTACCCCCTTTGCCCCTTTACAGTGCCTTAGGCTATTCATGCCACTTTGGTGCCACTTTGCCACAGTTTAAGTACCTTGGAGCTCTTTTCTCATTCTGATGATTGCTCCCCAGAAGTTTCATCAGAATTGATAAGAAAACCCCAATTCTGCATCCAAAAATAGGCTGCAAATACTTTCCCCATTGACTTTAATGGCAAACGAAAAACGAATGAAACTAATAAACGAATTGGGTTTTTCCCCTAAGAAACTAATAAAACAAATTTGGGTTCCAGCGGAACGAAAAACGAAACAATTTTTTTTCCTTCTGCACATCCCTGTCAACACTTAGCTGGGTATATTTTTTACTTTTAGCCGATAACTTTAAACCTAATCAGAGATATTCAAAAGATAACAGTGTTAGGTTTAAAATTCTCTGGTTAAAGTTGGCCTGATAACTTTATTCAGGGATCTTCAGCAGGACATATATCCTGCTACATATCCAGGATATTTTATCCAGCTATCTTTAACCAGATAATTTAGCCATTTGAGGCTTTTTTGAATATCGGCCTCTATCTCTCCCTGGATTTGGCCTAGTATGGAGCTCTGTATGGCTGATCTGGTGGGATAAGAAAGAAGTGGAGTCAATTTGACGGCTCACAATTTTAAGCAACTCATTTGTCCTTCATTATTCGTGTCTAGGATCTATTTAAAAATTTTAATCCACACCCAATTGGAAGGGACAGAAAATTATTTCGAGAAAGGCTGGTTATGCTCACAATGCTCAAAGTTACTGAAAGCTCTCTATCCCTCTCACAGAATCTGGGAAATTGTTGTTGCTGCTGATATCATTACTGTCCTGGGTATGGATGATAGCACCTTCTTTGATAATAGAAAGGTTGTCTGTATAGATAAGTGTGCTACTTTCTGGTGGAAGACACCTGCACCTTTGTGGCTTCCTGTAGAGTTTGAAAGATGGCGTAACGATCCTTTATTAGATCAACCATCTCTGATTTTGTTGCCAAAAAGATTCTCACCTGAGCATGGAACATCTCGCAAATAATAGTGTATATCTTCACAGAAATCAGAAACTCTTGAGCCATACCATTCTTCTCGCACCAATAAACACTAATGAGGTTCTTGCTGAAGTATCAAATGCCTCACATATGGATCTGTCATCAAACGAACATCACATGTACATGGAAACATCAATTTTTCTTGTTTGTGAATAGAGACCTCATATAATGTTGAGGAGAGTTTATATTGTAACTCTCATTCTCAAATGTGTGGTTGTTTAATGTAATCACCACTACAAAATCATCACAGTGAACTGACTGTTTTCCTTGTATACTCATTGGTCTCCGTTTCACAGACTTATATGAACTTATTTCACTTTTGTATTTTTATTTACAGGTTTTGTATTCTGTTATTCAGAGGGGGTTCCATCACAACGGTTCACAACAATTGATTAAAAAACGAATACAATATCGGGTTCCTAAAACATATACCTTATCTTTATTATAAACTATAAAACAAATTAAAATCTAGCAAATCATATTCAGAACAATTAACGGCAAGAGTATGTCAAACAAAGTACAATGAATTGAAAAACCAAAATTCAGAAAGGTATGAAAAAGTGTAGATATCTATGGTAAATGGAAACTACTGATTATCATGAAATGCCTTCCTAAATAACCAAGTTTTGATATCTTTTTTGAATGGTTTTATGTTTTGTTGTAATCTTGTTTTGGTTGGTAAGGAGTTCCATAAGGTAGCACTTGCTAAAGGTATTACTCTTTCTCTGACCAAAGTTAACCGAGCTGTTTTTAGAGACGGAATTGGTAAAAGTCCTTGATTTTTCGATCTGAGATTTCTTTGTGGATTATGAATTTTTATTACCGTATTTTCACTTTTTTGTATATAATTTTTTTTTAAATTGTTGACATTTTAATCAATGACAAGTAAAAGACACTTATCGTTTTGTGATCTTTTCTGAGCGGTTAAATGCTCGAGGAGCAGCTCAAATATCCTGCCCCGTCACTGCTTGTCACTGATTAAAATGTCAAAAATTTAAAAAAAAAAAAAATAGTGAAATAAGTTCATATAAATCTGTGAAACGGAAACCAATGATTATACAAGGAAAATATGGTCAGTTCACTGTGACGATTTTGTAGTGGTGATTACATTAAACAACCACACATTTGAGAACGAGAGTTACAATATAAACTCTCCTCAATATTATATGAGGTCTCTATTCTCAAACAAGAAAAACTGATGTTTCCATGTACACGTGATGTTCGTTTGATGACGTATTAGTTGATTACTTCATAGCAGCAGTTCGACTGATTAATAAGTGTCACATATGGATCTGACTATATGAGAGCCTTGGAAAAAGTTCTTCCTAAATTCTAATATTTTTTTTTTAGTCTTTCACAGGAGGGAATGCTGTTTTGAACACTTCACTGTTTTACAACAAACTCAACAACTAGTGACTAGAGTGGGTAGATAAAATATATTGAGCCCTGAATCTGCTTGCACTTTATAATTTAAATCCAATTTTCTTGCAACTCACTGTGACTGAAGCTCTTGAAGCAGTCTGTGGACTGTCTTTCAGAGCATCAATCAATGAATTTTAATAATCCAAAGGTTCTAGGTTCCTTCCCCTGTTGCAGGGACAAAGACTTCTTCAGACTTTTTCTGAATAAAGATGGGATAAGTCAAGTCTTTAGGTGGCAAAGTAGTCCTAGTCATCATAGAGGATGAATCAGAAAAATAGTCCTGTTGATTCTTATTTCTCTGCCGACAAAACCTTCAGATGTCGCTCTGCCCAAAAGAACAACATCCCAACCACCAAAGGAACTGCTGGGTTCTTGGTGACCCGTCTGTTGACATATGGTACCTGTTGTCAGGTAAGCCCTCTGGGAATAGGGAAATACCTATGGTACGTGAATGTAATCCACTTTGAAGTGCTGAAAAAAAGTGCAAAAAGCGGAATATTAAAAAAAAAAATCTAAATAAATATGTCTTGGCCATCGCATTGTCTGACATCATCTTCACTGTCCTTTTTCAGACTACTGGAAGAAAGAACTCTAAAGATTTCCTGACTGCTCTTGCTTCCAAACAACTGATGGACCACGAAACTTGCAATGCCAACCATAGGCTCTGGCTCCCCAGCCTTTCAGACTGGTATCTATAAATACCATGATCCAATCCAGAATTTCCAGTTTCATTTCTTTGGACAATCTGTCCTGCGAGAGCCACCAGGAAAGGCTCCATCTGGCTTCCTCAGAAGGGAGGAACCTGCTCTCAAAATCTTCCGACTAGGGACTCCACTATAACAGAAGGGCTCTATGTAATGGTCTCATGTGAACAAATACCCAAGGAACCAGATCTAGCAAAGATGCCATGAAAATCAGGACTTGAATCTGTACTTGCAACTTTAGAATCTTGCCCAAGGTAAGGAACATCTTGCCTATTCTCATTTCAAAACACGCCCCCAGATATTCCAAACTCTGTGATGGAAGTAGTTTGCTGTTGGCAAAATTTAAGAACATTCTAATATCGGCAACCTCTGTACTACCTTGGACTGCAGGCAAATGTCCCTTAACTTTGCTCGAAATAAGCCAGTCGTCTAAATAAAGATGTACCAGAATTCTTTCTTTGTGCAATGCCGCAGTCACCATAACCATCACCTTGGAAAACATACATGAGTTTGTTACCAGCCAAAATGGAAGCACCAGAAACTGAAAAAGCTGTGAGCACTGCAAACCTGAGGAATCTTTAATGATCTATCTGAATGGGAACATGAAGATAGGCATCCATCAGATCTAAAGCCACCAGGAATTCCTCTTTCCTGAGCTCAACTATCACTGAGCACAGTTTCTATCCAAAAGTGAGGCACCTGAAGGATGCATTCATCTTCTTGAGGTCCAAGATAGGCCGATAAATGCCTTCCTTTTCTGAACCACAAAGTAAATGGATTATCTGCCCCGACTTCTTTCTGCCAGTGGGACTGGAATCACTGCATCTAACAGTAGAAGCTGGTCCAACATGGCTCGAGCTTTAGCCTTTTTCACCTTGGAAGCCCATGGAGACCATGAAAGCCTCTATTAATGGACACGCAAATTCTAAGGAATAACCTTCCCTTATGGCAAACAGGATCCATTGATCTGTTTTTATCTTGGTCCACTCTTCATAAAAATTGAGATTTGACAGTATTCTGCCACTGCTATTATAAACTCTGCATAGTGGGGGAGGCCTTAAGGAGATTCTAAGGCTCATCCTCTGGTAACCTATAAGTCCTACACTTTGCAAAGTGCTTCACCCATTTTCTCCAAATCCTCCCCAAAGAGCAGGTTCTCATTTAAGGGGAGGTTACCAAGTGCAAGTGCACCCACAGCAGCCACCTAGCTAGCACTGCGGACAACAAATCTCTAACTACCATGAAGAGCAAATCCCTCAAGGCATTTTGGGCAACTTAAAAAAAAAAAAACAACCCAAAAAAACCAAGGCATCCTCCAGAATGGGATACAACCTAACTAACCAAGGCTCTGTCTACCTTTAGACCTTTGTCAAATCCCAAAAATCCTACCTAGCAGACATTCCCTTGCATTATCACTCTAATCACATGCTCCTTTTGCACCCAGGGAAAGATTCAGTGAGTTCTAAATAGCCTCCCATGAATCATCCTGAAACATGGGAAAGAAAGATTAAAAAATGGCCTCTGCTCCTAGTCCTCTGAATCTCCAGCAGAATCTGTACATGATATATCTTCTTACCTTCTCAGCTGGTGAAAAAGCTCCTGAGGAACTGCCACCTCCAGTTTCCTGCACAGGATAAACATAAACCCGAAGGCTGGATAATGACCTGGCGATCCCCACTGGCCTCACACCGCTTCACACGCTCCGTGGGAGCAGTCACACTGCAAACTACTTGCAGCAGAAGAAAAAAAAAACACAGGACGAGGGGGTCTACTACTTCTACTTCCTCCCCCTAATCCCTCTGCATTGCAGGGAGGGGGGGCAAAATGGCTGCCGGTACTACTCTGTCCAGCATATCAGTCAAATCTGCATTAGAGGCCTGCAGCTGATGCCGCTTTGCTCGTTTCTAGTCCACCGCCAACAGGGAAAACCCTGAACCGCCCTCCCCACCTTCCACAAAGTCCAACAAAGGTCCAAAGAGATAAGCTTACTGTGACGATCCCATCAGGCCAAACAGTGCTTCCCATGCTCTGTGGGGAGGTCCTTTACTAACAGCTTGCAGCCACAAAGCTTCCCACTTTCCTGAGAAAGTCATCCTTTCCAGCCACCAAATCAAAGCCCGCACCATGGGAAGTACTGCTTCCTCTCCTGCCTGGAACAAAAGCTGCTGTTGCTAAGCCTCTTTCGAAGTTTATTTGTTTTTTAAAAAAATCTTAAAGGGACCATACCTCCCCACAATCAAAACTCCAGAAAGAAGAAAACAAACATTTTCCTTTGGACATCTTCTGACAGGAGAGGAGCCTTATAGGAGAGGGAGGAGAGGTTAGGGCATGAGGAAGCCAGCACCACTGGCTTTCAAAACCCTCCTCAGATAAAGGATACAAGGCACCCAAGGCTCACATTCATCCTGCTTGACCCTGCTCTACTAGGAGGATGGCCCCAAACCAGGACCTAACATCACGGGGAGCCCTTAAATCTTTCACAGGCAATCCAACTGCAGGATGGACCTCCCTACCATCTGCTGGAGAGAGAGAATTCCAAGAGACTGAAGGTAGCACAGTACCTTATGTACCAGCAGTACAATAAAGATTTTCTCCGCTGTTTCCATCTGCCGGTAGGGGGAAAAAAACAATCGTTTGGACTAGTTTGGGAGACAATAAGGAATGACTGTTTAATAACATAGGGCTGAAGATTTTGATTGACATTTACATTGTGTAAACACAAAAAGTGTATTAGCAATATACTAAAAATTGATAAGAATTCATAAGAATCTGAACAGGCTAGGAGCTATTTTAGCAAAAATGCAGAAACCATTTGCCAATAGCCACTATATTGCTAAATGTTACAGTCATGACTATAGCCAGTATCATATATCCTGATCATTCATATAGACATTGCATATGAAGTCCCTTGATGGGGATCTGAATATAAACAACCAGTGAGCAACAAGTATCCCTAATTCAAAATGCTTAATGCATCAGAAAGAATATAAAATGCATTGTTATAGCACTATCATTTGATACAAAGAGAAGATAATCAAAGAGAAAGAAAACATTTCTGCATATGCAGTTTGTCTCTACATTTAGGTTCCTGAAGAATCTGATCTAACCCAAAGAGTACTTCAGAGTAAATGTCACAGCAGAAATAAAGAGACAAGAATTTAGAATTATTCCACATTACTTATTTTACTCTAAAAGATCCCAAAACAATATTATGAACCAAGCTACTTATGCAGTACAGTACATTGTGTAAATTGTAATTAATTTTTTAACAAGTTTGTTTAATTGTCTAGTACCAAGTTTGTTTAACAATAACATGTTCTATAATCCGCTTAGCTCTTACTATTATTTTATTTTATTATAGTTTTCTTTTTCATATTTGTTGGTATAAATTGTATAATTATATATTGTAAATCGCTTAGGAAGATATTTTTTCTGTTAAGCGATACATAAATGATTTTAAATAAATAAGCGGAATATAAACATTTTTAAATAAATACATAAAATAAATATTAACTGAGCTACAAAATAATGACAGTTTTCCTAAATTTTCTTAAATGATAATAAATATAAATTTATATATACACATCTTTCTTTATTATGATCCTTGCTCCACAATCAAAGTCTACTTTTGGGATTGGATGGGCATTCACATCTAACTCATAGGCCATATCAGTCAGGATTATGGAACTAAATAACTAACCTAAAGAAGGATGGGGTTTTTCCTCCTGGACTTTTTTCTAAACCACTGTCTGTGCTTCTGCAAAGTTCCATCTGCCACACCAGTACACTCCCTGCCTATCTGAATGTAGTGCAAGCTAGACTAGTCTCTAAAGTTGTATCAGTAACTAGTTGGGAACTGTCTGCACCCTTTTTCTCTCAGAAAGCTATCTGTTATTCTGAGACTGGCAAGAAATATTTCCCACCTATGTAGATGTTGTGAAACTGTTTCCAGCTTGAATAGTGCGCATAGCCAAACTCCCTGGATGTGCTGCCACCCAAGAGCAGATCTTGGATTGGGCAGCCAGACTGCAACAGAGAGACTGTCATGCACTGCACACACCTTCCTGATTCTTAAAAAGATCTGATCTAGTTTACCACTTCTATGCTGGGTATTTAGTTTTGCAATCCAAGTGTGAAAAGTGTTTGCTGAACTGGCTCTGGCATGGGTGAACATTCTTGAGTTCAGAATGATTTGTAGGAATTGCCTAACAAGTCTCAACCGAGTTCCACATACCTATCCATATATTGTGAACAAATGACTATATATCACAATAAAAATCCATAACAGAAACAGAAAAAAAGTATAAAGTAATTCTGATCCCTAATGAGCATAGGTTTTTATTGGCTGGGATCCAGTCTTAGCAATATATGTGAGTACTTGTGTAGCTGATTCAAACTGCTTGTCAACTGAAAAATTCACTCTATAAAACACAAAGATCACAGAATAAATTGTTGATTTTGGCCCATTAATCTAAATCTTAGAAACCAGCCCCAACTGACAATCTAAGCAAACATGGAAATTAGATTTAGGTTAATTTGCTTGTGTATTATGATTAGAAAGAGCTGACCAGAAGACATCTAGATGGTACATGTAGGGATAGAATACACCCACTGGAAAGTGAAAACGGATCTCTGATTTATAGCCTACCATTGCCTGAGACAAAGAAATCTAACTGTGCATGTCTACACACTGCACAATATAAATTCTTGTCCTCAGCCCGTATTACTCAGAAAAAACAGAAGATGTTAGATGCAGATCTGTTCTTCTGCACAGCTTGTCCTCACACCTCGGAGGCGAATTCCTTGAACTTTACACCAACTCCCTGTGGGGACAACACTAAATAAATAATATAAATATTTATTTATTGGGGACGAGATAAGAGAAGCAAATCTATGATTTAGTGTGTTGCTGTATTATATTATCTTATCTCTCTCTCTTTGCACTTTTCTGTACATAAAGTGTGTGGCTAACAATAGTTTTGGTTTTACTCTATTATTTTCTTTATGCACATATGCTATACAGTCTCTGTGCCGCTTATATTTTCTATTTTTAGAAAAGCAATAGACCGTAACATCTTATTATATTATACTAGTTGTCATCCTGTTAAACTCAGACAGAATTTACCAGTGGTGCAATTAAAGTTAAGGAAATTGTGTCCTACAACAGATGAATTTAAATGCAGGTCTCTATAAATGCAGAATAGGTTTCTGGAGAGAGGATATCCAGCAAGAATTATAAAACAGTCTTATAAAAGAGGTCATTGGTTAAATCGAGACCTACTATTAAATACTCTGTCCTCCTTTAATGATTCTGGAAGATCGGACGGACCTTGTGTCCGGACGGTCAATATAATAGGGGCCCAGTCCATTCGCGTGGCGGGTGTGTGGGGGGGGGGGGAGGGTTTAGGAAGCGGGGGGATAGGGGAGGGGGGGGTGGGGGAGACGGCGCGCGACGAAGCAAAAGTCAAAGGGAGCGCGGGACGGCTGGGGGGGGGGGGGGGGGGTTGCAGGGAAGGGAGGGATAGAGCATGTGCGCGCGACGAGACGCGTGGAGGCAGGGGATTGGGCCGGGGAATCGACACGCATCGCGGCGGTTAGGGGAGATTTGAATGGTGGGGTAAGTTTGGGGAGGAGACGAGCGGGGGGGGGGGGGGGGGTTATTGGCGCGCGAGCAAGCGGAGCGACGGGCGCGTTGTTTGAGCAGCGAAGCGGTTCCATTGCGAGAGCGGAGGTTGTACCTGGTTTGAGAGCAGGACTTGTGGCGTGGTGGTATGGAGAGTCGGCGTTCTGAATGGGAGGAGGAGGAGTTGGATCGGGTGATGGCGGCGTTCCTCGAGTCAGAGGAAGCAGCGTGGGTACCTGAGGAGGAAACGGCTGTTGCTGAGGAGACGGAGGCGGCTCCGGAGCGGGGGGGATGGGATGTGGATGACGGAGAAACACCGGGGCCTTCCCGAAGGGAGGCCTGGCGCAATGTGGCTTCGGCGGCGGAGGACAGAGGTCCGTGGGAACAGAGAAGTTTTGATGCTGTTCCGGTGGTGGAGCCTGACCCAGTTGGTGAGTTTGTTATATTTCCGCGTACGACTAGGGGAGCAGTACCTAGAGCTCGGGAGAAAGGAGAGAAGGCAGGAGAGGAGGTGGGCTGCGGGGGTGCAGACCGTAGGGCAGTGTCACCACAGGTTAAGGAGGATGACAGGGGGTTGGGAAAAAAGGGATCCTCTAAGTCAGGGAAGGCTAGGAAGAAAAGAAAGAGGGTGCGTTCCAGTTCTTCTGATTCGTCGTCGTCGTCTTCTTCAACTTCATCTTCCTCGTCTAGTACTATGGGTTCGGGGTCGGTAGCGCGGGTGAGTGCTGTGGGGGGGGGAACAGTTCATGGAGCACCTGCGTTGGTAGCTCTTACGGAGCTTTGGGAAGAGGTGCCACGTTCTATTCGTAAGCGGATCCGGCGCCGTCAATTTATTGATATTTTTCAATTATTGGAAGGGCGGCGGGGCAAGCGCAAGGGGAAGAAGAGGCGAGGAAAAAGCGAGAGATTTCCGGGAGCGCAGAAAAAGGTAGCTCGCAATATTCATAACTGGATGCGAGCTTTTCTGCGGCTAGCCAGCGTAGTAGGAAAGAAGGATCCGTCGCAGTATGGGGCTTTGCTGTCCTATGCTGATTCCATCTTAGCCGCCAGCAAGACGTATGAGGGCTGGTCTTGGCTAAATTATGACGAACGTTTCCGGGATCGTATGGAGGAGAATAAATTTATCTCCTGGGGCACTCAAGACGTGGGGCTTTGGTTAACTCAGATGGCTTCCAAGATGTCTGGGGGAGGAACGGGGCAGGGGCTTGTACCAAGTACAGGGCAAGGGCGGCCCTTTCGGAGGGACGTGTCTGTTAGTGGATCCGGTAAGGGCAGCGCGGGGCGATCAGATGTGTGCTGGCGTTTCAATCGATCCGAATGCATCTTTCCGGACTGTAAATTCCGGCATGCTTGTTCCACGTGTGGAGCAGGGCATCCGGTTACCAGATGTTTCAAACGACAAGGTGAAGGAGCCTCTGCGGTCCAGACCTCAAAAAGTTCTGGGAAGTCAGGCCTTTGAACGGGCGCTGACGCCGGTCCAGGTGTTAGTCATGGAGCCCTGGTTACGTGTGTATCCGAACAAGGAGGTGGCATCGCTATTATTTCAAGGTTTTAAGTGGGGTTTTAAAATACCATTCAGTGGGGGGGCGGAGGTTGGGGGGGGGGGTAATTGCCCGTCAGTGCGCCGTTTGGTGGGGGTAGTTAGGGATAAATTGCGGGTAGAAATTGAACTTGGGCGAATCGCTGGTCCGTTTTCGGACCCTCCATTCGCGGATTTGGTGCTGTCACCACTGGCGGTCATACCGAAACGAGAGCCGGGTAAATTTAGGTTAATTCATAACCTTTCTTTTCCGGAGGGTAAGTCGGTCAATGATGGCATTCCCCGGGAACTATGTACTGTGAGATATGCATCCTTTGATTCGGCGGTGCAGGTTGTTAGGAGGTGTGGTCCGGGTGCACTGATGGCCAAGGTGGATATCGAAGCGGCTTTTCGGTTGTTGCCGGTTCATCCGCTTAGTTTTCGTTTGTTCGGTTTTCACTTTCAGCAAGGATACTACTTCGATAAATGCATGCCTATGGGCTGTTCTATTGCATGCACTTACTTTGAAGCTTTTAGTTCATTTGTGCACTGGGTAGTGCAGACGAAAGTGAAGTCCAGAATGATAGTTCATTACTTGGATGATTTTTTGTTTGCAGGGCCAGCAGGGTCAGATGATTGTGAGCGTTTGTTGCATGGTTTTAAAGAGGTGGCGGCAGCGTTCGGGATTCCTTTGGCGGAAAATAAAACGGAAGGGCCTAGTACTACTTTGGTCTTTTTGGGTATCGAGATGGACTCAGTGGCTATGGTTTCGCGTTTACCGGCGGATAAGGTTGAGCGTTTACGTGATTTGGTGCGGGCAGCTGTGAGTCGTCCAAAGTTGTCCTTGCGGGAATTACAGTCGGTAGTAGGCAGCCTGAATTTTGCCTGTCGGGTAATTCCGATGGGTAGAGTTTTTCTGCGCAGGTTATCACATGCTATGTCCGGCTTGAAACATCGGCATCACCGTGTCCGTAACACCCGGTATTTACGCGAAGATTTGCGAATATGGGACACATTTTTGAGGAGCTTTAATGGGGTGGCTTTGTGGCAATCCAATCCAAGGTCTAATCATGATTTGGAGTTGTTCACAGACGCAGCGGGCTCGTTGGGCTTTGGGGCTTATTTTCAGGGGGCTTGGTGTGCCGCGCCTTGGCCGGAGGCATGGTCGGCCTCTGGGATTACCAAAAACATCACTTTCCTAGAGTTATTTCCGATCGTAGTGGCAGTGCACCTATGGGGAGAACGGTTGAGGGGGAAGAGGGTGGTGTTTTGGAGTGACAACATGGGGGTCGTAGAAGTTATTAACAAGAGATCAGCACATTGTATGAAGGTGTCAGAATTGTTGCGTGAGCTCATTTTATGTTGCATGTCCTTAAACGTGACTGTGTGGGCGCGCCATGTTCCGGGGATCTCTAATGGTGTGGCCGATTCTCTTTCTCGTTTCAAGTGGGAGTTGTTTCGAGAATTGGCCCCGGACGCGGAGCTTTGCGGCACTCAGGTGCCGTCTTCCCTCTGGAGATTTGGTTCCCGGAGTCCTGGAAAATGCTGCGAGCTTCATTAGCTCCGTCAACGTGGACAAGTTATGTGGGGGGAGCCAGGAGGGTGTCAGCGGCGTTATCGGCCTGGGGTTGGGCGGGTGGTCCTATTTCCGATATAGCACTGATTCGGTTTATCGAGCGGGCAAGAGCGAGCGGCAGCTCGCGGTCGTCGGTGGGGAGGCAGTTGGCGGGATTCTCCTTCTTTATGAAGGCTCATGGGTGGGGATACCCGTCGGGTCGTTTTATCGTACGTCGGGTGCTGGCGGGTTGGTCCAGGGGATTATCCCCTCGGACGGACCAGCGTTTCCCTATTACGCATGATATTTTGGTTTTATTGTGGGAAGTTTTGTCGGAAGTGTGTTCCTCGGAGTATGAAACACGCCTGTTTCGGGTAGCTTTTGTCCTGGCGTTTTTTGGCGCTTTTCGGATCAGTGAACTAGTGGCTCGAGCGGCTCAAAGCAGGGTGTTCCCGGGATTATTGGCCAGAAATGTGGTGGTGACTAACAGAACGGTGACAATTGTTATTCCTCGGTCAAAGACGGATCAGCAAGGAAAAGGTTTGACTGTGGTGCTGTCTGCAGTACCTGGCTTGATCTCTTGTCCGGTGCGAAATGCAGCGGTGTATTGTCAAAGGCGTCCGGAAGGGGCGGACCAATTTTTGGTGCATGACAATTTGATGCCCTTAACTAAGTATCAGTTCACAGCGGTACTTCGCAGGGCTTTATACTTGGTGGGTCTGGATGAGCGACGCTTTGGGTCACATTCTTTTCGGATTGGGGCGGCAACTTCTGCAGCGGGTGCGGGTTTGTCTGGCGGGGTGATTCAGCGAATAGGCCGGTGGCGGTCTGGGGCGTACAGGAGTTATATCCGCCCAGATTCGGGTGTGAACGAATAGGGTCTAACTCTAATTTCTTTGCAGGTGCGGGGCCCGAGACATTGACGGTGTGGATTATCGGGCATTCCTACACCTACTGGGCGCACAGACATGCCAGCGGTCGTCCATATGGCCCACATTTGGATTTGCATCAAAGGGGGGTGCGGGTTGTTTGGTTGGGGCGCAGAGGGATGCTCTGGGATGAGCTCATCCCCTGCGTGCGGCGGAAGCGTGAACGGCACGGGGCACCGCGGGCGTTAGTGGTGCATTTGGGAGGCAACGACTGGGGCAGGATGTCGGGGAAGCAATTTATTGGCATGGTTCACAAGGACTTAATGTCGGTGTCAATATTGCTTCCGACGACCATCTTGTGCTGGTCGGACATTATAGTGAGACCTGCTGAATGTGAGAACATTAGGTGGAGACGTTGCAGGTCCAAAGCAAATCAACAAATCGGGGCCTGGATGGAACGTTTGGGGGGTCGCCACATCAAATATGATTGGTCATGGGGGAAAGTAACGGGTTTATTCAGGTCAGACGGGATTCACCTTTCCTTTTTGGGTTTGGATATGTTCTTAAACTCCAATCAGGAGGTCTTGGAGGGTTTGTTTCCTGTGTGAGCGAGGCCGCATCTTTGGGGGTCACAGGGCATAGGATGCCTGTGCCTGGTGGCGGTTGGCCCGAGCCTGATCAGCTTCTTTATGGTTTATGTTAAATGGATTTTGGCAACAAGCACGCGAGGATTGACAACTAGGGGTTGTCGTTGGGAGGCTCGGCTCCTTGCCAGATGGTGGCGGGAGCGGATTGGCCAGACCCCTGGCAAGTGGGTAGCGGGGGTCCACCCAGGTTGGCTCCTTGCCAGAGTGAGGCGGGAGTTTATCCTGGAGTGTGAGGGGCCATACGAGCAAGCAGTGAAGGTTGGTCAAGCTATCCTGCCGGAAGGTGGCGGATGGTTGGTGGTGGGGCTTGGGAATGCTAAAATTCGTGTTGTTTGTTAACTGTGTTATAAGGCTCGGGTCAAGTGTTGATTAAAGCTGCGGCCTTGTTTTTCCCAAGATAATGTCTCAGAGAATTTATTTGTTTGTATATGAATGGGTGTGAGCGAATGCAGTACTGGATGCCCATATTATGGAAGATCGGACGGACCTTGTGTCCGGACGGTCAATATAATAGGGGCCCAGTCCATTCGCGTGGCGGGTGTGGGGGAGGGGGGGGGGGGAGGGTTTAGGAAGCGGGGGGATAGGGGAGAGGGGTGGGGGAGACGGCGCGCGACGAAGCAAAAGTCAAAGGGAGCGCGGGACGGCTGGGGGGGGGGGGGGGTTGCAGGGAAGGGAGGGATAGAGCATGTGCGCGCGACGAGACGCGTGGAGGCAGGGGATTGGGCCGGGGAATCGACACGCATCGCGGCGGTTAGGGATTGGTTAGGGGAGATTTGAATGGTGGGGTAAGTTTGGGGAGGAGACGAGCGGGGGGGGGGTTATTGGCGCGCGAGCAAGCGGAGCGACGGGCGCGTTGTTTGACCCTCCCACCCTCCCATTTTTTCTTAGTCAGGGTTATTGGTGGGCGAGGTGGGGGTAGAGGGTTGTCGCAGCTGGGGGGGGGAGGTAATTGAGGCGGTTGGCCCGAGCCTGATCAGCTTCTTTATGGTTTATGTTAAATGGATTTTGGCAACAAGCACGCGAGGATTGACAACTAGGGGTTGTCGTTGGGAGGCTCGGCTCCTTGCCAGATGGTGGCGGGAGCGGATTGGCCAGACCCCTGGCAAGTGGGTAGCGGGGGTCCACCCAGGTTGGCTCCTTGCCAGAGTGAGGCGGGAGTTTATCCTGGAGTGTGAGGGGCCATACGAGCAAGCAGTGAAGGTTGGTCAAGCTATCCTGCCGGAAGGTGGCGGATGGTTGGTGGTGGGGCTTGGGAATGCTAAAATTCGTGTTGTTTGTTAACTGTGTTATAAGGCTCGGGTCAAGTGTTGATTAAAGCTGCGGCCTTGTTTTTCCCAAGATAATGTCTCAGAGAATTTATTTGTTTGTATATGAATGGGTGTGAGCGAATGCAGTACTGGATGCCCATATTATGGAAGATCGGACGGACCTTGTGTCCGGACGGTCAATATAATAGGGGCCCAGTCCATTCGCGTGGCGGGTGTGGGGGAGGGGGGGGGAGGGTTTAGGAAGCGGGGGGATAGGGGAGAGGGGTGGGGGAGACGGCGCGCGACGAAGCAAAAGTCAAAGGGAGCGCGGGACGGCTGGGGGGGGGGGGGGGTTGCAGGGAAGGGAGGGATAGAGCATGTGCGCGCGACGAGACGCGTGGAGGCAGGGGATTGGGCCGGGGAATCGACACGCATCGCGGCGGTTAGGGATTGGTTAGGGGAGATTTGAATGGTGGGGTAAGTTTGGGGAGGAGACGAGCGGGGGGGGGGTTATTGGCGCGCGAGCAAGCGGAGCGACGGGCGCGTTGTTTGACCCTCCCACCCTCCCATTTTTTCTTAGTCAGGGTTATTGGTGGGCGAGGTGGGGGTAGAGGGTTGTCGCAGCTGGGGGGGGGGAGGTAATTGAGGCGGTTGGCCCGAGCCTGATCAGCTTCTTTATGGTTTATGTTAAATGGATTTTGGCAACAAGCACGCGAGGATTGACAACTAGGGGTTGTCGTTGGGAGGCTCGGCTCCTTGCCGGATGGTGGCGGGAGCGGATTGGCCAGACCCCTGGCAAGTGGGTAGCGGGGGTCCACCCAGGTTGGCTCCTTGCCAGAGTGAGGCGGGAGTTTATCCTGGAGTGTGAGGGGCCATACGAGCAAGCAGTGAAGGTTGGTCAAGCTATCCTGCCGGAAGGTGGCGGATGGTTGGTGGTGGGGCTTGGGAATGCTAAAATTCGTGTTGTTTGTTAACTGTGTTATAAGGCTCGGGTCAAGTGTTGATTAAAGCTGCGGCCTTGTTTTTCCCAAGATAATGTCTCAGAGAATTTATTTGTTTGTATATGAATGGGTGTGAGCGAATGCAGTACTGGATGCCCATATTATAAGCTGCTATGTGTTCTTCCGTTCACTTCTGATACATGGAGAGTACAGAAGAGCATTAGAGCATGTTGGGATATTTTAAGACTACATGTGATTTTTCAAGATTGTCCTACATTTGTCCTTACTCATGCATGCAATCTGAGAGACCATTTAGTTTGGTCTACTTATACACAGTCTGTTAAACAGACAGAACAACCGCCAAGTAGTCATTTTTGCTGTGGGCACTACAATTATGTCCTCGTTTGTTTAATGGAGAGATCATATACTACATGTGAGCCTTCAGGGGTGATTTATTTAATCTGGTGTCCCTGTGGATTATGTTACATAGGTAAGACTACTCGAAAAATAAAGGTGAGGATCCAGGAACATATCAGTTGTATTAATGGTTAAAGCGGGAGGCACCATTAGTTACTCATTGGATTGATAAAAGTCATACTAGCGATCTCTGTTTTGTGCTCTTGGAAAAACTAGAGCGCCACTACTGAGGTGGTGATTTTGGTAAATTTTTGTTGCGAAAGAATCAAACTTTATTTTTAAATGGGACATTGTTACCCCTAGTGGTCTAAACAAAGAGATGGAATGGGGGGGGGGCCTTTTTTTAGCCAATTAATAACGTAGTAGTTTGTTCATCTGTAGAAAAAATAGTGTGATTGATCGTGAGAAGTTTAAATAAGGCAGTGATGCTAGATAACATCATTTGCCTGCCATGTCCTGAACAGGGAGACACAGTTGGTCCGTGTTTTTTCAAATAAAAACTAGGATTAATTGTTTAGGATTTATTACGAAGTACAATTTGTTTACAGATTCATGATAATATTCCCCTAATGCAGGCATTATTATATGCCGAATCGTTGCAGCATCTGGACTCTGTGGGATTTTGTGTTTATTCAAGAGAGTTTAACATGAATGTGTATGCTGGTAAAAAGAGCACAAGAATTTGGAATCCTCCTGAAGGGATTATGTAGTTACAGTGACAATACCAATGACAAAAATGCTTTATAAGTCAAAAAATTGCACAAGAAATGGAAGTTTTTTGAGGAATCAACAGTTAATCTAGCCTTGACATTGCAACTAAGACCTGGAAACAAGACTGGAACAACTTCTTTTTACCATCTGGAGTTAGAAGACTGGAGCGGTTTCCTGTGATTATTTGGAACTTACATTATATGTTTTTTCAAGCAATATAAACTCAATTGGAGAGACTTGCTTTTGTTATCTATATTATACAGAATGTAATACGAGAGGGTGTATGAGTGTATATGGTGTGAATGTGATGGTATATTAAGAGGTTGTGGCGGTGATATGAATGGCATGGAATTTTAAAATAAATGTACATTTTGTATTTGCAAATAATAAAGTTTTTGACAATATAAATGTTAATATATAGGTATAACATAAGAGATATACATACTGTTCTTTGGGGTTAGTAACATTTTTGCTAGAACATTTTATGCGCTACAATACTGTTTTATAAAGAAACTTTTCTACTGATCTATGTCCGCCTCTCCTTCCCCACATGATTTACGATCAGTTACATGGCTATTATAGCTTGTTTTATAAGTTTAGTCCTTTCTATATAGATGTTTTTTTCTATATCTACAGGGGGCCTGCAACTGAGATTTTATAAAAACACAGTTCTTTCATCTCATACCAACCACGGTCCCATTTTGCTTCCTTTTTTTTACATACTCAGGTATATCTGCTCATTTAGGCAAAACAATCCCTGGCATTTTTGGTATATCTGACATACAAGTAAGTGAAGGATGAAGAGAACAGTAAAAAGCAATATCTGTGGGTCTGCAGTATTCAAACAAACTTTGTGAAACTTCAAGGTTGCTCCATCTGTACCTTAGGACTGAGTTAGTTTTTTTTTAAAAGAACTCAGGAGAGTACTCTAGAACCACAAGCTTGGTAGCTCAGATTGAGTCCACAGTAAGATAGACTCTATGAGAACTTGGACTATGGATCACAGATGCCTGTTATGTCCTTCTGTCCCACAAAATTTTAGTCAGAAGCATCTTCTGAGGTCACTTGGAATAGGGATTAAAGTTGATGAAGGATTCTGCTATACTAAGGACCCACAATAGACAGCAGAGGCAACCAAAGGAAAAAATAATTCTGATTGGGAACTCCATACTGAGAGGTCTAAAGTTAAGAAATAACCTTAGGAAGAGGGACATCATTTGCCTTCCAGATGCATCAACTGCAGGGATAGGAACAAAGTAAATATTTGAGCTAGAGAAATGCGAAAGGAGGTGAATTAGGTATCATTGTATACCTAGGTACAAATGATATACCTGGCAAAAGATAAGCTAGTAAAAATGTATAAACAGTTTAAGGACTTAAGAATGGATGCTGATCAGGTAGTCGAAAACAATCTTCTCAGAAGGCCTACCAGCCTACAACAGAGGAACAGAAGACATTGCTCTTCCTGATGAAGGGTTTCACTGAAACAATAGCCATTGTTGGACATGCAAGTGATTTAGAAGATAAAAATTTAATTTGTGAGTTTTTCAAAAATATTTTGGAAATAAAATTTGAGAGGACTTGCAAGGAATAAATGATTACATACATATTAAGTACAAATTTTGCTGTGCGGTATATCTCAATGAAAGGGTGAGAAATTTTGAGCGATTTATTCTGTGAGACACTGATTACAAATGCTGGTTCCAATGGAGTTTCAAATGCCATTGAGCTTGTCACATATGCAGATGTGCAAAGAGCGTGACATGGACTGTGGCTGCCATGTGACCTAACACATCCATATAAGTCCTGGCTCCTGATAGCCAGATGGACAAAGAGCAAACCATACTCTTTGTCCATCTTCCAGGTATCCAAGTGTGCTTTTATGAGGTCTAATTGACAAGTTGGATCAGATGGGATTTTTACAAACTGACTACAAAAAACAGTGATTGGAGCGTGTGGAGTGTATAGGATGTAGCTAGCTTTGTGTCTTTTGAGGATATGCTCAATATTAATCATTTGTCTACATAGGGAAAAAATTAAAACACTGTTTCTCTTGACATGGGCAGCTACAACTGCCAGGCATTTGGTGAATACTTTTGGAGCTGCTGTTTGACCAAAGGGAAGCACAAGGTATTAATAATGAACTTCCACTAATGGGAAGCACTGGTTCTTCCTGCAGTCTCTATGAATGGAAATATGCATTGATGTGGGGCTATAAGCACAACAACAAATGTAAACATCTTTCAAATCCAAAGTCTTCAGGCAATTGTTGACTTCCAGATGAGGAAGAATAGTGCTGAGAGAATTTATCCTGAATTTTTATTTCTTGAGCTATGTGATTAGGTTTCTCAAATCTAGATTGAGATGAAGACCTCCTGACTTTTTCCAGATAAGAAAATATCTCGAATAAAACCTTTTGCATCTTTCTGTCATTAGGACTAGTTCTATCACATTGGCTGCTAGTAGTCAGTCTTAGCTCCTCTGGTAGAATATGATGCTGGTTTGGGAAAATCGAATTAGAGTTTGGTGGAATGAGGGAAGATAAAGCTTGAAAATTCAGGCAATATCTCTTGAGAAGTATCCTGAGAACCCATATGGTAGAAGGTCTAGTTTGTTGCTGTTTATTCTGTTGCTGTTGGGGAAATTGCCTGTGATAAGGATATGATTGATACTTCCTTCAAGAGTAACTATTACCTTCCAAAGAGTAGTGCTTGGTATTTTGAGAAGACTGTTCTATAGACTCTGCTGTCAAAACGAGTAAAGTTGACAGTGAATCTTTATAAGATCCAATGTTTTTTGACCCAAATAAGTTGTCTCCCAAATATGGGGCATCTGATAAATTTGTCATGTACATCTTCTCTTAAATTTGATGCTAAGAGCTAAGCAAGCCTCCTGGTTGATACAGATATGGCTGATGATCACAACAAGACTTCTAAAGGCTTGAAGTGATAGGTGCAGAACATTTTTACCCAGGATAATGAGGGAGCTCAGAGATGTGCTAGCGGGTCCACTGAAGGACCTGTTCAATAGATCCCTGGAAAAGGGAGTGGTGCCACAACATTGGAGAAGAGCGGTGGTGGTCCCACTTCACAAGCATGGGAGCAGAGAGGAGGCTGGAAACTACAGGTGGTTAGCCTCACCTCAGAGGTGAATAGTTAGAGAATAGTAGTGGAGGTTCTCTCGATGAGAGGGAGCAGTGAGATTTTTCTTGACGAATCTGTGGGCTTTTTTTGATATGGAAGAATGGAGGACTAAACTTCTACTTGGTTCAAGATCGCCTTCAAAATGGGTTCCATGACTGGAGAAGCTGAAAGAGAGGAAGGGACATTTTTCAAGTAATTATGGACAAATTCCAATCATTGTGTGGTACTCTGCTGAAGGAAAGGATAGTGAACTCTCTACAATCTGGTAGTTGCTCAAGCCGAGGGTCCTGTCAGACAAATCTGATTGATTTTTTTGATAGGGTGACTAGAGAATTGGATCAGGGAATAGTACGTGATGTGATTTACTTAGATTTTAGTAAAGCTTTCGATAAGGTCCCACACAGGAGACTTGTGAACAAAATCAGAAGAGTGGGTGCCAAGGTAGTAGTGTGGATTGCAAACTGGTTGACTGACAGGAGACAGCATGTAAAGGTAAATGGAACCTACTCTGAAGAAAGGACAATGTTAAGTGGAGTGCCACAAGGATCGGTTTTGGGACCGGTTCTGTTCAATATCTTCGTGAGCGATCTGACAGAAGGGATGGAAGGTAAAGTTTGTCTATTTGCAGATGATCCTAAGATCTGCAACAGAGTGGACACGCCTGAAGGACCAGAGAGAATGAAAAGTGATTTAAAAAAACTTGAAGAGTGGTCAAAGATTTGGCAGTTGGGATTCAATGCCAAGAAGTGGAGTCATGCATCTGGGGTGCGGCAATCCAAAAGATCTATATTGAATGGGTAGTGAAAGACTAATGGGCACAGACTGGGAAAGGGACCTTGGTGTGATAGTATCTAATGATCTGAAGGTGGCGAAGCAATGTGACAAGACGATAGTTAAAGACAGAAGAATGCTAGGCTGCATAGAGAGAAGAATAACCAGTAAGAAAAAAAAGGAGGTGATAATGCTCTTGTACAGGTCCTTGGTAAGTCCTCACCTGGAGTACTGCATTCATTACTGGTGCCTGTATCTCAAAAAGAATAAAGACAGGATAGAGGTGGTCCAAAGAAGAGCAAAATGATGCGGGATCAAGCATTGAAAAATTTATGAGATGCTGAAGGATCTGAATATGTATACTCTGGAAGAGAGGAGATGCAGGGGAGATATGATACAGACCTTCAGATACCTGAAAGGTTTTAATGATGCACAATTGTAAAACCTTTCTGTTGGAAAGAAATCAACAGAACTAAGGGTCATGAAATGAAACTCCAAGGAGGACGACTCAGAAACAATGTCAGAAATATTTCTTCACGGAGAGGGTTGTGAACGCCTGGAATGCCCTTCCAGAGGAGGTAGTGAAGGCAAAAACAGTGAAGGAACTCAAAAAGGCATGGGACAAACACTGTGGATCCCTAAAGGCTAGAGGATAGAAATAAAGAAAAAACTGCATAGGGGTTAACTGGGGGTAATTTGCTGGTGTGGCAGTTACTACCCTTAACAAATAATCATTGATTCTGTTACTGCAGCTCCATCATTGCTTTCTGCTTCAACAGCAGTGGGAAAAGGGGAATTGGATTCAGACAACAACCAACAAGGGCCCCGATTTTTATGGTTTGGGGAATAAGTAAACATGGGGGTAACTTGCTGATTCGCCTTTTACTACCCTTAATCACTAAGCCTGATACTTTTGATGCAGCTCCTACATTGCTCTCTGCTTTCACGGCAAGGGTTAAGAAAAACTGGATTCAAACAGCATCCGAGGGGCCTGACTTTTATGGTCTGAGAAACTGATAAGCATGAGGGTAACCTGCACAGTGCAGCAGCTAATGGCATAAGCATTGGTTTGCTAATGGCAGACTGGGTGGATCATTTGGTCTTTTCTTGCCAACATTTCTATGTTTCTAAATTGTATCATAAACATTATAAGCAGATCTTAAGTGCCTTCCACTTTATTCAGATGTCAAATATGTCTAAGAAGGAAGATTTGCTAAGGCATTTCTTATGCTTTTGGAAAATACTAGACCGATACTGGACCATCTGGAATTGGTGGACTGAAATTCTGCTTTGTAATATAGCAGATTAGAAAATTTTTTCCTGTAGGATGCAGTTACTTAATATCTTTTCCAGGTGGAGTACTGGAATGCATCCTTGATCTTTTCACCTTTATTAGGGCAGATTATACCACTGCAGATTCATGTGGTAGATGGACCTTGTTATACCCTGGACAGATCTACTTTTCTGGCAACTGAAAGTGTAGTGTGAGGCATTTGCCACATTTTAGATTGAAGATCTTGAAGCACCTTATGCACTGTGACAGCAATGATTTGTTTACTATCTTTCATGTATTTTAAAATACTCAAGAAGTCTTCCTTTTCTTCCACATCTTCTTCTAATCTGAATGGAATAGCCTCTGACATGTTTTGAAGGAAGGCAGGATAAGTCAAGTCTATTGGAAGAGTGGTATTCCTAATAGGATCTGGTAATCCTGTTGATTCCTCAAAAGAAATAAAGGAGAAAGGGTCATAACCAGAGTTAGAGAATAGTAGTGGAGGTTTTCTCGATGAGAGGGAGCTGTGAGATATTTCTTGACGAACCTGTAGACTTTTTTTGATATGGAAGAATGGAGGACTAAACTTCTAATTGGTTCAAGATCGCCTTCAAAATGGGTTCCATGACTGGAGAAGCTGAAAGAGAGGAAGGGACATTTTTCTTATAATTATGGACAAATTCCAATCATTAATGTGTGGTACTCAGATGCAGGAGGTCAAAGTATTACTGAAGAATTGTTTGATTCTGGTAGAAACTTTATCAGTAGAAGGTTTTGTGTCCTACTTTGGGGAATGTGAGCCCTTGGGCTGCTGCTAGGTTTGCACAACCTGGGGCATGCAAACATGGACCAGGCCCTAGAAGGTGGCAGCTGACACACCACAAGGGCAAAGTCTAGACCCCTCCCCCTTGGGTTGAGCCCACAGGTTCTAGTGGCCAGCAGGACTTCTCTGGCAGAGTGCAAGGAACGATGAGTCAGAAAAAACCAAAGTGAGCTGACGTCAGGGCTGGCGGAGTTCAGACAGCATCGAAAACAGGCAAGGGTCAGGATCAAGCAAGGTCGGAAGACAGTCTTTGTCAAGACGAGATGAGCAGTTCAAGGAAAGGCTGACTGGAAGGAAAAGCAAGGCAGAGCAGGAGAAAAAGGTAAGACAGGGCAAGATAATGGCAAGGCAGGAACACAGAAAAGCAAGGTTGGATAAAGGCAGAAACATGGAAGAACAGGGAGTTTCCACTTCAGCACAAGTATTGCACCCAGGGTAAATTTAAGAGATTGAAATAATAGACCCCTAGTTTATGAGTGAGCTTCATTCTTGTCATGGCGTTTACAAAACAAACACATTTGGAGATATTACCCTGAGTGGATAACTCCATCGGCTCAGAAAAATTAGCACCATTTATCATTTGACGCCGTCAATGTCAGGTGCCTCGATGCAAACATTTCAACACCACAACTTTCTGGCACTGACGTTTCACCAACTTGCCATAGAAATACTGTTACAAAACTGTAACGCCCCTTATCTCCAAGCGCTTCTGGCATAGCATCATGCTCTGTGGTGCAACCTGGAGTTCTTCTTAAAGGCCTTGCAGCCGGGACTTACTGGCACGCTGGCTAATTACATCACATCCTGTATAGGAATATAGGGAAGTCCTTTGCCAACCAGCCAGCAATTCAGCAACAGGTCCTCTTGTGCTAGTCGGTGCTAAGTTGCTATACGTTGCTACTGTTCCTGCCTTGTCTAGCCTTGCCCTTCCATGAATTAGCCATGCTGACCCACCCTCCTCCCTGGCAGTCACCTAGTCTTCGACTACACGTCAGCTTAATCACAGACTGAGGAGATTCTGTTACTTTCCTGCGCGGGAATACACACGCAGCCGCAGAGAGCAAAACTCTAATCTCTGCTTTGACAAGCTCCGCCTCCCAGACCTGATTGACAGATCCCATGACAGCATGGCTAATTCATCCTGCGATCTACGGAAACATCGTTTACGGTAAGCAAACTTGCTTTTATTTCCAAAGATATCTTTCAAATGTCATTCAACAGATATTTGAGTATTCCGTCTGTTCCCAATGCATAGATTCAATGTTAGACCCGACAGCGGCTGGGGTTTCGCGACTTATCAGTCGCTTCTTCAGGAGTGTTTTTTTATGTCAGAAACTGTAATCAGAGGAAAAGACATACTCAATATCTAAATTCTCAAAAAATGATAATTAGCTTTGACGTCCACAGCAAAACCAACCTTCTTCTCGGACTGATCCATCTCAAACCATTTTCACTCTATGTGGGACAGAGACCACCCTGAACCAGTTGTACCTTTAAGTAGCCCGCGCTTTTTGCGACGTGATGACGTAAGATAGGTCATAGTAACTACTAAGTTACTACTTAGTTAACTACTAAGTTACTACTAAGTTAACTACTTAGTAGTTACTAAGACCTATCTTACGTCATCACGTCGCAAAAAGCACGGTTTCATCAACACCATTGATATATACATGTATTGAGTAAAATAGCACTGAGAGGAACAGGACTGTGGGTTTGGGTTCTTTATTTTTTTCGTGTTACATTTAACTTGCCAATGACTATGCTTTTTCCTATTTTCTTCGGATGAATCCTTCTTCCAATTTTTGAAGGAAGATCTTTTGGCTAAAATAGCCTCTTTCACCTCATCTTTTAACCATATTGGCTACAATGAGTGTGCAGCCAGCCACCATTTGAAGGCTACCATTGAACTTTAAGCTAAGTATTGCTCTGGCAATTACAAGAACTATAAACTATATATAATCAAATGTCTAAGGGGGCACATACCATTCTGCTTTAGAGAAAGTATGTGCTATTGAGAGCTGTCTATGGATACTGAAAGTAATGAGACTTGTTACAGTGTTTTTAGTTGCAACAAAAATTAAAAAAAAAAAAAAGGAAAACCTATCAGGCACAAGTTGCATTTGCCTGATCCAACTGGCTGCCCACACTTTTTATGATACTAGCAGGTCATATAATATTGCTTTCAGGCTCTTTCCATTGGTTAATGTTATATTGTTTTGTTGGGCCCATCGGGTTTTTTTTTCTTTATAGTTGGTTTAAGTATACAAATGTGTATGCGCATCAACTCACAGTGGTAGAAAACTAGTGAGGAATACAGTTGGGTATACTGGGTGGGCTAAATTGGTTCTTAGTTGCAGTCACCTAATATATTACTTTCAAAGTGAAATATGCTCTTACCCTTGGAAGCAGTCCCTCCAGAACAGCCCTGTGGCACATAAGCAGGATAGTATATAGAAGCTTGGTTGTGACTCGGTCAAAGGGGAAATTATGATCTTTGGTGTCTGCTGATACAATATACTTTTCACCTTCCAAAAATTAAATTGGAAAAGCCACAAAAAATAAAGATTACAATGAATGATTAAACAGACTTTTGTAATTAAAACATGTGCAAAAACAAATCATTCAGGGCAAAATTAAACAGTTTTAACAATTTAACCAATTTAAAAGAACATATGTTGTTTCTTACTAAGTCCTTCCCCCAACACCAAACTATTTTCTCTCTATAAGAATATTAGGGGCTTTGAGTAATCATTGTAGTATGCCTGCACGATTGTGCGCAGCAATGTACGTACAGAGCAGCTGGGGCCACCATGGATTTGGAGAGAGGCAGGAGCAGCAGAGTCACAACACAGGCTTAGAGGGAAGAAAAAAAGGTATAGTGGCTGCAGGGCTGGTAAGGTTTCCTGGGCCCCACCAGCAGAATAAAAAGGATTTAACGCGTTTCATGAACACCAACTAGTGCAGCGCTTCTCAACCAGTGTGTCGCCAAGCACCGGCAGGTGTGTCGCGTGCTCCCGGTCTCTCCCGCCGTTGCCTCCAGGCTATCAGTACGTTCAAGCCCAGTGGGAACGGCAGCAGTGGTAGAAGAAGCAGTGGCTGGCCTTTTCTTCTTCCCGCGCCCCCCCCCCCCCCCCATGACCCGGAACAGGAAGTGATACGCGGGAAGGAGAGAGCCGTGCCGCGTGGAAAAATAGCAGCGGCGGCAGCAGCATCAGCCCCCGAGCAATCAAAGCAGCCGGTAATCGGGAGGGGAGACAGCAGCATGAGCCTCCCGCGGCCGATGGGATTCTTCTTTCTTGGCCTGCGGGGGCTGGAGGAGGAGGCTGCTGCAGCTACCATTTGTGCTTGGGGGGGAGTGGGGGGGGAGAAGAGGAAGTGAGTGAGAGAAAGAGAGAGAAGCAGCCAGCCAGCCAGCCTGTGTGTGATTGAGAGCATGTATGTGATTGAGAGAAACTGGTCAGAGAGCTGATGTGTGTGTATATGTGAGAGACAATGAAAGTGACTGCTCAGGGAGATGACTGATGTGTATGTGAGAGTGTGAGACATTAGTCAGGGAGGTGACTGATGTGTGTGTGTGAGAGAGAGAAAAAGCATAGAAGTGAGAAATCTGGGTATGTGAGAAAGCATGGGCGTAAGAAGCCTGGTGTTGTGGGGGGGGGGGGGGGGAGGGGTGTGTGTGTGTGTGTGTGAAAGAAAGCATGGGAGTGAGAAGCCTGATTATGTGAGAGAGAGCATGGGAGTGGGAAGCCTGTGTGTGTGTGTGCATGCATAAGAGAGAGACTGGTTGGTAAGGTGACGGCATGTGTGAGAGAAAGAGACTGGTGTGTGTGAATGTGAGAGAAAGAATGTGATTCAGGGAATGAGAAGCCTGTGCATGTGGAGAGCGAGCATGGAAATGAGAGAGAGACTGGTGTGTGTATAACAGAGAGAAAGTGATTATGGGAATGAGAAGCCTGTGCATGTGAAGAGTGAGCATGGGAGTGAGAAACCTGGGTGTGTGTGAGACAGCATGGAAGTGAGAAGCCTGTATATCTGAAAGAACATGGGAGTGGAAAGCCTGTGTGTGTGTGTGTGTGTTTGTGTGTGTGAGAGAGAGAAAGAAAGTGATTATGGGAATGAGAAACATGTGCATGTGGAGATAACAAGCATGGGAGTGAGAGACTGGTGAGTGTGTGTGTGTGTGTGTGTGTGTGTGTGTGTGAGTGTGACAGAGAAAGTGATTATGAGAGTAAGAAGTCCATATATGTAAGAGGAACATGGGAGTGGGAAGCCTGTGTCTGTGTATGGCATGAGAGAAACTGTTCAGGAAGGTGACTGGTGTGTGTGTGTCAAAGACTGTTTGGGAGATGATTGGTGTGTGAGACACAGAAACTGGTCATGGGGGCATGACTGGTATGGTGTGTGTGTGAGAGACATGGGCACCAAGGAAGAGGACCATAAGTATAGAGCTTAGCTTCTACTGCTGCTTCTGGTGTGTGCCATGGCCTGCATGGAAGGGGAGTAGGAGAGCTGCTGGAGGGGGTAAGTAAAGGTGGCTTTTTAAGTTTATTTTTCTTGATTGACTGCCTTTTTAATTATTTAATATTATGTGATGTCTGCTTTTTTGAAATATTTTATTGGTTTTTGGAGAATGTTTAATAGTTATTAGTTTTTAATTGTTGGGATGTTCCTAGCTGTTTTGAAACATTTATTCTGCTTATTAGTATAGTTTTACAATTATTTCTGTGTCGGGATCTATAGCTGCTTGCTAGTTCTGTTTTCCTAAGAGGTGTATTGGTTTTTAGGGCCTGATTTAATATTTGTAGTGTTGCCTTTTCATAGATAGGGTTGCTCCTCTTTGAGTGTATTCTATAATACAGGTGTAACTGTGTGCAGATTAGTTTATGTGCATTACTACAGATCCTGGGAGTATGTTTGATCGGTTCTATGTCTGTTACCGAGATGAGATATTTTACTAGCATGTAAGCGTTTGTATCAGCCTTATTTGTTGTGTTTTCTCAAGAGGACATGCATTGGTGGTAACTGCTGTCTTTTCATAAGTAGGGCTATTGAGCCTGGAAGTAGAAGGAGTTTGAGTTGCTGTTACTGAGATGACACCAGAACCAGAATATCTTTTTTGTAGGGTGAGTTGTATGGGGAATGTCATAATTCTTCCTTACATTCATTATTATGGGTCAGGGGGATTCCCGTGGATGCAAACTGTACTGTTACATCTAGCCCCGTGACGATCATGGGTCAGTGTGTCATGCATGTGAGAACCATCTGTCAGGTGTGTCCCGACAGAAAAAAGGTTAAGAATCACTGAACTAGTATACCATTTCCATTTGAACGTGTAGTTCCACCTTTACAATTTCCGGGCCAAAAGGAGGATATTTTTTACTTCTTGTGGAAAGGCGAAGCCTGCAGTCTCTTTGTACTCCACACTGTCAAGTGCAGCGACGCCAATTCCGGATGAAGTAGTCAATATTCTTCTTGTGTAAGTAAAGAAAGACCAATTCTCAATTGGAATTGGAGGATGCAACAATAGTTGTACTAGATACGTATACCATATTTGTCTCGGCCTTGCTGGTGCAAAAAGAATCATTTGTGCTCAGTCTCAAATGAGTTTCTGGACTGTCCACACAATGAGTGGTAATGGTGAAAAAGTACACACAAGAGGTCTGGTGCCCAATCGAGCAGAAATGAGCCTTCAGTGACTCTCAAGGGGCTTGGCAGGATTGAACAGAATCAATCTAGTTTCCGATTGGCTTCTGTAGCAAACAGGTCTATCACTGGATGGCCCTATAACTGGAAGAATTTGTCAGCAGTGGATTGTCTGAGAGACCATTAATGCGGTCAAAATATTCTGCTGAGGCAGTCTGCCATTGTGTTGACTAGACCAGGTAGATATGTTGCTTGCAGGGTTGCTTGATGGTCGATTGCCCATTGCAAAATTTGAAGGGTCTCCTGACACAGGGGCCAGAGCCTGTGCCTCCCTGCATGTTGACATAAAACACTGTGACTTGGTGACATGGTTATCTATTTGTATCAATATGCTCGTCCCTTTGACAAGATGAGAAAACGTTTTCAGAGCATTTTTGATTGCTTACAATTCAAGCAAATTGATTCGAAACTTACGTTATATGACCAGGTACTTTGGTTTGGTGAGATAGGACATGCACCCCCGCCTTTTGTGGAACCATCTATCACCAATGTTATTTGGTAAGGTATTAGAAGGAGAGGTGCTCCAGCTGACAAAACTTGCAATTGTAACCATCAAGTGAGGTAGTACTTTCATTTTTAGGGATATGGCCACCAGAGAATGGGTGTTTGAAGTAGGTGATCTCACTGGCATTTGAGTCCCCACTGTAGACAGCACATATGAAGTCATGTGTGGGGGACTACATGTACTGCAGCTGCCATATGACCTAGAGCTATCAAAACGTAATGGGCTGTTATGGACCAGTTGGGTAGTAGCTAGTGGATATGGCATTGAAGCATGATATGCCTGTCATGTAGCAGGAATTGTCTGACCTGGAGGGTGTCGATGTGTGCCTCTATAAACTGAAGGGTATGAGTTGGAGTTGGGTGGGACTTTTCAAAATTCATAAGGAAACCTAGATTCTGGAGCAGCTTGATCATCTTTTGTAGGGACTGAGGTATCAAGCAATCATCTAGGTAAGGGAAGAATTGAATTCCTTGACAATGTGAATATATCGCCACCACCACCAGACATTTGATATGTAAATACTCTGGGGGCAATTGAGAGCCCAAAAGGGAGCACTCTCTATTGGTAGTTAATTTGATACAGTGGAAAATGGAAGTATACCAGCATGATATGCTTATTTAATCCTGTTAAATGTATAACGCTCCGGCGTAAGTTCCTGTTCATTGTACACCGACGTGATATCTTTGATGAGCGGCGGTATATAAAAAACAATAAATAAATAAATAAATAAATAAATAAATGAGGTATGAATGAGAATGTGGGCATATGCATCTTGAAGATCCAGATAGCACATCCACTCACTCTTCTGAATGTGCGGCAGAATAGTGCTGAGGGAGTTCATCTTGAATTTTTCTCATAGAAGATAGGTATTCACTATTCTGAGATCGAGAATGAGCCGCAGACCTCCCATCTTTTTACTGGAATGAAGAAGTATCGGGAGTAAAATCCCAAATGCAGATCTGCTGGGGGGAACCTCCTCAATTGCTTTTTCATAAATGTTAAACTTCTTTCTGCAGCTATGCTTCCTGAAATGGGTTGACCAACCCTGAGGAGTGGTCCCTTACACACTATTGACTAGTCCTTGGTAATCAACCTCCAGGCTTTTAAGTAATATTGTATTCTGCCCCCTACCTTTTTGAGGTTCTCCAGAATTGGCTCCAGAATTGGCTTTGGCTGGGTCTGCTGTGTGGTCTGTGTATGATGCTGCTCTCGGGGATGATTGCAAAATGGCAGTTGTTTTAATTGAGCAATTGAAGAGGTGGCAGTCAGTAATGTTGCAGCAGTCTTTAAGACAGACATGGATAATAAGGCCTTTTAAAAGAATAATATAGACACCTGTGATAGGTAAGCTGGTTGGTTGTGGATAGTGACTGAACTGCCACATTCTGGTCTTTCAGTTTGTGAAACAGTTTCTCACAGCTTTTCCCTAATAAGTTATCTACGAGACTTTTTAAAATGAAGGGTTTCAGGTCACGTATGCAGTTATGGATGTATTGCGCCATATAAAATTTGTGGGGACGATGCGTGATGCCAGCATGGTTCCCTGAAAAACTACCTTGCCAAAGGAACTCAGGAAATAGTGGTCCCTTTCCTGGTGGAGAGTTCAAGTGAAGTCTCGTCTTTTGGACTTTTTAAGGCCTGAATAGACTACCACAGACTAATGGGATAATTGGACTACTCCATAACCTAGTGATTTCTGCATAAAAAATTTGAGGTCTATTTTCCTTGCCGTTGTTATAATCGAGGTGGGTATTTCTCACATTTTCATCTGTAGAATGTCTAGCAGTGCATGGGTGGCTAAGGCCACTGGTTCAGAAAAGATGTCCAAAATGTGAAGAATATTTATGATGTCCTCATGGGGATCCGGGTTTTTCGAACATGGATATTCAGAGATTTTTTCCATCTTTTCCACAAATTTAGAATAGGAGAGATTATCCAGTGGAGAGGTATCATATAGTAGTGGAGATGGGTCTTAAGGTACCCTGTTGAGCTATCTAGGGTCTCTCCCTGGTGATGGGCTTGCTGATGGTGAGGGTGAACACAGGACATAGGAGCCAATGGCGGATAAGATGGCTTGTGTGGTGTAGACTGATATATTTTTGCATTCCCCTCAATTGGAGATAGTGTCCTGTGATGATGCCAACAAGCGTGAAAAAGGTGGAGCCCCTGGCATGACCTTAGACAGGTAGGAAGCACAGCATGCATGTATATGTAGTTTGCATAGCTAGAATAGCGGGTGTTCTTGGCGAAAAAGTCATGAAGAATACTTTTATCATCTCTGTGAGTTGTTCCAATGACATCTGGATCTGCTGAGTAGGTGAAGGAAGCACTACATCTTCTTCCAGTACCAGTATTGGTTCCAACTAGATACCAGTTAGTCTGTTGGATGCTAGTGGAACAATGGAATAAATTGATTCTAGACCCTCAAGACACAGACCTTGTGCTGTAAGCTGCAAAATGGCATTGTTCAGATAGTATCCAGAACCAGCAGTACAGCTCTCAAAATGGATAGATCTGCAGCCAGGAAACCGACAGTATGCTCCTAAGTTGTGTAAGGCAGCCAGCCTCTTCTAGAGCCTTGGAAGGATTCAGGTGAGGATATATCCCATCCTCTGATCCGATGCCTTAAGGAAAGTGTCAATGAGGATGGAAAGGTTTTAGGAGTATGATGTTGCTTTGAAACATCAGGTACCAGTGGCTTGGACGCACTTTGCCTTGTTTGTCCTGGTTTGCCGCTATTAGAATACTCCAGTGCATTGTATTTAGGGTGCTTCAACAAGCCATGCGTCGTATTTCAGTTGTTCAGACACACTGTGCTTCAGTTGCTCCAACACTCAATGCTTCAAGTGGGCTGATGCATGCACTGTGTGTCAAGTGTTCCAATGCGATATACTCTGGTTTCCCCAATGCACTGTGCTTCATGTGGTCAAACACTGTAGCTTTTCGTGTGTTGCGGCATTGATGCATGATGTTTCAATGCATAAGAACATGCCATAGTGGGTCAAACCAAGGGTCCATCAAGCCCAGCATCCTATCTCCAACAGTGGCCAATCCAGGCCATAAGAACCTGGCAAGCACCCAAAAACTAAGTCTATCCCATTGTTGCGTCCGTCGGTCCTCGATGGCTTCACCCCATTTGCCTCACCTTATTCACGGCTCCTCCCATTTACCTGGGCAAGATGGCTACTGCTGCGTCTACAAGCCGACCTCTCTGGCGTCCCCGGAACGGCTATGGTGCAAGCCTCCCGCCATTGCTCCTCCCAGGTACCTACTAGGGTGCATGCGCGCGCAAGCCACGTCTTTGTACCACCCTTGGCGCGAACCTCGAGGGTGTTCCCTCATGCTGACGTCACGCTATCCGGGTATATTACACCTTCATTCATTTGCTAGCTCCCCGAATTAACAAGGACTCAAATCCGTTCTTGTCTACGCTACTCTGCCGCTTCCATGCTACCGCAGGAAGCTCTCTCTCTGCCCTTCGGGATATATGCTAACCTGGGTACCCGCTTTATTTCAGGTGCCTTAAAGGGAACAGGTACTCGCGCCTCAAGGGCCTGCTCTCCCTGCCTCGGTGCCTGTGCCTTCTACAACAGACCTGGTGGAATCGCATATCAACAGCAAACACCTAGTGAGTACTCTATCTCATCCACAGTATCTCCTCGCTGGGAGACCTGCTGCGGAAGCTCCTGACGGCATCAAGGAAAGGAGGGCTCCCTCTGCCGAAGTCCCTGAGACTGCAACTATGAGACTGCCTCACCAGTGCCACCTCTTGTGGTTCTCTTCAAACTGTTTAATAAAAGAACTCTTGTGTTTGTGTAGTACGAGTCTAGCCCAGTGCTATGGCTCCTCACGGGGCTCTTTCCCGTGGGCGTGGTCACCTCCACATCACCCAAGGATCCACAAACACACAATTACAACACCCATGTTACTGTTGCTAGAAATAGGAGTGGCTATTTTCTAAGTCAACTTAATTAATAGCAGGTAATGGACTTCTCCTCCAAGAACTTATCCAATCCTATTTTAAACCCAGCAACACTAACTGCACTAACCACATCCCCTGGCAACAAATTCAAGAGTTTAATTGTGCGTTGAGTAAAAAAGAACATTCTCCGATTAGTTTTAAATGTGCCACATGCTAAATTAATGGAGTGCCCCCTAGTCCTATTATCCGAAAGAGTAAATAACCAATTCACATTTACCTGTTCTAGACCTCTCATGATTTTAAACACCTCTATTATATTCCCCCCCTCAGCCATCTCTCCTCCAAGCTGAACAGTCCTAACCTCTTTAGTCTTTCCTCATAGGGGAGCTGTTACATCTCCTTTATCATTTCGGTCGCCCTTCTCTGTATCTTCTCCATCGCAACTATATCTTTTTTGAGATGCGGCGACCAGAATTGCACACATATTCAAGGTGCGGTCTCACCATGGAGCGATACAGATGCATTATGACATTTTCCGTTTTATTCACCATTCCCTTTCTAATAATTCCCAACATTCTGTTTGCTTTTTTGACTGCTGCAGCACACTGAACCGATGATTTCAATGTGTTATCCACTATGATGCCTAGATCTCTTTCTTGGGTGGTAGCTCCTAATATGGAACCTAATATTGTGTAACAATAGCATGGGTTATTTTTCCCTATATGCATCACCTTGCACTTAACTACATTAAATTTCATCTGCCACTTGGATGCCCAATTTTCCAGTCTCACAAGGTCTTCCTGCAATTTATCATAATCCGCTTGTGATTTAACTACTCTGAATAAATTTTGTATCATCTGCAAATTTGATTACCTCACTCCTCGTATTCCTTTCCAAATCATTTATAAATATATTAAAAAGTACGGGTCTCAATACAGATCCCTGAGGCACTCCACTGCCCACTCCCTTCCACTGAGAAAATTGTCAATTTAATCCTACTCTGTTTCCTGTCTTTAAGCCAGTTTTTAATCCACGAAAGGACATCGCCAACTATCCCATGACTTTTTACTTTTCCTAGAAGCCTCTCATGAAAAACTTTGTCAAATTCTTTCTGAAAATCCAAATACACTACATCTACTGGTTCACATTTATTTACATGTTTATTAACTTTTTTTTAAAAAAAGTGAAACAGATTTGTGAGGCTAGATTTGCCTTGGGTAAAGCCATGCTGACTTTGTTCCATTAAACCATGTCTTTCTATATGTGCTGTGATTTTGATATTTAGAACATTTTCTACTATTTTTCCTGGCACTGAAGTCAGGCTAACTGGTCTGTAGTTTCTCAGATCACACTCGGAACCCTTTTTAAATATTGGGGTTACATTAGCCACCCTCCAGTCTTCAGGTACAATGGATGATTTTAATGATAGGTTACAAATTTTTACTAATAGGTCTGAAATTTCATTTTTTAGTTCCTTTAGACCCTTGGGGTATATACCATCCAGTCCAGGTGATTTACTACTCTTCAGTTTGTCAATCAGGCCTACCACATCTTCTAGGTTCACCATGATTTGGTTCAGTCCATCTGAATTATTACCCATGAAAACCTTCTCCAGATTGGATATCTCCCCAACATCCTCTTCAGTAAACACCGAAACAATTGGTAATTGGGTAATTGCCAGGTTCTTGTGGCCTGGTTTGGCCTCTGTTGGAAACAAGATGCTGGGCTTGATGGACCCTTGGTCTGACCCAGCATGGCAATTTCTTATGTTCTTATCTTTCCGCGATGGCCTTCTTGTGGCCTATCTTCTCTAAGTGCCCCTTTAACTCCTCGATCATCTGACTCCTTCAGGCTTTCTGCTTCGGATATATTTTTAAAAGTTTTTACTATGAGTTTTTGCCTCTACGGCCAACTTCTTTTCAAATTCTCTCTTAGCCTGTCTTATCAATGTCTTACATTTAACTTGCCAACGCTTATGCATTATCCTATTTTCTTCTGTTGGATCCTTCTTCCAATTTTTGAATGATCTTTTGGCTAAAATAGCTTCTTTCACCTCACCTTTTAACCATGCCGGTAATCGTTTTGCCTTCCTTCCACCTTTCTTAATGTGTGGAATACATCTGGACTGTGATTCTAGGATGGTGTTTAACCATGTTTATGGCTATTGCGCACTTTTTACCTTTGAAGCTGCTCCTTTCAGTTTTTTTTTAACTATTTTTCTCATTTTATCAAAGTTTCCCTTTTGAAAGTTTAGCACGAAAGCCATGGATTTGCTTACTGTCCCCCTTCCAGTCATTAATTCAAATTTGATCATATTATGATCACTATTGCCAAGCGGCCCCACCACCATTACCTCTCTCACCAAATCCTGTGCTCCACTGAGAATTAGATCTAAAATTGCTGATGGTGTTTCTACTGACTTCTGAAGCATGCTTCTTCTTTGACACAGTTTGCAGCTCTGTGGGTCTTTTGCATTTTTGTGCTGATGCAGGCCAGGTGTCGGGGTTAGGTTGATGCAAAAAAAGCATCTTAGCTAAGCCTTTGCTCAGTCCAATGCCTGGTAAGACTAATGACATTGCACTACGGACAGGAACTGGTGCATAGTCATCTTGAGCTCAACACAGCTCATCTACTTTTACTGCATCCTGCACATGCCGAGCAATTTGGTTGATCATGTTTCAGGCCCAGGCAATGGTAACCATGCTTCTGAGCACCCATTACTGACATTAGCTGGCCACATTCACAAGCTTTAAAACAGTTTACTTTTGTTTTCTTCATTGACATATCAGAAAGTTCTCAACTTTCTGTCTCTTCTGAAAGTCCTCTTCAGCTTTTTTCTTTTTTGGTTAGCTGTTTGTGTGGTTGCCAAGGCAGTGAGGCAAGTAAAAAAAAAAAAAAAAGTAGAATCTGAAGAATTTAGAAAAACATTTGAGAGAGAAATCCATCTATGCTTCAGTTCAGACAAAAAAAGACCGAGGAGGCTCTTAGGCAATGGAAAAGTAGGAATTGCCGCATTTGCTCAGTAGAGTCAAAACTCTACTAGCTTGGAAAGAGAAACCCCGTTTGCTGCTGCCAGATGACATCCTCCACAGATCTTGACTAATTCAGCTTGCTCATTACAGAAAACGGTCAGTGGCAAGCCTGGGGAGATTTCCTGGCCTTACAAGTGGAACAAAGAATGGCCGCAGCATCGGTATCACAGCTGGTGGGGGGTTCTCAAAGCTTTACCAGCAGAAGAAAAGAAAAAAAGAGCAGTAACCACAGTGCATCAGGACTGGTGGGGTTCCCCGGGCCCACTAGTGGAAAATAAAGGCAAGAGCTGCAACAGCATCATGGGGGGGGGGGGGGGGGGGAATTTCCCTGGCCATATAAGTAGCAGAAAACGACCGAGATGCGAGGTGAGAAGGGACCAGGAGAGCCAACAGGACAATCTGCTATCAGGGCAGCTTTATAACTGCTGGTGGTGTTTCCCAGGCCCCACCAACCAAAGGAAGCAGCCAAGAGAGATGGGGGGTTAGGAGAGAAAGAGAGCTGTTTGATTGAGAGAGAAGAAGGGGAAGAGCAAGGTTACTAAATACCATAATAGGAGGGGAAGGGAGGGGAGGGAATAGGAAAAGGCTAAGGGAGCAGGGAAGAGAGGCCAGGCACCCCCACCCACACACCGCCACCTACCCCCATAGACAAATTCCACACACTACCATCCCTACATAAAAAACACATATATTCTACACACAAATACCCACCACACACACACACACTCTTCCACCACTCCCCATTTTATTTCTATCTAACTACTAATACTAAATAAAAGACAGTATAAAGTACTATAAATGTATAGTTAATCTATTACTCATATAAATGGACAAGATCCATGTCACTTATCAAGTAGCTTTTATTTTTGAAACTATGTAACCTGAACCTTATTGACACTTTGATAGAAAGTATTACCCAATTTGAACATTACTATATGTGCCTACTTGTAAACTGTTGTGATGGTGTATGACTAAATGACGGTATAGAAAAGATGTTAAATAAATAAATAAAATAAATAAACATACACCACAACCACCCCACACACATCACCCCTCCACAGGAACCCATCCAACACTCACACACTGACCACTCCCCCACACCACAATCCCCTTATATATCTCTCACATATGGCCACTACCCTTCATCTTACCCCTCATGTCCACCATCACCACCCTCTTCATAAACACACAAAAATATCTCACACCCACCACCAACCCACCCATACACAGACATCTCTCACACCTCCATCACCACCTCCCTATCTCCCCCATATACACACACACACACACACTCACACACACACAAAGAGAAATGAAGGGGAAAGAATGTGTGTCCACCAACTCATACCCCTGCACACAACCACATACTCCCCATAAAATTCCACACATTCACACCATCCAACCTACATCATCATCTCCCTCCTCTACAAACATCCCTCCTCCCACTTCTATCCACAAGCAGGATAAGGAGAGAGAGAGAGCTCACACCCATATACACACACCTTCGCATACACCACTAACCCTTACATCCCCCCCCCCCCCCATAAACGCACACATGTAGAAAAGGGCTGAGAGTGTTCTCACCTATACATATTCACATGTGGAGAAGGGGGAGCAAAATGGCAAGTATGATGGGATGGGCACACACACCACACCTACACCATTTCCCCCTCTACACACACACACAAATGTATGCATGGGAGGGGAGGAGGCAGCTGCCAAGTGGATAGTGTGAAGAGGGAGGAGGATGAAATACACATACATACACACACACACACACACACACACCCTTACCTTCAACACTTGCTCCCTACTTCTCCCCACACATACATTCCATCTGTACTACCAGGTTCCCCTCTTCCCTTCTTCCCCCAAACACACACACACACACACACACACACACACACAGGGATGAAGAAAGGTGGATGCAGAAAAAGGGCCCCAAGCTATACACACCCACCCCCTACTCCCCCCCACACCACTTCCCCCACTTCACATACATACTGGATGAGAAGGAAAGGACTACAAAATGGTGAGTGTGAGGGGGAAAAAAGAGTGTGGATACATCCTGTCCCACACTGCCAATACTAATTCTTGGGCGCTTTAGTTTTCTTTCAGCAGCCGGCAGCATTTATATTCTCTGGAAGTATGCACTCATTTCACTTTTAAGTTGATATTTTTTTTCACATTATTTAGCCTATACTGAGTTTAATATTTTTATTATTTCATACAACACTTTAATTTATGTTTTAAATAATGTGCTATGTTCAACACATTAAACCTTTGTAATTTATTATAAATTTCTGGTAAGAAAAAAAAATAGATATATTGAAATACAAGGACTTTAATCACCAAAGTTTATGTAATAGAAACATTTTGGGTTTTGTGGATAGTCATAACAAAGATTGGTACATTTAACTAAGTTTCCAATGTCCTCTGAATGATACATTTACTGCTTGCACATTTCTTATAGTTATCTGTTAGTGCTGGTGTATTACAAAGACTGGCACATTTAACTAAGTATCCATTGTTTACCAAAGGTTACATTAATTGCTTGCACTTTTTTAGTAATCTTTCAGCATTGGTTCACAGTGACCTTCTTTTGATGATTTCACACCACTCTAATTCATCTGAGATTCTTGATTGTCCAAGGTAAAGAGCTTCATAAATATTTGTCATTTTTAGTGAAATAATATACGTTGTTTCTGTATAAGTAATTTAACATCAACAGTTATCTTTTTGTGTCTGTTTGAATATAGATGTCACCATTTTTAACAAATGTTTTTTAGAATGATTGGTCTTGTATTAGTTTTTTTTTAAGGTTGATTGATTTTATTTTGGCTTATTTGTAGCCCCTGAGGCAGCGGCTGTTGAGCTGCGAAACTCGGCCTGAGTCGGGCATTTTTATTCAACACATCTCTACTTTAATAAATATTTGGAAAAGATCAAGGCATCTATTCTTTTTTGTTTACCACACTGCCAATACTAATGCCTGCCTATTCCCCACACCCCTACCCCAACACACATACAGAGGTGAATGGAAGGAGAATTACCTCAACCATATACACACACACCGAGAGGTGAGGAGAGGGCTACAAATTGGAGAGTGGGGAACAATGTGCACACACATACAGGGGTGAGGAGACAGGGACAAAGTGGAGAGAGTAAGGGAGAAAGAGTGGCTCCCAGCCATACATACACATATCACCCACTCATCTCACTCCACATCACAAAGCGCAGTTGCTTACCTGCAACAGATATTCTCCTAGGACAGCAAGATGTTAGTCCTCACATATGGGTGACATCATCTGATGGAGCTCGGCACGGAAAACTTTTGTCAAAGTTTCTAGAAGCTATGCCCAGCATGCCGCTATCCGCACATCCACACGAGGTTCCCCCTTCAGTTTCTTAACACAGAAGGAAAAAGTACGAGCGAAAAAAATAACAACAAGAAACCGGAAGGAGAACCCAACTCCGTGGGGAGGTGGGTGGGATTCCTGAAGACTAACATCCTGCTGTCCTTGGAGAACACCCGTTACAGGTAAGCAACTGCGCTTTCTCCTGGCTCAAGCAGGATGGTAGTCCTCACATGTGGGTGAATACCAAGCTCCAGACTGTCCCTGAGAACTGGAGAGACCAACAGCGACCGAACAAAGTGCTAATGGACACAACACAATTGCGATGCTGTAGGTCAGTAGGTGACTGTCTGGTTCCCATAGCAGCACAAAAAGTTGGTTTCAGGCCTGGAACAGATTGCGCAGGATGGATTGACCAAAAGCACTGTCCTGGCGCCCCGTCTTTATCCAAGCAATAATAAACCGCAAACATGCAAAGAGAACTCCATGTTGCAGCTCGGCAGATTTCGATGACGGGAACTGCACGTAAATGAGCCACCGACGTCGTCATAGCCTGCACAGAGCGAGCCTTTACTCTGCTGGATAGCAGAAGGCCCGCCTATGCATAGCAGAAGGCAATGCAATCTGCAATCCAATTCGACAAGGTTTGTTTACCCACTGCCACTCCCAGCGTATTGGAATCAAAGGACACAAACAGCTGAGTGGACAGCCTGTGGCCGGCGATGCAATCTAGATAGAAAGCCAAGGCCCTTTGCCAGACCAAAGTATGAAGAAACCATTCCCCCGAGTGGGAGTGAGGCCTCGGAAAGAAAGTGGGTAAAACAATAGACTGATATGAAAATCAGTGACAACCTTGGGCAGAAACTTAGGATGCGTATGTAGGACTACACGATCATGGAAAAACCTTGTCTAAGGAGGGTACGTGACAATGGCCTGAAGCTCACTGACCCTACAAGCTGCAGTGATCGCCACCAGGAATATGACCTTCCAGGTGAGGGACCTCAGGTTGCATGATTGCAGCAGCTCAAAGGGAGGGTGTATGAGCCGCACCAGGACAAAGCTAAGATCCCAGGAAGCAACCAGGGGCCGCAAAGGGGACTTCAGCTAGAGGAGGCCCCACATGAAATGGCCTACTAAAGGCTGGACCAAAACGGGCATGCCAGCTATACACTGATGGTATGCATTAACAGCACTTAAGGTGCACCCTGACTGAGCTGGTCTGAAGCCCAGACTCGAACAGATGCCACAGGTAGTCCAAAAGCCAGGGAAGGGGACAGGATCCAAACCATGGCCCGCGCACCAGATGGAATATATTTTCACTTCAAGCTGTAGGACATCTTGGTGGAAGGCTTCTGAGACGCCACCAGGACCTGGGCGACAGTCCGAGAGCACAAAGGGCTGGAGGACTATGCACTCAACATCCAAGCTTTCAGAGCCAACACCAGGAGGTTCAGATGGCACAGGGTGCCCCGATTCTGCGAAATGAAATCGGGCACCGTCCCCAGACAGATCAGTGCCTGCACAGAGAGGTCCCTCAGTGGAGGGAGAAAGCATCGCAAGCTGGAGGTCTGCCCCCCGGCACTAGGTAGCAGAACCTGCTCACCTTGTGGTTGGTGAGGGAAGGTGAAGAGGTCCACATCCAATATACTCCACCGGCGAAATAGTGTGACCACTGCCAGTTGAGGAACCACTTGTGAGGCTTGAAGGAGCGGCTTAATTGGTCCGCCAGCACATTGAGATGACCCAGTAAGTATGTCGCTCAGAGTGACATCCCCTGTGAAAGGGCCCAACTCCACACTTGCACTGCCTCGTGGCAGAGGAGGAACGAGCCTGTGCCGCCCTGCTTGTTGATATACCACATCGCTACTTGGTTGTCTGTCCGGATCAGGACATCCTTGTGCAACAACCAGTCTCTGAATGCCCACAAGGCATATCGGATCGCCCGAAGCTCCAGGAAGTTTATTTGACAGCGGGCTTTGCTGGCAGCCCAGAGACCCTGAGTGTGGATCCTGTCCACATGGGCTCCCCAGCCCTGAGGAAAGGCATTGGTGGTGAGGATCACCTGAGGCGGAGCAACTTGGAAGAGAATCCCTCTCTCCAAATTGGAGAGGTTCTCCCACCAAGACAGAGATGCTCGCAGAGGGTCCGTGACTGCGACGGGAGTCTCAAGGTCCAGGGAGGCCTGTTGCCACTGGGACTGCAAGGTCCACTGAGCCCTCCGCCTGCACAGGCGGGCAAGAGGGGTCACATGGTCAGTGGCTGCCATGTGGCCTAGCAGGCGGAGCAGAAGGCGGGAGGACACTTGCCGACTGTTCTGGACAAAGGTGGCTAGCAAGGTGAGGGTGACAGCCCGATCCCAGGGCAGAAACACCTATTCCTGCGCCATGTCCAGCCTGGCCCCTATGAAGTCCAGCTGAGGAGATGGACAGAGATGAGACTTGGGGTAGTTGATTACGAACCCCAAAGTCTGTAGCGCCTGCACCATCAGAGCCAGCACACTCAAGGCCCCTGCCCAGGAGTCACTCTTGATCAGCCAGTAGTCGAGGTACGGAAAGACATGTACCGATCGACGTTTGAGGTATGCCACCACCACAAGCATTTGGTGAAAACGTGGGGGGCGGAAGCCAATCCAAAGGGCAGCACCCTGTATTGGTAATGACCCTTCCTCACCACAAAGCGGAGGTACTTCCTGTGGTCAGGAAAAATGGCTACGTGAGCGTATGCTTCCTTGAGATCGAGGGTGCAAAGCCAGTCTCCTCTGAGGAGGGGGGGGATTAGCGTGCCAAGAGAGACCATGTTGAACTTTTCTCTTGTGAGAAATTTGTTCAATGCCTGGAGGTCAAGGATGGGACGCAAGCCACCATTCCTTTTCGGGATGAGGAAATACCTTAATAGAACCCTCGGCCTGCTGGGAGCGAGGGACCAGCTCTACTGCACCTGCTGTGAGAAGGGCGGAAAGCTCCTTTTGAAGTATGACCTGCTAGGCAGACAAACTCAATGATGGACATGGGGGAGAGGTCCCTGGGAGATGGCTAAAGTTGAGATGGTACCTGATGGATGATAGAAAGGACCCATCGATCCAAAGTGATCTCTTCCCAGTGATGGGCGAAGCTGAGAAGCCTGTCCCCTACTCGGGGATCCGGTCGCAGGGGTACGGGTCAACTGACTTCCACTCCCTTGCCACCAGTCAAAAGCCCATGGCCGGGGCTTGCTGGGGTCTAGGAGCTCGCTGCTGGTGAGAACAACCCCTGGAGCCGCTGCATGGTGTACAAGACCTGGAGGCCGGAGGATAATAATTCCTCTGCCGGTAAAAGGGCTTCCGGGAATCCAGCCTGGAGGACTTCCTGGCCAAGGACGGCCTTCAGAGGTGCTAGTGGACAGCTGTTGAAGTGTGTCATGATGATCCTTCAACTGCGCTACCACGTCCCGGACTTTGTCCCCGAAAAGGTTTTCACTTGTGCAGAGCAGGTAAGCTAGCTGTTCCTGGATCTCCGGCCGGAGGTCAGAGGCTCTAAACCATGCCATCATCCAGGTGCCGATGACCACCGCGGCTACACGGGCCGCTGTCTCAAAAGACATCATAGGTGAATCGCACCTCATGCTTACCACCATCTAGACCTAGTAGAGCAATAGCCGAGAGGGACTCCTGCTGTTGTTGAGGCAGTCCCTCTGCAAAGTCTTGAACCTGCTTCCAGAGGTTGTGGTTGTACTGGGTCATGTAGAGCTGATAGGCGGCGATGTGGGCCATCAGCATAGCGCCCTGGAAGACCTTCCTGCCCAAGGCATCAAGCTCTCTGTGCTCTCTTCCCAGAGGGGCAGAGGCATGGGTGCAGGATCACTGGGCCTTCTTCAAGGCGGACTCCACGACCACCAACTGGTGGGGAAGGTGCCGCTTCTCAAACCCCACGGCCTGCTGCACCAAATAGGTGGCATCAGCCTTTCTGCTGTGGGGGAAGATAGAAATGGGATGCTCCCACATGCGGAAGAGGAGGTCCTTGAAAATATCGTGGATGGGAGCCGCCACGATTTCCTTCGAGCATCGACAACTGGAGCACTTCCAGCATTTTGTGTCACGCATCCTCCTCCGTGAGTAACTGAAAGGGGATGGCTTCAGCCATGGCCCTTACAAACCCCACGAAGGACAGGTCCTCAGGGGGTGACCGACACCATTCTTCCGCAAAGGAGGGCTCCGAGAGGGGACATCCGAATATTCAGAGGACAATTCCATTGAATCATCTCCCCAATCCTCACTAGGGCCTGCGTGACGTGGAAGAGGCCCATGAGAGGCATCAACCCTGGGCTCTGATGGCCTCGAAGGCCGCACAGGAACCGCGGGCATGGATGGTTCCCCTGGCATCGAGGGAACCAGCCGCTGAAGACAGGAGGGCCCGGCAGAGGCTTGGGAAATCATGGTCTCAGAACCACGGTATCACCCATCTCTTCCTCCTTGGAGGACCTGAGGACTGGGGTCGCTCCAGTGGAGGGCATCAGTGGTTGTTGAGGAATCAAGAATCCCTTGGATACAGGTTGCATTAGTAGAGTGCCTAAAAGGACGTCCAGACACTCTAGCAGGGGCTCGGACACTGGTATGGGGGCTGGTGGCACAAGCAGCTCAAAGCACTGAAGCGCCTTGAGCACCGCGGACTGCACCCTGCGGTCCAACTCCTCCTGAAAGTCTGGTGTAGCTAGAACTAAGGGAGGGGGACGAGGAGGAGCTGTGCCCGGCACAGATATCCGTGGGGAACGCCCAGGACTAACGTGGACACCGGAGGATGGGGACTCCAATGGCCAGTATCGCTTTGGTGGAGGCCCAGCAACCACTGGCACCGCAGCCATGTGTCAACAGTGACAGGTGACGATGCTTACGTGATATCCCTCTGTGCTCAGACTGGTCTTTCCCCTGTGCTGAGGAAGCACAGGATCCCGAAGTGCGCAAGAGGGGTGAGATCATCAAGGTTCTCTCACTATCCCCGCGATCCTTCTGGAGAGGGATAACGAGGGGAAGCGTGTCGAGAGGCTCCTCGCGACCTCTCAGAGTCGAGGGATATGATGCTAGAGTAGAAAGAGTAGACTTGGACGCCCCGAAAAGTTTCTCCATCTTGTAGAGACGCGCCTGACAGCCCTTGGGGGTCTTCTGGTCACGGACAATGTGCAAGTCCCCCAGGCAGAGGATACAGATCTCATGCAGATCCATGATAAACATGGTCCGCAGGCACTAGGGGGCGCCGCCGAAAACTGGGTCAACGCCATGAAAAAATCCTGGCATGCGGTCAATGATCAGCAGCCACCGCGCGGTGAATAGTCGGAAATCCACAGCAAGGTTGCTAAAAAGATGACAAACCTATCACACTGAGGAGGCACCGACCGCGAAGTGGGACCTGACGAGGAAAAATCTGGGAAAGGACCAGATACTTGTCGAGAAAACAAGAAAAAGGCAAGAACTCCAAGAAGCGTGAGGGAACTGCACCATGGAAAAGAAGAGACCAAAGGGGGACATTGCGTGGATGCGCAGATAGCGGCATGCTGGGCATGTTCAGTGTGCTGGTCAAAGCTTCTAGAAACTTTGACAAAAGTTTTCCGTGTCGGGCTCCATCGGATGATGTCACCCACATGTGAGGACTACCACCATCCCCACATCCCTTCTACGCACATTTCCCCAGGCAGGGCTGGCAAGTAAAGCAAGCAGGGGCACAGCCCCCTTGTAAAATTATATAATCCTTAAAATAACGATATCAACAAATCTAGTTTTCCCTCAAATTACAAACAGCAGAAAGCTTAGTGAGAAAGCAGAAATTTTGTTTCATATGTATCACAATGTCACAGCACAAACAGTAAGTCATACTTTACCATGCTTCCTTTACCTTTTATTTTCGGATTTGTTAAACTATGTTCAGCACATGAAAGTTCAGTTTTTTCAAAATATGAATGTTCAACACTTCACTTTATGTATATAGGCCATGAATTTCATTCCTGTAAAGAATAAGAGAACAATCACAAACCTCTACCCTTTCACACACTGTATTCCAGCGTACCTTATATGTGAACCCACAAAACCAAAAACAATTGTTACGCTGGTAATTAATTCATATGAATTAATCTCGCCAAATATATGTAGGCCCCTCACTCTAAGGGTCTGTCAAAGTCATACAGACTCCTAATTAGGTATAGGGCCACCTTGCTTTAATTGTAAACTATGTAAATTTTTGAACTTTTTTGCAGTTTTTTCTTTTTTTTAAAATGTCAAGCAAAATGATCACTACTGGGCATTAAATCACCGCTGTTCATAGCACAAAAGTATCAAAAGATACGAGAGGAACCGCAATACTCATCTGCTGCCAAATTTTGGCTGGTCTGCTGCCTCTCGTATCTTTTGATACTTTTGTGCTATGAACAGCGGTGATTTAATGCCCAGTAGTGATCATTTTGCTTGACATTTTAAAAAAAAGAAAAAACTGCAAAAAAGTTCAAAAATTTAAATAGTTTACAATTAAAGCAAGGTGGCCCTATACCTAATTAGGAGTCTGTATGACTTTGACAGACCCTTAGAGTGAGGGGCCTACATATATTTGGCGAGATTAATTCATATGAATTAATTACCAGCGTAACAATTGTTTTTGGTTCAAGAATAAGAGAACAACATTAGAATAGCACAATAGGGGGCCGATGCAATACGGTGCGCTGAGTCGAACGCACTGTTAATCTACAGTCGGACGCGGGTAGAATAGGCGCTAATCAATCCCCTAATGCAATAAGGGGATTAGTGCATATTCAACCCACGTCCAATGCGGAGTAAATCTAATAGCGTTCTTCACATGCAAATTCATGTGAATGAGGCTATTAGGCATTCACACCTGATGCAAAAAAAAAAAAGTATGTGTCTCGGACGCACATTTAACTGTCATCTATTAACTCTTCGTATTAATCTCCGCCCCGATAAGACCAGAAAATCTACTCTCTTGTGCCCAAAAATTAATCTCACCCTATTATGTGTTTTGTAGAACACCAATTTATTAAAGAATGATTTTTTGTAAAAATAATTTGTTGCGTAATGGGGTAAGTTTCATATATCTTGACGCATGCCTCCACGGCCTTACTTCAATTGTTGTATTATAATCATCAACTTACCACCCTCCCACTCGCTTTTTTTTTTTTTTTTTAACTTTTTGAAATTTTTAAAAATGTGATTATGTGTAAATCAGTCTGTCCTCTTATCCTTTTTGGCGAACTTGGGGATATGGATAAGAGGACAGACTGATTTACACATAATCACATTTTTAAAAATTTCAAAAAAGTTTTAAAAAAAGCGAGTGGGAGGGTGGTAAGTTGATGATTATAATACAATTATAATACAACAATTGAAGCAAGGCCGTGGAGGCATGCGTCAAGATAAATGAAACTTACCCCATTCCGCAACAAATTACTTTTACAAAAAATCATTCTTTAATAAATTGGTGTTCTACAAAACACATAATAGGGTGAGATCTATTAACGCCTGCCAGGAGCAAGTTTTGTAGCTGTACGCATCAAAAAACGATGAAAAATAAAAGAAATAAAAGTAAAAAAAAAAACCTGACTGTTGGACCCATCACGAAAACAGACGCCGAGTTTATCAGTGTCGGTTTACCTTACCGGCGGACAGCCAGGAAAACCGACGCCTTTAAACTCGGCGTCGGTTTTCAGCGGCAAACGGAAACGAAAATCAACACCGGGTTTATCAGCATCTGTTTTCTTGGCTGTTCGCCGGTAAGGTAAACCGATGCGGATAAACTCGGCATGGTTTCCCTTACTGCCGTATGCCGGTCAGGAAAACCGACGCCGGGTTTATCAGTGTTGGTTTCCATGGCTATCCACCGATAAGGAAAACAGACGCCGATAAACTTGGCATCTGTTTTCGTGACCGGCTTACGGAAGTCACGAAAACTGATTGGGTTCGTGTTAGCAAGGATGCGCTAACTCGACCCCCTCATTTAAATATTGCATGGCGCCCCCCCCCTTGGGGGCACCTTGGGCACAATAAGAGAGTGACTGTTCAGCACCCGCTTTCTACGCGACTTTATTGCATCAGCCCCTTGGTGTGCAACCACCCCAACAACAAATGGCAATAGGATTCTTCCTTCTTTCAGTGATTATGAAATAAATAGAAGATCAAAAATGGTAGCAGAGGAACTTCAAGAGCTACATTATATAACAGCAGAGATGAAAAAAACCTACTGCTTTTAATTAAAATGTCATTTTCTCTCAGAATTCAAATAGTACTGCTGTTTATCAAGTGATTTTATAAATCTCTGGTTATGACTAAAACAATTAGCTGTACTTACACAAAAAAGGGTTATGACCAGATTCTTCTTCACACAGGGGCGGATTTTCAGAGCCCTGCTCGCCTAAATCCGCCCAAAACCGGGCGGATTTAGGCGAGCAGGGCCCTGCGCGCCGGTGAGCCTATTTTACATAGGCCTACCGGCGCGCGCAGAGCCCCGGGACTCGCGTAAGTCCTGGGGTTCTCCGAGGGGGGCGTGTCGGGGGCGGGCCCGGTCGTCGCGGCATTTCGGGGGCGTGTCGGCAGCGTTTTGGGGGCGGGTACGGGGGTGTGGCTACGGCCCGGGGCGGTCCGGGGGCGTGGCCGCGCCCTCCGTACCCGCCCCCAGGTCGCGGCCCGGTGCACGGGGATTTACTTCTCCCTCCGGGAGGCATAAATCCCCGGAGAAAGGTAAGGGGGGGGTGTAGACAGGGCCGGGCGGGTGGGTTAGGTAGAGGAAGGGAGGGGAAGGTGAGGGGAGGGCGTTAGAGGATTCCCTCCAAGGCCGCTCCGATTTCGGAGCGGCCTTGGAGGGAATGGGGGTAGGCTGCGCGGCTCGGCGCGCGCCGGCTATACAAAATCGATAGCCTTGCGCGCGCCGATCCAGGTTTTTAGCAGATACGCACGGCTCCGCGCGTATCTACTAAAATCCAGCGTACTTTTGTTTGCGCCTGGAGCGCAAACAAAAGTAGGCCTATTCGCGGAGTCTGAAAATCCGCCCCACAATGTCAGGAAAAAAAATCTAAGAACTGGCAGGTTTTTAGATGCAAAAAACACAGATCATAAATAAAAACTTTAGAAGACACAGGTTCAAGAAGTCAGATCATTTAAAACAGGGTCACTGCGTTCCCAGAGAGGTGAAGCCCAAGCCTGGGCTCTTCCATCGAGTAGCGATAGGATATAGGTAGTCTTGGAAAAAGCAGTGGGAAAGTAGTTCAGTTGCAACGAGAAGTGCATACAGTACTGATCAATAAAACCCCTGCACATCTGGGCATCACCAGAGAAGCATGTAGGAGCTGGAAGCGGTACAGTGGTGTGGACTGCAACCACTTGAGAAGAAGAATCTTTCTCTGGAACTGTTGGCATATTCAGTCAGGCGTTCAACTGATTGAAAGTGGCAGCTAGTGTCTCCAGAGATTTCTGTTGCTCTGTAATCCATTGGGCCAGGCTAGGAGTGGCCTGCAAGGTTGCGAGCTGAGCTGGGTCCATGGAGGTAGCAATCTGTTGTACTTTGGACATTGAAGTGTGGGCCCTTGGTCGCTGCAAGAGATGGCACCTCCCACTTGCAGCGATAGGCTAGCTCCTGAGCAGAAATGGACACAGAGAAGTTAGTTTTTATTATACTGCAACATAGATGGTGACCCAAGGAACGGGTAATGATCCCAGCCAGCAGAGGAGGTGTCTGATGGCAATGTTCCATCTGAGGGCTGCAGCGTGGAGAAGGCAGCTTCACAGTCTCACCAGGTCCCAAGAGGGAGATGGGTCCTGTAGTGGTCCACGAAGCGGGGTAGGCCGAGGATCTATGGAGAGAGAGGTGAGACAATGCAGAGACAGAACTGGAGTGGTAGTACTCACTCTGATGCTGGCAGTTGTAGTAGAAGAGAACCCTCGAGGAGCGGAGGTCCGGGATGAAATAAGGCCCCCGAGGAGCGAGTACTTTAGGCGTCCTTGTAGGTGGTAGGCAACCCCAGAGGGTAGATAGGAGCGAAGTAAGGCCCCCGAGGAGCGGGTACCTTAGATGTCCTTGTTCGTAGTAAATAACCCCGAAGGGTGTAGAGGAGCGAGGCAAGGCCCCCGTGGATCGAGTACCTTCGTCATTCTGTAGCGAGAGTACACAGAGCGGTAGCATCTGGTACCGTAGAGAGATCAGCATGGAGGATTCCTTGCTAACTCGTATTCGGAATCGTGAATGGAGATTAAATACCAGAGCTTGTGATGTCATGCGGTGGGGACGCCCCCGAGGTTCCCGCCAAGACGCACGTAAAGGATGGGGCTGCGCATGCACGCGTGACCTAGGTGACTCTGGGAGAAAGATGGCGAATGCAATCGCCCATGCCAGACTGGGGATGCCGGAGGGGTCAGCGTGGAGAAGCAGAGGCAGCCACCTTCCCAAAAGGAACTGAATCAGGCAGAAAAAAGATGAGCAATAGAGGGTGCAGCCGTCTGCGACCGATGGGTGCAACACAATGTTAGGAATTATTAAGAAGGGAATGGAAAATAAAACGGAGGATGTCATAATGCCTCTGTACCACTCCATGGTGAGACCACACCTTGAATACTGTGTGCAGTTTTGGTCACATCTCAAAAAAGATATAGCTGCACTGGAGAAAGCACAGAGAAGGGAGACCAAAATAAGGGGCATGGAACAGCTGCCCTATGAGGAAAGGCTAAAGAAGTTAGGGCTGTTCAGTCTGGAGAAGAGACAACAGAGGGGACATGATAGAAGTCTACAAAATCATGAAAGGACTTGAACAAGTTAATGTAAATCGGTTATTTACTCTCAGATAATAGAAGGACCAGGGGGCACTCCATGAAGTTAGCATGTAGCTCATTTAAAAGAAATTGAACAAAATTATTTTTCACTCAGCGCATAGTCAAGCTCTGGAATTCACTGCCAGAGGATGTGGCTACAGCAGTTAGTGAACTGGGTTTAGAAAAGGTTTGGTTAAGTTCCAAGAGGATAAATCCATAAACTGCTGTGATGGTAATTAATAAGCAATAGTAGTTTATGATCTATCTAATGTTTGGGTGCTTGCCAGGTCTTATAACTTGGAGGCCTTTGTTGGAAATAGGATACTGGGCTTGATGGACCCTTGGTCTGACCCAGTATGACACATCTTATGTTCACATAACACAGGATAGGCGGGCTTGGGGTGAAGTAGTGCAATTCGCAGATGTACACCAATGTACATACGAGAAACCTAACGAACAACTGAAGTTGGAGGAGACCTGGCTTAGGCAGAGGAAGGTACGGAGACAGTGACAGCGTAGAGGACTGAAACAGACCAAGTAAAGGAGCAAGAGAGTATGCAAATAGATTTACCAGAAGTTACATGTCACAAACACGTGGAAGACATAGAATATATTGAGGAACTTGCAGTCCTGCACTACTGAATAAAGAACTATTTTTCATGTAGCTTTCAAATAAGGGGAACTCTTAGCACAAACACCTGTGGGAGTCTGGTAGCCAAAAATGCTGTTGAAGATACTGTAGAAGGTAGCGTTTATTAGCTTACAGTAATTTAATGGATACACTGTCAATCAAAATTACCAGCAGCCAGTCATCATTTACTTCCAGCCTAAGACCCTCCCACCCCAAAACACACCCCTAGTCCCAAAAAATACCTACATTACTGGAAATGACCCTTCAGCACCTTTTGATGACAACAGAAATCCAACCTACCCTTCCTCCAAAATACACCCCCTAGAATGTCATCAGAAATGATTCTGTCGCTTTTAATGATTACAGAATTAATGGACCGTGTCCATGTTTTGATGACCTCATCAGCAGTCCAAACAATTGCTACCGGGGGGGGGGGGGGGGGTTACAGAGCTGGAAACAGGACTTTCTAACCACAGATTTAAGTTACTAGCTGTGATGTAGCAGAAAGCTCTCTCATTTTGTCCACAGTAACAGGGATAATTTCCCCCTTCCCTCCTCTCCTCAGTGTAAATACTGTAAGGAGAAGAGCAACAAGCTCCTATCCCGGCAGGACAGTAAGAGGGTCCAAATTAAACAGTTGTCTAATTATCCCAAGGGAAAACAGCAGGAGGTGTTGAGACAACCTGTACGGACTACAATACCCAGAGTTCCAGAGCGGCAGTGGAAGGCTCGTGACCAGGAGGCTGAGGTGGCTGCTGAGGGTGATCTGGGGGAATTAGATTCAGCTGAGTCCATGCTGTGGGAAGGAGAGGGTGTGTCCCTGAGTGAGGAGGAAACGGAAGAGAGCAGTTGCTCGGAGGAGGAGGAGGAGATGGACTGGGAGCTGCCTACAGAGGACTCTTCTTTATCCAGCATGGAGATAGAGTAAGTGGAGAAGTAATGTGACACCGAACTGAGAAAAAACCTGTTCGGGGAAATTGTTTGTCTCACCTGTTTCTCCAAAAAGGCACTAACTAAAGAAGGTGCTGACTGTGTGGTAGAGGTAAAACATTACTTATAGCACAGCTGTAGGGGAGAAGGGGCGAGTTGTGCTGGATCCCCAAACAGGGCTGTCATGGCTAGGATGGAAGCCGGACAGCAGACATTTGGATAAAGAGGTTCCAGGTTGCAGTTTTTCTGCCACGGGACTATAGAAGAAGGATTACTGCACAACACAGAGAGAGAGGAATAAGCTGGAACTAATACTAAACTATTCTTTGTTGTTTTGTTTTGTTTGTTAACCATGCCCTGTGGGGGAGGGGGAAAACTGTTATTCCCCCACTTGTGTGGACCTTGAAAAGGGTACTGGCTAGAGTGACTAGCCCTGTTAAGGAACCGGGCCTGTTTTGAAAGGCTTGCAAATAACCACATTGGAGGGTTGTCAGAGCCACTAGGATTACAGCGGACACCAGCAGTTGCAGCCGTGCTATCGGGCTTGGAGGGCCTGCAAAGCTTGGGAGGAAGAAAATAAGCCCCGCCGGGGAGCCAGCCGGAGGAGCCCACGACAATACACATGTCCAATGAGCCTGCCTAACTGGCATGCAGAGTGAAATGTGAGCACATCTTGTTGTAGTATACAAAAAGGATGCGTAATAGCAGGGTTGGGATGGAGTGGGTTGGGGGCTAGAAACTCAGACATGTGAAAGTATAAAAAACAAGGCTTGAGGTTTTGTTTTGGGGTTTTTTTTAATACAGACCACTGTGTTTATAACCATATACAACAATCATGCACAAGCAGCTATTAAATAAAATGTATTATGACCCACACCCAATAAGAAGTTTTGGTGGGGTTAATCCTCTTTTTCAGACTGCTAAAACATGTCATGAAACAGAGACCAGAAAACAAGTAACTAAATGGCTTACAGATCAAGATGCTTATTCTTGACACAGATCTGCTAGGACATAGAAGGCTGGGTTGCTATGATGGCTGCATGCAATGTAGTTTGCATAGGCATGCCCAAACTTGTACAACTTGATGCAGAAATAAACACATGATGACAGGTGATAGAGGTCACATGAGAACATAATTCCCAGATACATAGTAGCTGCTCATGAAAAAAATTTACATTTGTGACTCTCAAAATAAAATGGATTTGTATAAAAAGACACCTAAAGGGTTGGAAATGGAAAGCAACCAGCAGCCAAAACTAAAGAGGGACCCATAAATGCCATTTCTTTCTCATAGACCATTGACGCTGAAGCAGAAGGTGATCCACCAGTGGATATGCTGCATGTGAAAGATGGTAGGAAATGAAAAGCAGATGAAATGACAGAGATAGACTGGGACTAAAGCTTTTTGATTGGCAGAATCCAGCCTTTGACAACGATAACGCGGTGGATTCTATGGATATGGAGCTGCAGCAAGTCACATTAGACACTGAAGTAGATTATTTGCTGGAAAAACTTGGAGGGATAGGGGTAATGGGGAAAAATATTTTATTATGATTAAGCATAGGGTTGGGAGACTACTATAATAGAAAAGGTTTTTAATTTCATGTTAACATCATGTTTTACAGAAAAATGAAGGATCTTCACAGTCTAGAGAATATGGGGACACCAATTCTCACAGGACAAGCAGGATGATAGTCCTCATTTTATTTATTGAATTATTTTTATATACCAACATTCGATTGAGATATCACATCGGTTTACAGATAACTGAATAAATAAGGCAAGATCTGCTTATTTTACAAAATAACAAGGAACTGGTATAATAGGAACTTTTGAGCCTGGTAACTGGTATAGCAGAAAATTGGAACAGTTTATATTATACAATACAATATAACATTTCAACTTGGGAATATAAATGAAAGATTTCGATCTTGATGGGGTCTTAGCGGGGTGGAGACCTAGGGGGAAGGTTATTAAAGGCGGGTAGGGGGGGGCAAGGGAAGGGGAGGAGGAGGGAGGGTATGTTTGGGCTGTGGGGGGGGGGTGTAGGGTGGGCTGTGGGTGGGTTTCATGGGGTCAGTGACTGCAGTGTTGGTTTCGTGTTTGGGGCAAGGAAAGAGCCTGTGGGGAGGCTAGGTGTATGGCGGGAAGGCTTTTCTGAAAAGCCAGGTTTTGAGTTGTTTTTTGAATACTTGTGTGGAGGGTTCATTTCTGAGTAGGGGCGGAAGGGAGTTCCAGAGTGTGGGGCCAGCCACGGAGATGGCTCGTTTACAGGTTGAAGTGAGGTGCATGGCTTTGGAGTTTGGAACGGTGAGAAGGCCAGAGTCTAAAGATCTGAGGTTTCTTTGTGCGGAATATGGGAGTATGGTGGTGTTTAACCAGTTCATCTCTTTGTTGTTTATTTTTTTGTGGATGAGGGTGAGGGTTTTGTATTGAATTCTTTGGTTGATAGGAAGCCAGTGAAGTTCTTTTAGTATGAGTGTGATATGGTTGCATTTTTTTATGTTTGTGATAGACCTGGCGGCGGCGTTTTGTAGAACCTGAAGAGGTCTGATGGTGGTATCGGGGCGGCCAAGTAGTAATGAGTTACAGTAGTTGAGCTTTGAAAAGATTATTGTTTGTAGGACTGTTCGAAAGTCTTGGGCGTGGAAAAGGGGTTTGAGCTTTTTTAGTGTTTGCAGCTTGAAGAATCCATCCTTGATCAAGTTGGAGATGTGTTGCTTGAGGTTGAGTTCATTGTCAATAGTCACTCCCAGATTTCTTGTAGATGGTGTAAGTTGCACCTCTGTGTTATTATGGATGTTGATTTTGAGGGGGACCGAGGGACTCTGATTGGAGATATGTAGGAATTCAGTCTTGTTTTGGTTGAGGCAAAGTGATAATTGAGATAGCAGCGGTGTAATTTTTGTGTTGAGTTGGTTCCATCTGTCATGGGTGTTTTCGATGGTTTCGTTTATGGGGAGTAGTATTTGTATGTCGTCTGCATATACAAAATAACTGAGGTGCGATTCTGAGAGGAGTTTGCAGAGTAGGAGGAGGTATATGTTGAATAGGGTGGAGGAAAGTGAAGATCCTTGTGGGACGCAGTGTGTGAGAAGTATTTGGGATGATTCTGAAGTGTTTATCTTTACGATGTAGGATCTGTTTGTGAGATAGGATTCGAACCATTTGATTGTAGTATCTCGTAGTCCGATTTCTTTGAGTCTTGTGAGGAGTATTCCGTGGTTGATGGTGTCAAAGGCGGCGGATATGTCGAGGAGTATTAAGAGGTATGATTGGCCGTGGTCAAGCCCTCTGAGGATGGTATTGGTGAGTGTAAGGAGGAGGGTTTCAGTGCTGAAAAGTTTTCTGAAGCCATGCTGTGCAGGTTATAAGATGTTGTAGGTTTCTAGGTGTTCTGTGAGTTGATTGTTCACCGTTTTTTCAAGGATTTTCGCTATGAAGGGGAGGTTGGATACTGGTCTGTAGTTTGCTGGATCTGATTTGTCGAGCTGTGGTTTTTTGATGATTGGTTTGACTATGGCGTTTTTGAGTTTGTCAGGGAATATTCCTTGCTCGAGTGATAGGTTGAGGATATCAGTTATGGGTTTGGTGATGGTCTTGCAGATGAGTTTTAGGGTTTTGATGGGGATGGGGTCTAAGGGGTGGGAGGCTGGATTGGTTTTTTTGATGATGGGTTCTATTTCTGTCGAAGCCACAGGGATGAACTGTGACCACGTGGAGTTGAGCGGGGAATTTCTATTGCGTCAGGGTGGACTGAGGGGATCTTGGCAATGATGGTGTTGACCTTGTCTCTGAAGAAGTGTGCTAGCTTTTCGCTGGAGATGTTGTGGGTGTCCAGGGTTGAGTCGTTCTGGATTGGGTTGGTTAGGTCGTTGACATAGGAGAAAAGGGTCCTGGGGTTGAAATGGTATTCGTGTATCTTTGTTGTATAAAAGTTTCGCTTTGCTGTGTTGATATCCATTGTGTATTTTTGAAGTGGAGTTCTGAATTTGTCTTTCAGTTCTGGCGTTGGGTTTCTTCTCCATAGTTTTTCCGTATGTCTTCAGGTTTGCTTTGAGTTTTTTAGTTGTGGGGTGTACCAGGAGGATTTGTGTTTCGTGGATTCTTTGATTACTTTTCTTACTCTGGGGCATAATGATTTAGCTAAATCCATGTTGATGGAGATCCAGGAGTTCGTGGCAGTGTTGGCGTCATTTTTGTTAAGGGTCTTCAGGTAGTAGATTAGCGAGGTCGTCGCTGGAGCACGGTTTGGTGAATTCGATGATGTGCTTGTTTGGTTTCATGGGGGTGCGTTGGAATTGATGCATGACGAACGAGGCTGTGGTCTGACCATGGGGTTGGGGTGGCTGTGGGTAGGCCTAGGGTGGAGATTTTGTTGTTAATGAATAGTAGGTCATGGGTGTGAAATGATTTTTGAGTGGGGGTGTTGATGAGTTGGGTGAATCCAATGGTGGACATGGTGGAGAGGAGGAGTTGGCTGGTGGGGGAGGTGGGGGTTGGTGTATATGTGGAGATTGAAGTCCCCCAGAATGATGGCTGGCTCCTGTAGGTTGATGTGGGTTGTTATGGTTTCGATTAGGGGGATAGATTGTGTTGGAGGAGACCGGGGGGTGCACAGAGGAGGAGTATTTGGAGGTTTTTAGATTTGAATAGGTTTATCTCAAATGGGGGTGGGAAGGTTTAGTTTGTGGGATGAAAATTTGTGCTTTTTGTGTGCTAAGAATAGAAGGCCACCTCCTTTTCTTTTGGGTCTGGGTATGGAGAATATGTTGTAGTTGTTTCTGGGCAGTTGATTTAGTAGTACAGTGTCAGTGCTTTTCAACCAGGATTCTGTGATGCAGGAAATGTCAGGTAGGTGGTCAAGGATTAGGTCATTTATGATGGGGATTTTTTTGGTGATTGATTGGGCGTTAATGAGGAAAAGGGTGAGAATAGTGAGTGCAGACCTGAGGATGTTTGTGTTGATAGGGATGTTGGTGAGGCGTCTGATGGGGATGGTTTTTAGGGTGGTGGGGTGGCGGTTGATGCGGTGGGGGAGTATGGGAATGTGGCAAGAGTTGTCATTGCGGGTGATTGTTGTGTGCATGTAAGTGCCTTTGTGCCTTGTTGGTATGGATTATGGTAAGGGGATAGCGTGGGTATGGTTGGGTGGGAGGATCTCAATGGGGGTCACGGGGGGGGGGGGGTCGCTAAATGGGCGTGGAAAGGTAGGTCCCTTGGTTGCGCTCCTTCAGGGTGGGCTTAGCATGAGGCTTTAAGGGCCTCATCAGGTGACATCATCAGGATGGGTGACATCATCAGGATGGAGCCCAATCACAGAACACTTTTGTCAAAGTTTCGAGAACTTTGACTGGCACCTACTGGGCATGCCCAGCACAGCACCAACTCTGCAGCTAGCAGGGGTCCCCCTTCAGTCTTTTTTTTCCATGCAGCAGTAGCCAGAGATTCCTGACAGGAATTTTCCTTACGGAACTTTGTTTGAAAAATTTAAAAAATTTTACCCCACAGGGGTCACCCCTTATCAATTTCTTTGGTCCGCGGTCGAACGGTAAGTTTTTTGCCTGTTTGCGGTCGATTCCTGTCGAGTTTTTCACTCGCGGCCTTCCAGCCATTGACCACACCGTGACTAAATTCTGTCTGAGCCATTGCGTCGGGTTTCTGTTCGTGCCCCGACTGCACTCGAACAATGTCCATCACCGACCCTCACACGGTCGGTGTGATGTGTTTGGGGTCCGGCCACGATGTCCTTACTTGCACCAAATCTGCCCAAATGACACCAAAAGGTCTCAAGGCTCGGCTCGATAAGATGGGTCTCCTCTTTCGGCCAAAAACCCCGACGCCATCGATAGCTTCAACGTCTGAACCAGTGCCGTCTACGTTGCGCCAGCACCGGGAATCCGCTGCTACACGACCGGCCTCGACGACTCCATGGGTGTCGACTCCTTCTGTTCCCCCTCAAGAAAAACACCAGGGTGAACATAAAGAAAAACATCGACACAGTCATCGTAAGGACATCGATACCGGTAAACAGTCAGTATCAACATCATTTGAGCCTCCGACAAAGAAGCCCCGAACAGAAAAGGCTTAGTCCTCTTCTGTCTCTGGATCACCGAGGCGTTCCCCACCTGGACAGGTGCCGGGATCCACGATTCCACCTTCACCGGTGGACCCTCCGGCTATGCCAGTGCTGCCTCCTACACCGGAACCGGGTATCCATGCCCCAGGTTTCCGAGAGGAATTGGATTGGATGATCCAAGAGGCCATTGGCAAAGCACTCCAGGGCTTCCAACTTCCATCGGTGCCGGTTCCTCTTCCGGTCACCGACCCGATACCCATGGCGCTGGCACCGCTATTGGCTAGAATGGACATGATAATCAGTGACCATCCATCGGTGGATCTGAGGGAACCGACTCCTTCCTCACCGATTCCCTTGTCATCGGAGGAAGATGAAGAAACACTGCTCTTCATTCCACCATCAGGAGTGCCGCCACTAACGCATCCATCGATGTCACCGATTCCATTGGTGCCTCCGTCGATGCCTCACTCGATGCCAGCCATACCACCAGATGCCCTCGATGCCCCCATCGATGCCTTCGATTCCTCCTTCGGGACCATCCATACTCAGGCCAGGGCCTTCAGGAATAACCCTGTTACTTCTTCTGAAGAACACTTGGGAGCTGGTGATGACCCTTATAATCCTTGGACCGACGCTTCGTCCCAGGATTCAGATGATTTACATTCCCAGCCTTCCCCTCCTGATGAAAGGAAGCGTTCTCCTCCAGAGGACCTGTCCTTTATTAATTTTGTAAAGGAGATGTCTGAAACAGTCCCATTCCAGCTTCAGATGGAAGAGGACTCTAGACACCAAATGCTAGAACTTCTACAATTTCTCGATGCTCCAAAGGAAATCATGTTCATCCCTATTCATGACATCCTTTTGGACCTTTTGAAGAGAAACTGGGAGTACTCTGGCTCTGTGGCCCATTAACTGAAAAGCAGATGCCACCTACTTAGTTCAGTCAGCCCCTGGCTTCCAAAGAACTCAGTTGGATCATCACTCGGTTGTAGAGTCAGCCCAGAAGAGGGCCAGACGCTCAAAACCTCATTCATCCATTCCCCCAGGGAAAGATCAGAAGACGGGTATTCCATGGATCAATGCTCATCTCTCGCATTGCATCCTACCAACTCTACATGACCCAATATAATAGGGCCTTGTTCACGAAGATTCAAGACTTTGCTGATTCCTTACCTCTGCAGTTCCAGGACCAACTTCATGCCCTAGCACAAAAGGGCTTAGATGCTGGCAAGCATGAAGTACGATCAGTGTATGACATCTTTGACACCGCTTCTAGGGTATCGGCAGGCGGTATCAGTGCTAGGAGATGGGCCTGGCTGAAATCTTCAGACCCCAGACCAGAGGTACAAGTCAGATTGGCTGATTTGCCATTTGTGGGGGATAATCTTTTTGGTGAAAAGATTCAAGAAGCAGTGGTGCAGCTCAAAGACCAGCAAGAGGCTCTGCGCCAGCTCTCCTTACTGCCTTCTGATCCCTCTTCTTCATCCAAAAGATCTTTTAAGAGGGATTCTAAGACAATTCTATTGGCAGAGGAGACCCCCCCAGCTTCCAGGGGGTCGGCCTTCTAAGCCTTACCAAAAAGGCCAACCTAGGCAGCCTAGAGGGCAGAAGTCACAGCCAGCCACTCAAGCAGATCCAGCGGCAGGTTTTTGACGCCTTTCTAGAGAGCAGTACCCAGCTTCCACTGCCGACCATTCCGGTCGGCGGCCGGTTGTGCCACTTCTCCAGCCTATGGCACACAGTCACCACAGATCAATGGGTACTGGCAGTGGTGTCCAAAGGGTACCACCTCAACTTTCTCTCTGTCCCACCGGATTCCCTGCCTCGGCTGACGTGGGGAATATCAGACCATTCACCACTCCTGGAGCAGGTGGTCTCCCTCCTCCTCCAGTCCCGAGCAATAGAACCAGTTCCCCTCTCAGAGCAGAGGCAAGGGTTCTATTCCAGGTATTTCCTGATACCAAAAAAGTCAGGTGGCGTGCGCCCAATATTGGATCTTCGCACTCTAAACCAATTCCTACAAAGAGAAAAGTTCAAGATGGTGACCTTGGGTTCTCTACTTCCCCTTCTTCAAAGGGAAGACTGGCTCTGCTCTCTAGACCTTCAGGACGCCTACATACACATTTCAATGCTCCATCACATCACAGATTCCTGCGATTCCTAGTAGGCCCAAAACACTTCCAATATCGAGTGTTACCTTTCAGCCTAGCATCTGTCCCACACGTCTTCACCAAATGCCTCGTGGTAGTAGCTGCCTATCTCAGGAGTCAAAGTGTCCACGTCTACCTCTATCTGGATGATTGGTTGATCAGGGCTCCCACTCGGCAAAGTGCACTGATGTCCCTTCGCCTCACTTTGCATTCTCTGATCTCCTTAGGGTTTCTCATAAACTATCAGAAATCCAGGCTAGTTCCTTCGCAAATGCTGTCACTCATAGGGGCCGACTTGGACACTAAGAGTGAAAGCTTTCCTACCTCAGGATCGAGCTCTCACTCTCGCTTCTCTGGCCCTTCAACTGCAGTCTCGACAACATTCAATTGCACATCACTTCCTGATATTATTGGGTCATATGGCCTCCACAGTGCATGTCACTCCCATGGCTCGCCTCGCCATGAGAGTCATGCAGTGGACTCTAAGATCACAGTGGACTCAGTCTTCTCAGCCAGTCCTCCACAATCTGCATCACCAAACAGCTCCGTCTATCGCTAGCTTGGTGGGCAAACCAATCCAATCTGGTACAAGGCCTCCCATTTCAGATTCCAGAACCTCAAATAACCTTGACAACAGATGCCTCCAACCTTGGCTGGGGAGCACATGTTGGAAACCTGCAAATTCAGGGCATCTGGTCTCCAGAGGAAGCCAAACACCAGATAAATTTCCTGGAGCTTTGTGCAATCAAATATGCTCTCAGGACTTTTCAGGATCACCTCTCCAACCAGGTCATCCTGATTCAAACAGACAACCAGGTGGCCATGTGGTACATCAACAAGCAAGGGAAACTGGCTCCTACCTCATAAACTCAGGAAGCTGCACAGATATGGACGGAGACCCTTTCCCACTCAATGTACCTCAGGGCCACCTACTTGCCGGGAGTAGACAATGTGTTGGCGGACAAGCTGAGTCACACTTTTCAACCGCACGAGTGGTCCCTCAACCCCACTGTGGCGGACTCAATATTCCAACGTTGGGGTTACCCTCACATAGACTTCTTTGTGTCAATTCACAACCGCAAAATAGGGAACCTCTGCTCCCTCACTCGCAGCCAACACAGCCAGCCCAGAGATGCTTTCTCCCTCTTGTGGGCCAGCGGTCTCCTTTATGCATACCCTCCTCTTCCACTCATTCCAAAGACTCTCGTGAAGTTGCAAAGGGAAAGGGGTCTAATGATTCTCATAGCCTCTCATTGGCCACGCCAGGTCTGGTTTCCAATTCTCCACAACCTATCGATACACCGGCACATTCCTCTGGGGAAGGACCCGCTTCTGACACTCAGAACAATGGCTGCCTTCGTCACCCCAACTTCCAGGCCCTCTCCCTGATGGCCTGGATGTTGAAAGGTTAATACTTCAACCTCTTCTTTCGGAGCCGGTTTCCCGTGTCCTAGTAGCTTCACGAAAGCCTTCCACGAGTCTTATTATAAATGGAACAGGTTTACAGGATGGAGTACTTCCATGTCCATCGATCCCTTTACTTGTCCCACACCAAAGTTTCTGGACTATCTCTGGCACGAGTCAGGCCTTAAAACTTCTTCTATCAGGGTACATGTCAGTGCAGTAGCTGCCTTCCATAAAGGTGTGAGGGATGTACCCATTTCAGTACAACCCCTTGTCACACCCTTTTTAAAGGGCTTGCTTCACCTTAAACCTCCACTGCGCCCTCCGGCCCCTTCTTGGGACCACAATTTGGTTTTGGGAAGGCTCATGAAACTGCCATTTGAGCCTCTCCAATCCTGTGATCTCTGCTATCTCACTTGGAAAGTGATTTTTCTGTTGGCGATCACATCGGCTCGCAGAGTTAGTGAGTTACAGGCCTTGGTCACCTACCCGCCTTACACTAAACTTCTGCATGACAGGGTAGTACTCTGCACTCACCCTAAATTTTTGCCTAAGGTAGTATCGGAGTTTCATATCAATCAATCCATTATACTACCCACTTTCTTTCCCAGGCCCCACTCAAACCCAGGAGAATGGGCTCTGATTACCCTTGACTGAAAACTTGCTCTAGCGTTTTATCTAGACCGTACAGCTGCCCACAGGAAGGGCACTCAACTGTTTGTTTCCTTTGATCCCATCAAATTGGGTAAACCTGTGGGTAAGCAGACTCTCTCCTCCTGATTAGCGGACTGTATTTCCTTTTGTTACCAACAGGCAGGCATTCCGCTTCAAGACCATGTTAAAGCACACTCTGTCAGGGCCATGGTAACATCAGTAGCGCACCTACGCTCGGTGCCGCTTCCTGATATCTGTAAGGCTGCTAACTGGAGCTCTCTCCACACCTTCGCAGCCCATTATTGTTTAGACAAGGCTGGCAGACAAGATTCCATCTTCGGCCAGTCTGTGCTACACAACTTATTTGCGAACTGAGTTACCAACATCCTTCCGCCAACCCGGAACAACCCCAGTTATTGTGCCTGTTGCACGTCTTTGGGTACATTTGGTGCATTGTTCGGGCATCCTCAGCTTGGTACTCACCCATAAGTGAGGACTACCATCCTGCTTGCCCTGTGAGAAAGCAGAGTTGCTTACTTGTAACAGGTGTTCTCACAGGACAGCAGGATGTTAGTCCCCACGAAACCCGCCCGCCAACCCGCGGAGTTGGGTGTCGCTTACGATTTATTTTATTTTTCGGATGTACATTTACTATAAGAAGAGACTGAAGGGGGACCCCTGCTGGCTGCAGGGTTGGTGCTGTGTTGGGCATGCCCAGTAGGTGCCAGTCAAAGTTCTGGAAACTTTGACAAAAGTGTTCCGTGATTGGGCTCCATCCTGATAATGTCACCCATATGTGAGGAAGTGACTTCATGTTAACCTGATATTTTTGTTAGACTTTACTATTATTTTATCTGGTATTACATGTTCCATGTCCCTTGTTATATGTTCCTTGTACTCGCCCCAAGGCAACAGTTCAGTTTTCATGTAAACTGGTGCGATATGTATCCTATACAGCAGGGGTCGGGAACCTTTTTGGCTGAGAGAGCCATGAACGCCACATATTTTAAAATGTAATTCCGTGAGAGCCATACAAGACCTACCAAATTAATTTACTACAACCCCCTACTCTCCTGACGCCCCCCAAGACCTGCCAAATTAATTTACTACAACCCCCCACCCTCCTGACCCCCCCCCCCCCCCAAGACCTGCCAAAAGTCCCTGGTGATCCAGCGGGGGTCCAGGAGCGGTCCGGGAGCAATCTCCTGGACTTGGGCTGTCGGCTGCCAGTAGTCAAAATGGCGCCGACAGCCCTTTGCCCTCACTATGTCACTGGGGTCGACCAATGGCAGCGGTAGCCCCTGTGACATAGTAAGGGCAAAGGGCCGTCGACGCCATTTTGATTACTGGCAGCCGACAGCCCAAGTCCAGGAGATTGCTCCCGGACCGCTCCTGGACCCCCGCTGGATCACCAGGGACTTTTGGCAGGTCTTGTGGGGGTCAGGAGGGTGGGGGATTGTAGTAAATTAATTTTGAAGATTAGAGCCACCGTTGCCTGATCATTGCCATGCTCAAGAATCCGCTGGCCAGAAGACAAACCTCAACAGAGCACTAAACGCACTGGAGGTGAGAAAGGTACTGTACCCTGCCAAATTCAGTTAGCAGGGAGCCAAAGCCATTCAATACCAGGGGATGATCATTGGCAACATGGTGTTCATCAACTGCGACATGAATGGGCAGATGGATATTGTGCAGAATTATATGCCATGGAGTATTTTTTCGAATTTGGAAAACGATCTGTTCCTGCTGCAAACTATGCAGAGGCTATTCACCCATCCGATTCAGTAGCCATAGCCGTTATTTGGGGGAAGCCTGTCACACATCGGCGGAAGGTACTTCCATGCCCACGTGAGCCAGGCCCCTGTGGCAGTGGCGACCAAGATCAGGAGAGCATTTGTAAATGCAGAGGCAATAGTAGTAAGCTGGGAGGTGTCAATATGTACATGAGAGGCCTAAGGGCCTTCACGTGTTGCCACCGATGATCAATGTCGGGCGCGGGCACAGCCTCAACAGATCTAGGGCTGATGAGGGGGGGAGGGGCTCTGGCAAGGCTTGCTTTGTAGCGGCTGGGCCAAGATCTCCTCCGGCGAATGGGCTCCAGGCGGGGGCTTGCTTGTGGCAGCCCAAGCTGGGGCGCCAATCCAGTGCTTGGTGGTCACGGCGCAAGTTCCGGGGTCCGCTACATGCAACAAACACGGGCTCATCATAGCTGTCTCTGAGCATTTAAAAAATTCACTTTTACTAATGAAGGGTAAAGCTATTTAAAAAAAATCTCTAAATGCTTCTATTTATTTATTTATAACTTTTTTTTATACCGAAGTTCAGGTAACAGAATTACTTATCACTCCGGTTTACATTATAACAAGTAAAAAACAATGACAACATATGTCTTACAATGAACAACTTGGATAATATAACATAACATAACTAGGAACAGTAGCAGTATGCACTATGAGAGCGAGACTAGCGCATGAGGAGGGAGGTTTGCTAATGGGGGGGGGAGGGGGAAGGAGGGAGAAATTTCTTATTGATGAGTAAAAACATGAGCATAGGTTCTGGATGTCAACAGTATGAAAACAGTCTATGGGAGCTGTGGAAGACTAAGTAAGTTAAGGGAATGCTTGACCGAATAGCCATGTCTTGAGTCTTTTTTTGAACGTGTTGGGGCAATGTATCAGCCTTGGCTCCGGAGGAAGCAGATTCCACTGTTTGGGGCCTGCTGTGGATAGAGCTCTTTTACTTAAAGATGTTTTCATGGGAGGTGCATGTAGAGTTCCTCTTTGTGCTAATCTTAGCGGTCAGGAAGACTTGTGAAGCTGAAGAGGGATTCTGAGGTCCAGTGGAGTGTTGTTGAATATGGCTTTGTGGGTGATTGATAGAAGTTTAAACAGGATTCGAGATTTGACTGGGAACCAGTGGAGCTTCTTTAGAATTGGTGTTATATGATCTCTTTTGTTGGATTTAGTGAGACACCTTGCTGTAGCGTTCTGTAACAGTTGAAGAGGCTTTAGGGTGTAGACTGGGAGACCGTGAAGCAGTGAATTACAGTAGTCCATTTTCGAGAAGATGATGGATTGTAACACTGACCTGAAATCGTGAAAATGAAGGAGGGGTCGAAGCCTTTTTAGAACTTGGAGTTTGTAGTAGCACTCTTTAACCGTAGTGTTGATGAAATCAGAAAAGCTCAGATGGTTATCCATGACCACCCCAAGGTTTCTGACCCATGGGGAGAGAACTGGGAGCAGCGTAAGGTGAGAGCTATTCAATGGAAGGTGAGAGCTATTCAATGGAAGGGTGCCATCTTGAGTGATCAAGAGGAATTCTGTCTTGTCAGTGTTGAGTATCAGTTTAAGGTTAGACAGGAGTTTGTTAATGGAGAGGAATTCTAGCATTGTTAATGGAGAGGAATTCTAGCATTGACAGGCTTCCCCCAAACAACGGCTCTAACAGTACCCCCCTTAAAAGAGCCCACCTCTCTGCCACAAGGAATCGCGCAATTTCCATAGCCGGCCCCAAACAATGGAACTCCCTTCCGATTGTACTCAGACTCGAACCATGCTACTCTAAATTCCGAAAGAAACTAAAGACCTGGCTCTTCCGACAAGCCTTCCCAGAATAATCAGCATTCGTAGTCCTCCCGCCCCCCCCCCCCTTAATATTTGCTCACATACACATCTAATAAAGTTTTCTTCTTTAAGATTTGAAATCATCCCATAACTCTTTTAGGACCCGTGTCTCAAATTTCTTTCTTATGCCCTTGTATATAAGTTCACATTGCATTTAGCCTTATTGCTTTAACGTTTACTGTTACTGTTTTTGCTCTTTCTGTACTACTAAATCTGTTAATTTATTTATACTCCCCACCCCCTCCCCTGATCATTGTACTTTTCAATCTTTCAGTTGTAATGTAAACCGGTATGATGTTTGCACACTAATGCCGGTATATAAAAATCTCAATTAAATAAATAAATAAATAAATAAATAAATAAATAGCTAGTAATTTCAACTGTTAGAAACACTGTTAAGAAACAAGTTACAATATTCTGTGTGCTTGTGATCAAACAGAACAATTTTTGTTTCAGCAGTTCAAAGCACTTTGTTTCAAAAGTTTCAGGCTTACCAGGTTTGTATTGCATACTTTAGGCAAGGACTTTTGCGATAAGGACACAGAAAAGGTTTCCTTCTTATGGCTCTCCCATACATTATTATGTAAGCAAGTCTACATTGTGGACAACAACTCCAATGCCAGCTAAACTTTTCAACAGGCGATTTGCAGTGATCAGTGGGCTTTGTTTTGTAAATATGTCCAGCGATTTGCTAATCTTTATTTTGTCAAGTTGCCCTAGTATATCTTCCAGATTTAGTGAGATTTGTTTCAGTTCCTTTGAATCATCAGCTTTGAATATCATTTCTGGAATGGGTATACCGTATTTTTCGCTCCATAAGACGCACATTTTTTTCCCCCAAAAGTGGGGGGGAAATGTCTGTGCGTCTTATGGAGCTAATATAAAAAAACCAAAAATCTAACACCCCCCCCCCCCCCCAGACCTGACAAATTAATTTACTACACCCCCCCACCCTCCTGAGCCCCCCAAGACCTGCCAAAAGTCCCTGGTGGTCCAGCGGGGGTCCAGGAGTGATCCGGGAGCGATCTCCTATACTTGGGCCGTCGGCTGCCAGTAATCAAAATGGCGCCGACGGCCCTTTGCCCTTACTATGTCACTGGGGTCGACGTCGACCCCAGTGACATAGTAAGGGCAAAGGGACTTTTGGCAGGTCTTGGGGGGCTCAGGAGGGTGGGGGGTTGTATTTAATTAATTTGGCAGGTCTCGGGGGGGGGGGGGAGGAGGGTGGGGGGTTGTTAATTTAAAGGGTTGGGATGGGGCTTCTTTTTTTTTGGGGGGGGGGGGGGGGGGGTTCCCACAGAAATAGAAAGACAAAAGTTTTCTGATCTGGGGAATGGACCAAAATGGCCCTCCCCAGACCCGAAAACAAAATGGGGAGAAAAAAAATGTTATGCACTCCCCTAATTTGCTCCATAAGATGCACAGACGCCCGGGGACAGAGCTGGTTTAGCAATGTTTTTCCCCATCCATTTTTTTAATTTCCCCCCTCTGAATCCTAGGAGCGTTTTATGGTCAGGTGCATCTTATGGAGCGAAAAATATGGTATCTCTTACATCTTCCTCAGTGAATACTGAAGCAAAGAATTAATTTAGTCTCTCTGCTATGGCTTTGTCATCCCTAAGTGATATTTTTACCCCTTGATCATCAAATGGTCCAACTGACTCTCTCACAGGCTTTTTACCTTGATGTTCTCCTGAAAAAGGTTTTATGACTTTTTGCTTCCACAGCAAGCTTCTTCAAATTCTCTCTTTGCCTTCCTTATCAATGCTTTGCATCAGATTTGCCAGTGCTTATGCTGTTTCCTGTTTTCTTCATTCAAATCCCTTTTCCATTTCTTGAAAAATGTTCTTTTAGATATTATAGCCTCTCTCACCTCACCTTTCAAGTAACTTTTGCTAAGTTACTTCCATTTCATAACTGTTTCTGACAGTTGAAAATGCAAGCTGGAAGCATTTGATTCCCGTATGAGGAAAGGCTTAAGAGGGTAGGGCTCTTCGGCCTGAAGATGAGATGGCTAAGGGGAGATATGATAGAGGTCTACAAAAATACTGAGTGGAATGGAGCGGAATGGAACAAGTGAATGTAAATAGGTTTACTCTTTCAGAAAAGCAAGTTTACTTACCATAAATAATGTTTTCAGTAGATAGCAGGATAAATTAGCCATACTGCACGGGTGACGTCATTGGGGCAGCACTAGGTGGAGCTCTCTCTCAAAACTTAAGGCTTTTTGCCCTGCTGGGCATGCACAGTAGTTCCCACACAAGTGAGCCTTCCAGAAGTCTCCTCAGTTTTTATCTAAGCCAGGAAGGAAGGGCAGAAATGCATGGTTAAATTCATCCTATCTATGGAAAACACTGTTTACAGTAAACAAACTTGTTTTTCCCCATCAATAAGCAGGCTGAATTAGCCATGCTGAGGGTTGTGGGGAAAAAAAAGAAAAAAAAAATATATATATATATACACACACATATTACTCCTGGGGGAATTCTGCGCAAAAAATCTTAAAATTCTGCAAACTTTATTTTGGTCAAAATAACACAATTTACATGACAGTCTAAGTAATTATATTTTAAATTAATACAGAAAAAAGTTATTACTTAAAGATGCAGAATTTTAAATATTTTGAGAAGAATTCTCCTAGAAATTCACTGTAAGAGTGTCCCTTCCGCTCGCTCTCCCTACTCCCCTGGCCACTTTGCCCTCTAAGGGCCCAACTCCTCCACCTGCCAGTATCTCTCCCCTCCACCTCTAGGTTCAACCCCTTCCACTCTATTGCCAGTCCCAGAGTTTGACCCCATTCTCAGTACTGCCCCTCACACAGGCTCCCTCTGTCCCTCCCTCTCTCATACACATGCTCTCTCTCTAATATACATACACACACCCTCATACAGGCTCCCTCACTCTCTCGCACACACACACACATCCCCTCATGCAGGGCCCTCTTTCTTGCATACACACCCACACAAGCTCCCTTTCTCTCTCATACATAAATCCTCACACAGGCTACCTATATCTCTCTCTCACACACACATAATCCATTCACACAGGCTAGCACCCTCATACACACGAGCTCCCAATCTCTCTCACACATACACACTCTTTCACGATCTCCTCATATAGGCTCCCTCTCTCAAAAACCCAAACTCAAGCATCCCCCCTTATCTCCCATGCTCACACCCTCCTGCTCTCTCACACCCTCCCCTCCCCTCATATAGGCTCCCTCTCTCTGAAACCCACACTCAAGTATTCCTCCCGCTCTCTTACCTCCCATGCTGACTCTCACCCTCCCCTCCCCCCATATAGGCTCCCTTTCTCTGAAACCCATACTCAAGCATCCCCCCCCCCCCGCTCTCTCTCTCTCTTTCACCCTCCACTCCCCACCCCCTCTCCTCTGTCACACACACATTATCTCTCACTGGGGCCTTCCATCTTCGCTGCAAGCGGAGCACACTCCATTCGCGAACGGCGCGCTGGGACCTTCATTTTCACCGCAAACGGAGCGCGTCCCGCAGCACACGCGGGATGCACTCCGTTCACGGCATGCCGGGGTCTCTTCTGCTATTTTCTGCACAGAATGTGGCAATTCTGTGCTGCGCAGTAGTGCAGAATTCCCCCAGGATTAACATATAATATCATGATAGTGTGACCAGTAGCCAGTTTGATATAGTCACCATACAAGTTTTTTTTTTATTTTGGGGTTGGGTTTTTTGGGGGGGGGTTTCACACACACAACCCGGACTCCTACATGAACAGCATCTGCCTGGATGACAAAATGGTATAATACCACTGATCCCACTACACTATCAGATTTTGTCTGTCCATCTAGGCAGTAGTAAGATGTGAATGTGTGGATGGAGGACCAGTTACTGCTTCACAGATGTCTTCAATAAGTACATTTTCTAGATGTGCTAAAAAAGATGCCATCGCTTTGACCTGGTGCACCTTTATAGATGGGACAGCCTAGGAGCCCGAGCAAAGTCGCACCATTTTTTCGACTCGCTGATGCTACACCCGGGGAGGGGACATCCGACCACAGTCTCAGCAAGAGGCCTGGTCATGGTCCGGCCCGAGACAAATGTAGCAATAGTTATGCCCATCTGTAATGGACATAACTTTGCCACATTGGCAATATTTGACACCAGGTGGCTTGGGAGCCATCACGGCAGCAAAATTTGAAAAAAGCTGACAAAGTTGAGAGGAAAAAACCCCACGTGCGAACAGCTTGCGGAAAAAAAAGAGACTGAGGATGTACATTCGCGCGGGAAGACGACCGCGCAGCCGCACAGTCAAAGCTCTGTGACTCACTGAGGACATCTCCGCCTACTTCAGTCGCGTGCACGCTCCCAGACAGAATGGCTAATTCAGTCCTGCTATCGACGGGAAACTGGAGTGTATTTTTTGGGGTATGTTATGACTGTATATTGTACAATGCTCGTTATGTATTTACTACAGTAGTATCATAATGTTTCATAAGATGCAAAAGAAATTGTGGAATACCAACTTTTTTTTTTTTACTTTCTCTTTATTAATTTTAACATAATCACAAGCATTAAATGCCATAAAATTTCAGACAGTACTTTACAATAAAGCAGTAAGAAACTTTAACAAGAAATATATATTCCACTAAAACCAAATATTTAAATGCTATCCATAAAGCTTCAATCTAAACATATATTCAATGCAATTTCCTCTCTTACTATCTGAATGTACCATGCAATTTGGGAGAGCAAAAAGGTAACATTAAAGGAGCAGAATTACCAAAGAAATTAAATTCTGAAACAGAGAGTGGTGGGTTTATTTAAACTATTCCAGTACTACTAGCAGGAGCTGGTAGGGATTCACTTCTTGAATTAAGGAAAATCTCTAATTGGTCTGGCTCAATAAACTCATACCTATTATTTCCAATACTCAAGGAACATTTACAAGGAAATTTTATCATTATTTTGGCACCCAACTGCCGTGCTCTAGGACATAGTGAAAGAAATTTCTTCCTACGCACTTGCGCTGTTTTCATAATGTCTGGGAAAACCCAGATTTTCCCTCCTAAATAGAGCTTGCTTCTATTTCTATAGAAAGTCTTTAGTATCATGTCTCTTTCCTCAGAATTTGCAAATTTCACTAGAAGTATTCCTCTTTCCTCAATTTGCTCTTCTTGAGTTGTCTCAAGAAATCCCATCAGATCTTCCAATGGTGAAGATGTCTCTGGGGGCCTACTCCGATCTTCATTGTCCCCTGTTCCTCCACCATTTTTCTTTTTCTGAGGCCCAGTTATAAAATAGGCCTTTTGAATTTTCGGTACTTCTCCACTAGGAATAGACAGTGATTCCTCAAAGAATTTCTTTAGCTGCTCTTTAGGTGAAATTAGTTTGCATTTAGGAAAATTAATTAATCTTAGATTGTTATATCTAAGATTATTTTCCAAGAATTCCATTCTTTTCTCTAGTCTAGAGTCTCCTTGAATTAATTCTGTTTGTATCTGCTGAATTTGATGTATTTGTTGATCCATTTCTTGTATTTTTGTTGTATTAGATAAAACAATAGGATTTACTACATTAAACTGATCTTGAAATCCTTTTACCATCACTGTTAATGAAACAATTGCTTTCTCAAGAGTAGCTATACCAGTCCATAATGAATCTAACGTTACATTATCAGGCTTGTTTAGCAGCTTAGACTCAATAGAGGTTACCGGAATATCCTGCAATGTTTGTCCCAATCCCTCCAGATCCATCTGTCTCCTTCCAGGGCAGTGTTCCCCGACAAAAAACTGCCTGCACCGCTCACAATGCCGATGCTCAATTCTCTCAGGGCGGCCAAGGTCCTCTCACCCTAAGAGTGCCCAGTTGCGCCTGCTGAAAAACCCGCCTCAAGCGTTTTCTCCATTTGCTGCAACTCTGGCAGCAAAGGGTCCACCGGTTCCAGCGCATCTCCACGGGCAGGATGGGAAGGGGTAACTGGAGCACCGGGGCTTAGAGATGGTTCGTCGTTAGACACCGAAGCCCGCTCCAACTCCTGTGTCACAGCCGACTCTCCCGGCGACACCCCCACCGTGCCAAAGAATTCCTGGATCCTCGTCTGAACAGGGGTAGGTCCAAGGGGGGTTGAGGTTCCCTCCCTTATTTTCCCCTTTCTTTTCGAATGTGGCATTCTATTCCAGGCAATGCAAAATCCCTGTGAGTTCAGGAGCTCAATTCAGCGAGTCCTCTCTCTACCGTGACTGCAGGTTTCAGCAGTGCTGGGCTCCTCTGCTCTCAGAATACCAACTTTAAATAAGTTTTACGGATAACATTTGGCTTATCAAGGTGACCTTCACTAGAGGAAAACTAACCAAAACTGAAAATGTCTTCTTGTCTAAAGATTACTATTAAATAATTTGAACAGGAAATCAAATATGAATACAGTATCTAGAAGTACATGAAGTTGCAACAATGGAATACAAAACAGAGAGGTGTTCAGCAAAGAATGTTACAGAAGACAAATACTGAAAAGTTCTTTAATAGCATACAATAAGATAAGCCATTAATCAACTTACTATCCTAGTCTTGTCAGAGAGCTTTGGAATCGGAGTGGTGCCAGAAGGACCTAAACCAGTTGGAATGCCTGCATGCTCACCAGCTAATTTATAAGAACCAGAATATAACAAAACGAATATATATATATATATATATATATATATATATATATATATATATATATATATATATATATATATATATATATGAAAATTAGTAGACCTCCAAAATACTTAATAGCATTAACAGATACAAATATTCAAAAGGTGCTAAAATCTTGAAAATAAGAGGCCACAATTTCCATCATCAAACTTGGGCAAGAGTTCTAAAATATAAAAGGAATGACTGAGAATCTACCAGCCTATGTAGAGAAAAAAAAATGTACAGAACAAGAGAAAAAACTATTTAAGAAGTCTGATCAGTAAACAGAGAAAAGCAAGTGGCCAATGCACAAATACAGCAGCAAATAAAGAGTTACTTCAACAACCACATATACTGTAGATCAAAACTTAAAACATTATTAGCTAAAGAGAGGTGAATCTAAACCTAAAGGTAGAGAGACTGACAACTGCAGCACAGGACAGTAAAGGTTCGGAACAAACATAGAAAACTGGAAAAACAGCCAAATGCAGATAATGTAGTACAAACTGGAGACTGTAAAATGGGAAACTAACACCAAAAGGAAGCTCTGGTTGGCACAATGCAAGTATTAACAAGAGTACTAGCAGGGCCAGTGGAAGCATTAGGCAAACTAGGCCTGGGCCTAGGGCGCCAAGCATTAGTGTGACGCCGAGCAGTGGTATACCGAGGGGAGGTCAGGGGAAGCCAATGCCCTCAAGTGCAGGGCCATAGGGGGGGCGCTGATGACCGACATGGAGGCTCATGCAGCCATCGGTGGACCTCTTCCCATTGGGGGCTGAGCAGTAAACTACTACTGTGCTGTGTGCTGGACACACACAGCAGGAAGATTGGCAGGGCCATGGTGGAGCTCATGTCACCACGGCCTGAAGAAAAAAGTCACGTCCAAACCTGCAGGTGCTCCTCCTCCTTCCTGTCCGCGCGGCCCCAGAAGAAAAATGTTGCCGGAGCCACAGGCAGGAAGGAGGAGGAGCATCAGCCACATACAGAAGAAGAGCAGCGTTTATGGTTCTCCGCGAATCCCAAATTGCAGCAAGATGAGAAGAAGAGGCCCGATAGCAGGGCCGCCGCCACAGATCCCACATTGCAGGCAGCCCGAGAAGATCAGGGCCACTGCAGAGCCCATCCTGCAGCGACCCGTGAGGAGGAGGCCCAGAGGCAAGAGAGAGGCTGAGGGCCTGTAGAGTGTGAGTGTGTGTGTGAGAGAGAGAGTGAGTTGTATGTGTGTGTGTGAGAGAGAGTGAGTTGTGTGTGTGTGTGAGAGAGAGTGAGTTGTGTGTGTGTGTGTGAGAGAGTGAGTTGTGTGTGTGAGAGAGTGAGTTGAGAGACTGTGTGAGTGAGTTGAGTGTGAGAGAGTTGAGTGTGTGTGAGAGAGAGTGAGTTGAGAGACTGTGTGTGTGTGTGTGAGTTGAGAGACTGTGTGTGTGAGTGACTGTGTGTGTGACTGTGTGAGTGAGTTGAGAGACTGTGTATGAGAGAGTTGAGAGACTGTGTGAGAGAACATGAGTTGAGACTGTATGTGTGAGAGTGTGTGAGAGTTGAGAGACTGCGTGTGTGACAGTGAGTTGAGACTGTGAGTGTGTGAGAGAGTGAGTTGAGAGACTGTGTGCGTGTGAGAGAGTGAGTTGAGAGACTGTGTGCGTGTGAGAGAGAGATGAGAGACTGTGTGTGTGTGCGCGTATGAGAGAGTGAGTTGAGAGACTATTTGAGTAGGGTAAAACACACACCCGTGTGGGTTGTTTTATGTAGGGAAGACATCGAGGAAAATAAGAATACGGATTCAGGAACATTGTAGTAGACTTCGGAATGAAGTAGAAACTGTCCCATTAGTAAAGTATTGGCGGGAACATAAACATACAGTGGAAGATCTTCGTTTTTTTGTTATTCAAGAAGTAAAAAGTAGACGTGGGGGAAATCTAAATAAGATTTTGATGAGAGCGGAGCAGAGATGGATTTTCTCTTTAGGTACTTTATGGCCAAATGGGCTAAATGATAAAATCGATTGGGCTGTTTGTTTTTAAATGTTTCTCTGGCGTGGGTGAATGGATAGTCTCTTTAAATTGTTTGGAGGCGGTTTAATGAGAAGGTAGGAGTGGTTTAGTCCTGAATAGTTTAAAAAAAGGTTGAAAGGGAGGAGTTGGTTTACCCTCCGGATTCGGTTTGATGTCGGCGTTCAGAAGTGGCAGTGGGAGCCGGTATTAGAGTTTAACGTGGTAAGTCTCCTTTGATTTTTTTCTGCAATTTCTTGGCATTAAGAAATGTCTTATTATGGGGAAATTATAGGATGGGACTTTTATGAAAATGTTTAAGAGATGTTATTCTGATTTGATTCGCTATAGGTAATACATAAAGAATGGTAACGCCATTTGGGGAAAATGGCGCTTTTGTGAGAACTCGTTTGATATGTGCTGAGGATTAAGAGTCGGGGGACATATCTGTTCTTATACCTCTATGGGACGTATAGGTAAATATGTGAAAGTGTTGTGTCAAAGTGAAATTCTGTATCTAAAGTTGTGGTGGCATATTTATTTACTTAAATGTTCAAAACTGATGGAGAAAGGAAAATTATGTTTCTTACCTGATAATTTTCGTTCCTGTAGTACCAAGGATCAGTCCAGACTGCTGGGTTATGCCTCCCCTCCAGCAGATGGAGTCAGAGAGAAAACTGAAAGCACCTCCCAGATATACTGGTGTGCCACCTGCTATCCTTCAGTATAAAGTATAACAAAGCAGAAGATAGGAAAAACCAAATCCTCCGCCAACTTAGCCACTAAGGAAAAACATGGCAACTGTCTAGATCAAGTAGTAAAACTCACCCATGCCAAAAACCTGGCAAACATCAACGTAACTTCAAAAAGGCACCACCCTCTAAAAGCAAAGAAAAAGGGATAGGTACCTACCTTGTTGAAATATCGAAAAGCTATGTATAGAAACTGGTTATTGGAGCGGACTCTCCTGACACTCAACATCGGGCGGGCGTCTGGACTGATCCTTGGTACTACAGGAACGAAAATTATCAGGTAAGAAACATAATTTTCCTTTCCCTGTACGTACCAGGATCAGTCCAGACTGCTGGGATGTACCCAAGCCGCCTTAATTGGGGTGGGACCCAGAGAGTCCCGCTCGAATGACACTGCTGCCAAAAGGATCAGCTGATGCTCCCCTAACATCAATCCGATAATGACGAGCGAAGGTATGCAACGACTTCCACGTGGCTGCTCTGCAAATCTCCTGGCTAGAAACTAAACGACTTTCTGCCCAGGAAGTTGCTTGAGAACGCAGTGAGTGTGCCTTAAGCCCCTCAGGAACAGACTTACCACAGCCAATGTACGTGGATGCGATCGAACTTTTCAACCAACGAGCAATAGTTGCTTTTGATGCCTGTAGGCCCTTCTTGGGCCCCTGCCATAGGACAAACAAAGGATCCGACCGTCTGAATGCATTAGTGACCTCCAAATATCGCATGATCACTCGCCGCACATCTAGACGCTTCAAATCAGAACCGTGCGAAGACTTTAGGTCCGATGCCGAGAAGGAAGGCAATTCCACCGTCTGATGAACATGAAAAGCCGATACCACCTTCGGCAAGAACGAAGGAACCGTACGCAGAGACACGCCGGCATCCGAAATACGTAAGAACGCTTCCCTACAATACGTAAGAACGGTTCCCTACAAGAAAGTGCCTGAAGCTCCGACACCCGATGGGCTGTCGCAATGGCCACTAGGAACACAGTCTTGAGCGTGAGAGGGGCCGAGTTGAGACCTTTGAGCACCAAAGTCAAATTCCAAGAAGGACAAGGGGTCTAAATGGGGGACGCAAGGTCCGAACGCCACGCAAAAATCGAGCTACATCCGGGTAGCACGCGAGAGAGAATCCGTTTACCTTACCCCTCAAACACCCCAGGGCCGCTACCTGAACCCTCAGAGAGCTGTACGCCAAACCCTTTTTCAAGCCCGCCTGCAGGAACGTAAGGATATTCCCTACCGAGGCCCGGCGCGGTGGAACTTTAGCTGCCGCGCACCAGGCGTCAAACACTTTCCACACTCTGGCGTAGGCTAGCGTGGTGGAGGGCCTTCTCGCCCGCAGTAGGGTGGAAATGACAGGCTCTGAATATCCTTTCCTCCTCAACTGCTTCCTTTCATAAGCCAAGCCGCCAGACAGAAGCGGGCCGCCCGCTCGAAAAATACGGGTCCCTGGCGAAGCAGGCCCTGAAGATGACCCAACCTTAAGGGTCCGTCCCGCGCCAGGTTGACTAGATCCGCGAACCACGGTCTTCTTGGCCACTCCGGGGCCAAAAGAATCACTGGCCCGCGATGGGATTCTATGCGTCTTAACACTTTGCCTATTAGAGGCCACGGGGGAAACACATAGAGGAGGATGTGACGAGGCCATGGAAGCACCAGGGCATCTACCCCCTCCGAACCGCGTTCTCGCCTTCGACTGAAGAAACGCGCTGCCTGTGCATTTTGCCGAGTCGCCATCAGGTCCAGACGCGGAATTCCCCATCGCCGGGTGATGAGACTCATTGCCTCGGCCGAGAGCTCCCACTCTCCGGGATCCAAGTATTGACGACTTAGATAATCCGCTTGTACGTTGTTGACGCCCGCTATGTGGGTGGCCGCTATGCGGGAGAGATGACGTTCCGCCCCGGACATTAACAACTACGCTTCATCCGCTACCGGCCGACTTCTCGTGCCGCCTTGGCGATTTATCTACGCTACTGTGGATGCGTTGTCTGACAGAACTCGCACTGCCCGCCCTTGTACCAACGGGAGAAGTTGGCGCAAGGCGAGACGTACCGCCCTGGCAATAAATTGTCTGGGATCAACCACCAAGCTAAGCTGGAACGAGCCAGCTCCAGCAGCGGCAATTGGGCGCCGTAATCTCCTGATTTCTGGTCCCAACGGGAGAGGAGAGCGCGCTGTAAAGGACGTATATGAGCAAATGCCCACGGCACCATCTCCAGAGTAGACACCATATGACCAATGACTTGTAAATAATCCCAGGCCGTGGGCAACGGGAGATCTAGTAAGGCCTGCACCTGAAACATCAGGTTCTCTAGTCTCCGCTGAGTGAGGAATACCTTGCCTTCCAAGGTATCGAAACGCGCCCCCAAAAATTCCAACTGTTGACTCGGGACCAACTGGCTCTTCGCAAAGTGGACCACCCAACCTAGCGATTGAAGTTGCTGCACCACCGACTGGACTGCCCGCTTGCACGCCTCCTGCGACTTCGCCCGGATTAGCCAATCGTCCAACTAGGGATGCACCAGAATTCCGTGGCGTCGCAGATAAGCTGCGACAACTATGAGAACCTTGGTGAATACCCTCGGGGCTGTTGCTAGCCCAAACAGAAGGGCGCAAAAACTGGAAGTGCTCTCCCAATACTGTGAATCTTAGGTACCTCTGGTGACGTTCCCTGATCCCGATATGAAGATACGCCTCGGCTAGATCCAAAGAAGCCAAAATTCTCCCTTGTGGACAGCCGCAATAACAGATCTGAGCGTCTCCATACGAAATCAGGGAACGCGCAAGGCCTCATTCACTCTTTTCAAATCCAAAATTGGGCGAAACGTACCTTCCTTCTTCGGGACCACGAAGGAAATGGAATACCTGCCTGTTCTGGTCTCCTCCGGAGGAACAGGCAATATTGCTCCCAGAGCCCGTAACCTGTGTACCATGTGGGCGATAATCTGCCTCTTTTCCTGAGACCCGCAGGGGGAGATCATAAAAAGATCCCGGAGGGGACGAGCAAACTCCAACTCATAGCCGTAGCGAACGACGTCGAGGACCCACTGATCCGATGTGACCTTGACCCATTCCTCCCAAAACAGGGACAACCGACCTCCGATGCGGGGAAGGGAGGAATGGGCCTGCGCGCCTTCATTGCGAAGGCTTTCCGGCGGGTAAGTTCTGCAAGGATCCCAGACGCTGTGGACGTCTGCCTCGAAAGGAAGGAGACCAAGGCTGAGACCTGGGGACCTGCTGTTTCTGTGGGAAAGGGGCCCCCCTTCCCATGCGAAACCAGCGTTGGCCCCGAAATCGGGACCGTACATTTCCAAAAGAATGAAAAGAACGGGGCTTGTCCTCCGGTAACTTGTACACCTTGTTGTCCCCCAAGTCTTTGATGAGCTGATCCAGCTCCTCACCAAACAATAATTTTCCCTTGAAGGGAAAAGAGGCGAGGCGCGATTTTGATGAGGCATCCGCCGACCAACGCCTAAGCCACAGCAAACGCCGAGCAGCGACCGCCGATGACATGGTGCGGGCCGAGGTTCTCAACAAATCATACAAGGCATCCGCCGTGTAAACAACCGCCGCTTCCACACAGTTGGCCTGCTCAGCCTCGGCTGGTGGGAGCTCCTGTGTGGTAAGCAATTGTTGAACCCAGCGGAGAGTAGCGCGCTGAACCATACTGCTACATGCCGCTGCTCGGACCCCTAAGGCCGCTATCTCAAAAATGCGCTTTAACAGAACCTCTAACTTTCGGTCTTGGAGATCCTTCAAGGCTACCCCTCCCGTGACAGGAATGGTAGTATGCTTAACCACAGCAGTCACTGCCGAATCCACGGAAGGGACCTTAAAAATATCCAAAGAATCCGCTGGCAGGGGATACAACTTATTCATTGCCCTGCTTACACGCAGGGATGCCTCCGGCACTTCCCATTCTTTGGACACGATCTGTAAGACCTTGGCATGTAAAGGAAAAGTCTGCGGGGGGGCCCTTAGACCTGCCATAGCTATGTCCCCTGTGGAAGTGTCAGTGTCCTGCTGCGGCGCTGGGATTTCTAACTCCTTCAAAACATGAAGGATTAAAAAGTTAAGTTCATCTTTGCCAAAGAGGCGCAGAATCTGGGGGTCATCGCCTTTGAGCGCTCCCTGAGCGTCAGAGACCTCTGTCCCTGTGCCATCCGGAGACCCCTGGGTAAAATCCGGAGCTCCCGGACCTCCCTTTCCCCCTAGGGAATAAATTCTAGCAGCATCCGAACCCCCCACTTTGTCCTGAGACCCAGACCGGCCTTGCTCAGGGGAACTCTGGGGACCGTAGGGGGAGGGGGTTCATCCGGCTCCCAGCCTGCCTCCGCGTCTAAAAACGCCTGATGCATTAACAAGACAAATTGGGAAGAAAAAGGCACTTTCCTTTTGTTGGATCCCCCCGCGGGCTGGTCCCGAGGGGGAGGGGCTCGAGGAGCCTCCAAATCCGACTCACGGCACGGGCTTAGGGCAGGAGGAGAGTTAAAAGAAAAATCCTCCTCCTCCGATGCCGAATCAGCAGGCTGCCGCGCGGTCAAAATGGCCGCCGGCTCCCTAACAGTGGGAGGCGGGGCTAAGGACCGCGCGGCTGCCAGCCTGCCTAATCGCTCCGAGGAAGGACGAGAAGCCGTGCTGTGGGCTGCGCTCGGCCCCCGGGAGGGTCCCTCGCCCCCGGGAATGCAGTGGGAGCAGAGACCCTCCCTGGAGAGTCGCGCCCCCGTCTTGCCACAGGCCGTGCAGGCCGAAGATCGGGGCATCCTGAAGCTGCAGAAAAGGGCGCCCAAAAGTAAGTAGCTGGGTCTGGGAGCAGTAAATTCGCGCCAAAAAAGCTGTCGCTGCGACTGGCAAATTCGCTGGGTGAAGAAACCTCACCCCCTCCGGAGTCCCCGGTCAGCGCGGCAGGCTAGGGCTACAACGGACCGCAGCCTGTTTCCAACAGGGCTTACGGGTCCTTAATCTTTAATTCTAAATTTAATTAACTTTTTTTTTTTTTTTTACAAATAAACAAGGCCCTCTTCAGGTTAAAACACCTGGAATGAAGCAGAGATAGATGGGGGAGGGTGACCGGACCACTGGTAGGCTTTCCCCCGGACCAAAAGGGACACAACACCGGGAAAAAGAATGAGAGCAATGCTCTCACAGCCTGCCTCTATGCTGCAGTGAATAACACGCTGCGCTGAACCAGAAAAAGGGACAAGAAACGAAATAAACCAAAACTCTTTTTTTTTTTTTTTTTTGTAAACTAGTTAGAGAACCAACTAATTGATCTAGACAGTATAACTAACAAGTAATAATTAGTAAATGACACCTGAAAGATTTTTTGTCAGGATAGACAGGACCGCAGGTTATGTCTCTCAATCTGCTGGAGTCAGAGGAAATACTGAAGGATAGCAGGTGGCACACCAGTATATCTGGGAGGTGCTTTCAGTTTTCTCTCTGACTCCATCTGCTGGAGGGGAGGCATAACCCAGCAGTCTGGACTGATCCTGGTACGTACAGGGAATGTTTATTATTGTAGATGTTATTTACACAGGAATATTGAACCAATGAATAAGATGAAAATATATAAGCAGCAGGAAATTCTTTAAAAAATTCTCCTGAAGAAGCCTGAGGAAGGCAAAACATGTTGAGAAGATCAAAAGAGGAAGAAAAGAAATTGAAAGAATTTTGCCATGAGAATGTGCAAGATTTATGAAATTGAATTTTTCTCTGCTTGTAATTTAATCTGAAAGTTTGCAATGTAAAAGAAAATTTTGAGTTCTATGTAAGAATTTAATTCAGAAATGAAGATGTTTTTAGAAGTATGGGAAATGTGTGAGGGAGTGTAGTGAGAGTGGTATGAATGAGTGATTAAGTGGTATATTTGAGTTTGAGGTGGATATTCCTTGTGGGAGTTTTTTTAAAAAGTGGTTTTTCTGGAATTTTTCCATTTTGAATATTAATAAAGTTTGGAATAATATATATATATGTCACTATTTGTTTTTGGATATTTGTAGTTTGGTGATATATGATTAAATGCCAAAATAGTTCTATCTGTTCAGATCAACTATACGGCAGCACCAAGCTCCCTAAAAAAGGAGGGGTAGTCAAGCAACATTCAGTGATTGCAATGGTTTGATACTTTATGGATATTTTCAGGGGGTGAAAGTACACTTTCTATCATGGGCTTCAGGTTGACTTGGCTACACTTTCTAGCTAAAGGCCACCAAGCTTGTACAGCTAGCAGTTAGAAGATAGCCCTAGCTCAGTGGTATTCTCTCCCAGCCCTCAAGGGCCACAAATACAATGGGTTTTCAGGATATCCCTAACGAATATGCATCAGATAGATTTGCATACAATAGAGGCAGTGTGCATGGAAGTCTCTCTCATGTAAATTCATTAAGGATATCCTGAAAACACGGCCCTCAAAGATTGGGAGCAGGGGCATGAGGGCCTTAACTACCACGATGAGCTGTTACTGTGTGCCACATGACTGCTCTTCTGCTACAGAGAGTCAAATTTTAATTGCTAGGAATAATTATTTTATTCTAATATTCACAAATTCAAATAAATTCTCACAATACATTAAATAGGTAAAAGCATGGAAGGTTTCCACAAAAAAACAGAAAAGGAAAAAAATATAAATAAAACAAGTATAGAATTGCATGAAGAATGTGTTTATGTCTCCATGGTCTGCATGTATGTGTATCTTGCAGTTACTCAGGGGAGAGGAAAGGAGGAACAGATGGTTATGGAAGTGGGGTGAAACAGTTGTGTAGAGTGTGTGAATGTAAAAACAGCACAGGGCCTGAAGCAGAATCTGGTTCTGCCTCTGTAGGCTGAAACACCACCAATAATGGACTTTGCCGCTAGTTTCACCACTTCTTCAGTTGGCAGAGCTTGAGAGACCAATGAAAGGAGGAAGGACATCAAAGGTTCCACAATGTCTATCACGTTCAAAAAAGTGTTATTGTACTAAGGCAAGCGAAATAGGTTTAAAATGTCAGCATCAAGCCAAACTGTTTATATCAACATCAGGGGTCCCCCGACTATGCCATGTTTCTTGAAGACTGCGTCAGAAGGGAGCCTAACAAAATAATAAATAACAAAATCCTTGGTGAGGAGTCCTTATCTCAAAAGAGATTGAGCAGGATGGAAGTGGTCCAGAGAAGGGCTACCAGAAAACCTATAAGGAGAAACTGAAGGATATGAATATGTATTCCCTGGAAGAGAGGAGGCGCAGGGGTGAAATGATACAGACCTTCAGATATCTAAAAGGTTTTAAATGATGTGCAAACGTCAAATCTTTTCCACTGCAAAGAAATTAGTAGAACTAGGGGTCACGAAATGAAACTCCAAGGAGGACGCCAAAGAAAATATTTCTTCATGGAGAGGGTGATAGAAGCCTGAAGTGCCCTTCCAGAGGAGGTGGTGAAAACCAAAACAGTGAAGGAATTCAAAAGGGCATGGGATAAATACTGTGGAACCCTAAAGGCTAAAGGATAGAACTGAAGAAAAGACTGCATGCAGTAACTAGATGGTGCGTTAGTTATTTCCCTTAACCAATAAGCCTGGACACTGAAGATGCATTATTCCATCGCTACTCTCTGCTTCAACGGCAGGGAGAAAAGGGGAATTGGATTTGTTTAGCCACAGAGGGACCAACTTTTATGGCCTGGGGAAACAAGTATGGGGGTAACTTGCTGTTGCGGCAGTTACTATCCTTAAATAACAAGACCGTTACTGTAATAACTCAAACATTGCTCTCTGCTTCAACAGCAAGGCATAACAGGGAACTGGATTCAACAGCAATTAACAAGGGCTAGTGTGGGAAATGTGTAACAGGGAACTGGATTCAAACAGCAACCAATGAGGACCCTGACATTTATGGTCTGGAAAACATAAGCATGGGGTAACATACACGGCATAGGCTTAATCGGCAGACTAGATGGACCATTTGATCCTTTTCTGCTGTTAATTCTATGTTTCTATATGTCTATTGTTGATGATTTATGAGGAATGTGATATTTTTGTTTTCAATTGTTGCACTGCAGTTTCCAGTTCAATTTGTATCTGCATGTTTGTGTTTATACTTTATGGTCTCTTTATTTTGTATTTGGCAAGGTCTGTCTGTGTTTTGCATGTGTGACTTAGGTGAAGTACTCTGCTAGCATGTAGTTTCTCTATAGGGACCTACTTCAGTATTGGTGTTTTAGGACCCACTGTAATATTTGCAGTACTGCCTTTTCATAAATAGGACTGTTACTGTTTGAGTCTGGCAGTTAGGGTGTTATGGTATGGCAGGTTTCCTATAGGTCCCATGTACAATTTTTTGCAGGATTTCTTTTTTAATACAATGTTCCTGGTAGTGGAGGAAGTTTATGTTGCTATTGAGATGACATCAGAATTTGATTATTATTATGGTAAGGTGGTATTATTATTATGGTAAGGGGAAATGCCCTTGTCCTGCTCTGCACCCTTTGTTGGGGGAGTTTCTATGAATGTAGGGTATTGTAGAACAAAGTGCAGCTTTTATATTGGCATTCTGTCCCACTCCTATATAGAAAGGTTTTCATTAAATAATGCTGTTGAATTATTTTGGTGGTAGTTCTCTTAGATGGCTGATACTGGACAGGGGTTTTTCTTCCTTAGAAGGTTCTTCTATCTAGAGATACCACTGACATACATGCCCAGCACTTTGTGACAAATGGTGCAAAATGTTTATAGCGGTTCTTTTTGCTTTAGGAGTGAGGGTGTCCTATCTCTGCATGTATGGAATTTGCTAACAGGCAGGTGTGGAGAGAGCCACTGGACCCCTGCCAAGATCGAACAGGGTGGTTTCCCTGTCACAGATGATTTTCTTAAAAAACAAATAAACAAACAAATAAATAAATAAATAAATAGAAATACCATCTTGGGGAGGAATGTAAGCACAAAACCTCTCTCCATGTCTCCCTTTTGGTGATATGGGCCTGTCTCAAACATATCTTCTTCTTCTTCCCAACCAGTCTCTCACACTCTCTCTGCTCCATGGTCCATCCCAATGAGACTCTCCTCTCTCCCTCCACCTGCCCATCCTGCAAGTCTCTCTCCATCAATCCATTCTCACCAGTCTCTCTCTCTCTCTCTCCTCTACAGTCCATCTCTTCCAGTCTCTATCCTCCTCCATCTGCCCATCCTCAGTCTCTCTCTCCCTCTCTTCCAGTCCATCCCTACCAATCTCCCTCTCCTCCACCAGTCCTTTTCTCTATCTCCCTCCCCTAGTCCATTCCCAAGTTTGTCTGTCTCTCAGTACATTTCTACATCTGTCTCTCTCAACCAGTCCATTTCCACCAGTCTATTTTTCTCTCCCTCCAACAGTCTCTCTCCCTCCACAAGTCCATCTCCCCCAGTCTGAAGAGGAGGCTCGGGTGAGAGTGCCTGTGTGTATGAGAGAGAACATGTGTGTCTGTGAAAGCACATGTGTAAGCGAAAGGGAGTATGTTATGTGGGTGAGAACGAAAAGGAGCATGTGTCTGTGTGAGAGCATGTTTATCTGTGAGAACGTGTGTGTCAGAGAGGGGAGCATGTGTTGGTGAGAGCGTGGTGTAAGAGGGAGTGCACGTGAGCGAGAATGAATATAAGCATGTGTGTATGAGTGAGATGCGAGTCTGTGTAAGTGTGAGCGGGACAATATGAGTGAAGAGAAAGAAGGACCATGTGTGTATGAGAATGAACATGTGTATGCGTGTGTATGAGAGAGGAGAAAGACTAAGTGCCCCCACTCCTATTCCACAGCAATATCTCAGAGCGACTGGAAATCAAAAGTTCCCAGGTATGGAAAGTAGGGAATTTTTTAATCCTTAGTAGTTTTGTTGGCTATTGTCTGATGCTTTGAAATATTTTATTGGTGTTTGGGAAATTAAAAAATAATTTACGAGTTTTTAACTATTGGATGTTCTATATAGCAGTTATTTTGAAATATTTGTTTATATATACAGACGTTTGTGGGAAACATCACATCGTTTACAATAATAACATACACAATTAAAAACTAAAACAAAAATAATACACAATGTTATGTTTAAAAATCATAAAAATACATTTAGAATTCTTAATAAAGCTTTTTAAAAGTACAATAAAATAGGTAACTAAAAAAGTCATTGAGCGAGAGGAATGTCTGTCTGTCTTCAAATATTATGTAAATGCTTGTTGAAAGAGCCAGGTTTTTATGCCCTTCTTAAATGTTCTAATATTTGGTTCAAGTCTTAAATCTTGCAGTAAAGAGTTCCATAACTGTGGTCCTGCAACTGATATAGCTCTTTGTCTTACTGTGTTCAGGTGTGCTGACTTGGGGGAAGGGATAGGTAAGGTCCCATTACTTGCTGATCTTGTATTTCTCTGTGAAGTGTGGAAGTGGAGAGCTGCAGTATTCTCTTTATTAGTATATTTTACTTTACTGATATTTTATATTTCTTGATTGATTTCTATATTCACTAAAGAAGATGCGGGAGAAGGACTGTTGCTGGTTGACAAGACCGTAGAAGGGAATGAGTTTGACATAACTCCCTTTACAGAAAAGTATGTATGGGAAGGGCTAGGAAAACTGAAAGTGGACAAGTCCATGGGGCCGGATGAGATATTTCCCAGGATACTACGAGAACTCAGATGTCCTGGCAGGTCCATTGAAAGACCTGTTCAATAGATCCCTGGAAACGGGAGTGGTGCCGTGAGACTGGAGAAGAGCGGTGGTGGTCCCGCTTCATAAGAGTGGTAGCAGAGAAGAGGCTGGAAACTACAGGCCGGTTAGCCTCATTTCGGTGGGGGGAGAATTAATGGAGAAGCTACTGAAAAAAAGAAAGACAGGATACTGAACTATCTACAATCCGGTAAGTTGCTGGACCCGAGGCAGCATGGATTCACCAGAGGAAGATCCTATTAGACAAATCTGAATGTTTTGAATAGGTGACCAGAGAATTGGATCGAGGAAGAATGCTCAATGTCATTATTTGGATTTCAGCAAAGCTTTTGATTCCTTCCCAAAATAGGAAGCTTGTGAACAAAATGAAAAGCTTCGGAGTGAGCACCAACGTGGTGAAGTGGATTACAAACTGGTTGACTGTTAGGAGAGAGTATGTAATGGTAAATGGAACCTATCCTGAAGAGACAGCCATGTTAAGTGGAATGCCACAGGGATCAGTATTGGGAGCGGTTCTGTTCAATGTAAGCAACATTGTGGAAAGGATAGAAAGTTTGACTATTTGCGGATGATACCAAGATCTGCTACAGAGTGGACACGCAGGAAACAGAGAGAATGAAAAGTGATTTACGAAGGCTTGAAGAGTGGTCGAAGATCTGGTTGCTGGTGGGATTCAATACCAAGAGGTGCAGTCATGCATCTGGGATGTAGTCCAAAAGAGTAGTCTGAGATTGGGGGTGGGGGGGAGAAGGCTGATGTGCACGAACCAAGAGCGGGATGTTGGAGTGATTGTTTTCAGATCACCATAAACTATGTGAGAGGCAATAGCTAAAGCCAAAAGAATGCTGGACTGCACAGAAAGAGAAATAACCAGTAAGAAAAAGGAGGTGGTGACTATAGTTTCACTATGTAAGTTAATATAATTACAATTTTGCTCTTTTACTGCTGTGCTTTGCAATTATATGTATTTCATTTATAACAGGAAGCATTTAATGTTTTCTATACTGTGAATGACTTGTGTGCATATAATTATTTCTTTATTACATTAATAACTTTTCTATATATAGCATATAACTGAAGGTTAAAATGAAAGAAACATGTGGGGGTCTGAAAATTTTTGGAGGTTGAAAAGGGGTCCAGACTCCCAAAAAGGTTGAAAACCCCTGCCCTAGATTTTGAGGGGAAGTGGGCAGGGGCAGTCTCAGGTAAAACTTTCAATATTTCCAATAAATATGTCTTAAACACCTCCACAGTAAGATCAATATGGATGTTGAAAAATTAATAAAAATGTAAGTTTTGTTTCCCTCTTCTCAAGGCTGGATTTTGTCACGTAAAACAAAATTACTCTTTGTCCACGAAGAATTAGAGGTTTGAAATGTCAATGCCTGACCCCACCACGTGAATAACTTATTATAGTCTTCAAACACTACAGCCCAGTCCAAAAATGTGTTTGCTATATCCACCTTGAAGGAACATGACTGCTGAATACATGAAGTAAGGGTAGCCTCAATACATGATACTACCATCCATCAGAAAACATGCAGGAGGGCACTGTTCCCTTTAAGTCCCAGTATGAGGTTAGGGTAGCAACCTGGACCACTGCCTGCCTGCAGAAACATGGAGACAGCCCTCTCTAAACTTGGACTAGGAACCACACCATGCAAAATGGCTAATAACTCAAACCCCACCTAATACAGTCTCAAATTCTTGTACCAGATTGCTTGGAATAAATTCAGTTGTAAATACATATTTCCATTTTTATGTCTAAAGATGAAAAATAGTTGAATTAGCACAAGTGGTGAGGTGAGCAAATGCATATTCTTTTTTTTTTTTTTTTTTTTTTTTTTTTTTAAGGTGAAAAAATTATGAATGTTTATAAAGTCTGTATGAATGGTCAGTATCTAGGGTGGAAGCCTTAATGACTAGTGCTCCTGCTCCTAAGTTAAAAAACTTAGGCTGAATTAATATCATGGGTATGTGTTACTCCATGTCCAACTTGTGCGCATGTACTTTCCTACCCAAATTAAATAGAAAATTGCACAAACTTTAGAAGTTGTGACACTAAATGAACTGGGCATATCTGATGAACACTGGATAAACCTGTTATTTCATGCATGCATTTTGTAGTTGCTTGGCTCTATTCCAAGCACAGCTTGTATATTGAGTTATATTAAGCACTAATTGCATATATTGTTTACTAGATTACAATTGCAAAAGAAAAAAAAAAAAAAACTACAGCAAAAGCTTTTCCATATCCATGCTTCCAGCTCTTCCTCTTATGGGCATTCTATATCACTGCCCATAATAGAAACAAGAGGAATGATGTCAAATCTATCAGTTTCTATGGCAAAGTATGCTCCACTCACTATTCTAAGAATTTATTACTGATCTATGAAAGCAAATGATTCATAGATGTAACACTTTATAGCAGTAGTATAGTCATGGGTGGGCCGTGGCCCAATCACTTTGGGCTCAGGCCCACCCAAACAGAGCTGCTCGACACCGCAGCAGCATGGTGACGACCTATCAGTGGGGATCTCACCTCCCACAGGTACATGAGCAGAACCATGGTGGCTCAATGACATGTCTGCGGGGATCTCACCCTTTGGATGCACATGTGTAGAACCATGGCGGTGCACTGAAGATCTTCCTGTGAGAGTTCCACCCCCTCGCGGGCTGAAGAGGACAATGACATTTGGATGACTTGGTGAAGACTGGCCCGCAAGAGTATCACCTTCAGTAGGCTCTAGACAACTGCAGTGATGTGACAGGCCAAGGGAGGCACGGAGCAAGAATGTCTCACTCCCTCGCCTCCTCTTCCCATCCCTTACCTTTCTATCTGCCTCACTTTGCTTCCCTTTCCTTCCCTTCCTTCTTAGTGAGAAGGAAGAGGAGGAAAAGGGAACAGAGCTAAATATGTGGATGGGAAGGGAGGGAGTTGTGAGAGGGAAGGAAAGAAAAGGGAATGCAGGAGTGAGAGAGAAGGAATTGAAAGGTAGAAGGAATGAGGGGCAAGGAACAAGTTAGGCAGTGAGAGAATGACAGACTGCTGGGGATGGGGGGAGTGAGGGGTGAGCGTGAGACTCATTTCTTGTGTGTGTATGAGAGCACATGGGGGGGCCTGTGTGTGTATGCGGGAGCCTGACAGCAACAACCTGTATGTGTGGGACAGAAAGCATGTGAGAGTGAGAGCATGTGTGTGTGTTTTTGTGGGAGAGAGATGTTAGGTTCCATAGTAAGAGTTACCACCCAGGAAAAGGACCTGGGCATCATAGTGGAAATTTTTTTAAAGCCTCTGTGCAGTATGTGGCGGTCAAAAAAGCAAATCAAATGTTAGGAATTATTAGGCAAGTAGGAGCAAGTCTGTGTGTGCGTAAGGGAGGAAGAGAAGACAGAAGAAAAGATAGGAGGAAAGAAGAAACAAAGAAGAGTGACCCTGGAGAAAGAATTAAGAAAAGAAAGAAGGAAAAGGTGGGGAAAAAAAAGACCCTAGGATTAGAAAAATGGAATGATCAGACAAGGATAAAAAATATTTTTGATGTGTTTAGCAATTTGAATATGCCATCTTTGGAAATATGCATTTCCTTATGTATTTTACTCTTCCTTTAGAGTTCCACTGTTCAGAGTCTAGTTTCTCAGGCTATTTTGGTTTTGTCTGCATGTTTTGGCTTCTAATTTGCAGTCCCTCACTTCTGTATTAGATTGTCTGTGTTTTGCCAGTGTGTGACAGTTAATATTTTATCTGTAGAGATTTATACCAGTCCAGCTTGTTCTCTTTACCCAATAGATGGTGTATTAGTGTTCTGGGGCATTGTGTAATATTTGTATTGCTGCCTTTTATAAATAAGAGTGCTGTTTGATTCCTGAGAGTTAGTGCTGTGACTATAGGGAATGGCAAAGGTTTAGGCATTTTGGGAGTTTTTTTTCTGCAGGAGTCTGTGTTACTTCACAAACAGGCCGATACAGTAAAAAATGCGGGCGAGCGCCCGCTCTCCCGGCGCACACACAGGACACTCTTCTGTGCGCACGATACAGTAAATAAATGTATTTAAATTAGGCCCGGCGGTAGAAAGAGACGCTAGGGACACTAGCGCGTCCCTAGCACCTTTTTTCGGACAGGAGCGGCGGCTGTCAGCAGGTTTGACAGCCAATGCTCAATTTTGCCGGCATCTGTTCTCAAGCCCGCTGACAGCCACGGGTTCGGAAACCGGACGTTGGCTAAATTGAGCGTCCAGTTTTCAACCCGCGGGCCTATTTCAAATTTTTTTTTTTTTTTTTTTACTATTTTAAACTTTTGAGACCTCAGACTTAATATCGCCATGATATTAAGTCGGAGGGTGCACAGAAAAGCAGTTTTTATTGCTTTTCTGTGCACTTTCCCGATGTCCGGAGAAATTAGCGCCTACCTATGGGTAGGCGCTAATTTCTGAAAGTAAAATATGCGGCTTGGCTGCACATTTTACTTACTGAATCGCGCGGGAATACCTAATAGGACCATCAACATGTATTTGCATGTTACGGGCACTATTAGGTTGGGGTGGGGGGGTGGAAGCACGTTTGACACACTAGCTTTACCCCTTATTCAGTAATAGTGGGTAATAGCACGTCCAAAACGCACGTCCAACCCCCCCCCCCCCCCAAACTCAACATGCAAAACAAAACAAAAAAAATTCTGGTATCACTTCAGCAAAACAAAATCTTTCCACTGCCAAACACTTTCAGGCCGATACAGTACGCACTAGCTTTACCCCTTATTCAGTACGGGGTAATAGCGTGTCCAAAACGCGCATACAAATGTCGGCTAACAGTGCGCTCCGTCGGAGCGCAGTGTACTGTATCGGCCTGAAAGGGTTTGGCAGTGGAAAGATTTTGTTTTGCTGAAGTGATACCAGAATTAGAATTTTTTTTGTTTTGTTTTGCATGTTGGATTGTAATGTGAACTATCCTAGTTCTGTACTTGTTCTTATGATTATTGCTTTTTAATTGTAGTTATGGTAATATCTGCCTTTCTAGAAAGAGAATTCATTAAATAATACATTTTATTAAGATTGGGTCTGTTTGTGGTGTTTGCTTTTTATATGATATTCTTGTATATTTATAAACTACAATAACATTAATATAAATTAATGGCATATTTAATGTTGGTAAGTGCTTGAAATAATTTAAAATTTCACTCATGATGTATAACAGCTGTTGCAAACTACTTACAAATTCTGTCATGTGAACTCTAAGGCATTTATGTAAGAGTACAACTACCGTAGTAGGGCTCAGACCTGTATGCCTACTACCCATCCACATTACCTTGTGTCCCCCCACCCAAAAAAAAAAAATCAGTTCTAGCTACACCACTGCCTTATAGTAACCACAGTTAACACTCAGTTTTATACCTATCCACAGTTCATTGCCCCATCGTTAAAGAAAGCCCAATGGAATAGACTGTTCTCTAAAAAAAAAAAAAAAAAGTATAACGTCATCATCAAGTGCAAACCTGGTCCCTATAAAGCATAGGGATAGTTTTGCAGTAATCAATCTCGTGCTATCCAAACTCATCACATTCACGGTAACAGAAAACATGTCCCCCAAATCATAAACATACATGGTAGCCAAGAATTCTCCAGGGTTCAAACTCAAATTCCTTGCTTACAATATTCAATATATTCCCATGGTTTTGGAGATCTCAGTAACAATAATCCCTTTCAATTTTTAACTGCACTTGCTGGAAGCACTTAACTTCTGGAAACACTAACTGCAAAGACTCAGGCGCCTGCCATAAATAAGTCACTGAAAAGGCCACACAGTCTCCCAAATTCTCCAAAACATCCTCAAACTATATAGCTCGGAAAAGAAGACCCGCGAACACCTCAAACCGGGAAGCGGCTTTTTTTTTTTTCTCACAAGAAAGCCTTTCTGCATGGCAGCCGTCTAATGGTCGAAACCAGAGAGAGCTGGAGTTCCCCGGGAACATAGGGAGGAGAGTAGCACAGAGAGCCACAGCAGCTTCCCTCGTGTTTTTATCAGACGGACCGGGCCCGAAGTGAGAGCGCAACCACAGTCAGCAGAGAAGGAAAGTGGGTCAATACGGCCTAGCAAAAGCCGCGCGTGTCTACAATCCTCCGGGACGCGGTAGCACTGCCTCGCTTTGTGACAGCTCTTTACACACCCTCTACCCACTCCGGAGCCTCGCAGCACTTACCGGCCACCCTCTCAACCACCTCCAGAGCGGATAAAGACCCCGGCACAGCCGCCGCCCCCGCGCCCAGGCCTCCGTGCGTACCGCGTCCCCGTCAACTAACACCGCGCATGCGCACCCCTGCCACCCGGTGCACTCACCGCCACCAACAAACCCGAGTATTCTACCGCTCCCTCACCTGAACGGCCAGGAGCATCTGCGCAGGCGCAAACTGGGAGCGCTATGTTGGATGAACTGATGAAATTCACTGCACTTGAAATTAATTTTGCTAAGGTTCTAGAAAAATTCTCAACTACTATTTCGTAATATTTATAGTAACATAGTGAATGTCGGCAGATAAGTTGTAAAAAAGTCTAACCAGTCTGACTAGCTGAGATTTATGCACTTCGGCTAGAAGCAAATGTTAGCTTTCACGTGCAAGCCAACACCAAATCCCCTTCCCCATGACTTTTTCCTGATCTCTTAACCCTTTTCTTACTACTCCATATTCTCCCCAGCACCCCCAAAATATGTTACCGTGATGGCTTCCACCCAGGGCATTTCTGGCCTTACCATCTTCAACTTTTATTTTATTTATTTATTTATTTATTTATTATTTTGTTATACCGAAATTCATGACAGGAATCACATCAATCCGGTTTACATTTAACAATGTGAATAAGGTGGGGGAGTAACATAATAATCAATAATCAATGATTAAACATCTTAAACAATAGTAGGATGTGAGAAAGTTACAATGCAACAGGGTGAAATAACTTGGATTTAGAAAGGGGTGGGACAAATGAACAGGAGAATATTTACAGTGCAGTCAAATTGGGTCGGGATTATAGTTGTGTAGCAAACTGAATCTGAGAGACACAGTTATGAGGCCTAGTAAAGGTATTGGGTATGAGTGTGTGAGCGGAGTTGGGGAATCAGTCCAGGGCTGGGAATGCTTTTTTAAAAAGCCAAGTTTTCAGTCTTTTCCTGAATGTTAGTGTGCAGGGTTCTTGTCTCAGATCTGGAAGGATTGAGTTCCATAGAGGCGGACCTGCTGAGACTGAGAGATTTGTGTAGGTATGTTTTGGCATGAGGTTCAATGTTTATTGTTATGTTATGTTATGTTATGTTCAATGGTTTATTGTTATTGTTCCATGTTCTATGTAAAAAAACCCAGGTCTAACTTCCCAGACCAGGGCAACCTCTTTCGTTACTTGTAAACCGGACTGATTTGTATTGCATACAGGAATTCCGGTATATAAAAATTTAAAATAAATAAATAAATAAATGAGGTACCTGGAGTGCTTTTTTGTAGGATTCCCTGATAGGTCTGACAGATGTATGTTTTTGGAAGGGGATTTGTAGGTCGAATTGGGTGTAATGGTCATCAATGTTACAACGTTATCATTAAATTTTGAACTTATGTACTCTGTTCCAAGTTTCATAACCTTGTTCTATGTAATGCCTTTTGGCAATTTTCATGTTCTGTTTCAATGTAAACCGATGTGATCTTTATTTCATATAGGAACACCGGTATATAAAAATCTAAAAATAAAAATAAATAATAAATAATGGTGTATGGCCTTGTAGATGGTAGTGATGGATTTGTAAATGATTCTGTAATGGATCGGTAACCAATGCAGATCTTTGAGTATAGGGGAGATATGATCGATTTTCCTGGTGTTTGTGAGTATTCTGGCTGCTGTGTTCTGTACCATTTGAAGAGGCTTGGTATATGAAGCCGGGAGGCCTAGTAGAAGTGAGTTGCAATAATCTAGTTTGGAGAAGATTATTGCTTGCAAGATTGTTCTAAAGTCCTGCGCATGGAAAAGAGGCTTTATTCTTTTCAGAATATGTAATTTGTGGAAGCAGTCTTTTGTGGTTTGGTTGATGAATGGTTTGAGGTTAAGACGGTTGTCTAAGATGGCTCCTAGGTCTCTTACGTGCGTGGCTTGTAGGCGGGGTGGTGTCATTAAGTGTGTGTAGTTGTTTTCTGGTGATATAAGTAGGTATTCTGTTTTTGAAGCGTTGAGTACTAAATTTAGATTGGTGAGGAGGAGTTTGATTTCTAGCAGGCAACTTGCTTCTTTTAGGATCAGTACTTATTTCTATTTATGAAATGCTAAACTAGTTACGGCAGTTAAAATACAAAAAAATCCAGATCATCAAAAAGTACAAACACAATAATATTAAAAAACATAAAATAAAACATACAGGAGGATGACATTGAGTACACCATAAACCAAGACAGATGGATTATCCTGATCTTGGCCCTGCCTATAAACTGAAATACTGGGTGACTGGGACACTGGGAAATAACTTTTGTTAATCAATATGAGGTCATGTACCACAAGTCTTGACTTCTAAAGGTATAAGGAACATTTTGAGAAAGGATTAAAAGGTGGTGAATTTTTATTGTGATGTTGCAGGAGTTTTTCACTTTAGAGCTGCAGAGGCCCAGCATCTTTCAGCACTAGATTAGAAAAGGTAGAGCAGGCTAAACTAATTTGGTTGAAAATGCAATTTAATGACACTCCTAGCAAACAATTTGTTCAGGTAATTTGAAACATTTTCAGGCCGATGCAAATTTGTGTACTGAACCTAGCGCACAGGTTAACAAGCGCTTGGTCACACGTTTTGGACATACTAGGCTAACACCCTATGCAATAAGGGGATTAGTGCGTCCAAAATGCATGTCCAAACCAGCGCATAACTAATAGCGCTCATCACATATAAATGCATGTAAATGAGGCTATTAGCTATTACCCCCCCATGCAAAAAATTACCATGTGCCCAACGCGCAGGTTTTAACACAGGCTAGCAGTATTTACAAGTTTGTACAAGATTGAGTAAATTATGAAACTAAACATACCTAAGGGTAAGTTTCACAGAATGGCAGTTATAACCCTTAATAGAAGGCGAAGGGGTAGCCTGCATGGAATAGAATTTGCAACTCTAAAGAGAAGGCATAACAATAACCTGCATGGATCGACAGTTGCAACCCTAAACATCTTGCTGGACAGATTGGATTGGTCATTTAGTTTTTTATCTGCTTTCATTTATTATGTGATTCCATCTTGCCCTATTCCCTGGCTAGCTAGAGCAAGGAGAAACCAGTATAGACCAAGGATTCACATATTGGCTCACAGATTGAATGGAAGAGCTCTTCCACGAAACTTAATAGGTAACAGACTTAAAAGTATTTGAAAAATGTATTTTTTTTTTTTTTACTTAACACACAATTAAGCTGTGGAATTTGTTGCCAGGGGATGTGGTCAAGGCATCATACATAGCTGGGTTTAAAAGGGTTGTGGACAAATTCATGGAAGTCCACAAAAAAATATGATTAAGCTGAATTTGGGAAAGCCACCATTTATCCCTAGGATTGAGCAACATGAAATTAATCTTCTCTTTAGGATCTGTCAGGTTCTTCCTAGTGACCAGGATTGGTCAGTGTCAATGTTAGAGACAGGATGCTGGGCTGAATAGACCTTTGCTCTGAACCAGCATGGCACATCTTATGCTCATCATTCTTGTCTATGTTGAGGACCCAAAACCTTTTGCTCCCCTGAAAATTTAGAAGACAACCAGGACTCTAGAGGGCCAGACTGATTTAGCCAAACTTCAGAAGGCTAGGAGGACTCCCAACAGAATATTCTTGAAACTAATCAACTCCGCCCCTCCAAGTGAATTAAAATACAAATGCATCCGCTGAACAACTCCATGAGTCTCAATATTTCATTGGATTAGTGATTGAGTTTTGAATTATTGTAGGTGTTACAAAGCATATGCATTAGATAGTTGGTTTTCTTTTCTAACAACAGTAGTAGTCAAAATTAACTCATATTATGCATATGTTTTATTGCATCTAAATAACAACAAAAATGTTTGACCCTATCTAACACAGCAATAATATAAAGTACAAGATCCTCAGCATATTGCTAATCTTAGAAATCCATTCTAAAAATGCACAGTTGGCGGGGGGGGGGGGGGGAAGAGAGGGTCACGTGACGCGATGCACTGGTGAGGATGCTTTCCTTCTGGGTTCCGAGTGTGTCTGCTCTAATCCTATGCATCCTGACCTATATACTCAGTTAAACTTCTCAAATTTGGCATTATTCAGTAACCCTTATGAGTATCAACTAGGGATGTGAATCGTTTTTGAACAATTAAAATTATCGTCAGATAATTTTAAAATCGTCCTAAATCGTTAGAGTGCACGATACAATACAAATGCCCTCGATTCATCGTCAGGGGCATTTGTATTGTATCGTTAAATAGGGCACGGGAATTATTTGGGGGAGGGCGGGAAAACCGGCACACTAAAACAACCCCTAAACCCACCCCGTCCCTTTAAAACCAATTCCTTACCCTCCCCCACCCTCCCAAACCTCCCCAAAATGTTAAATTACCTGGTGGTCCAGTGGGGGGGGTCGTGGCGCGATCTCCCGTTCTCGGGCCATCGGCGCCATTTTGGCTGCCACTAATTAAAATGGTGCCGATGGCCCGATAAAAAAAACCCCACCCGACCCTTTAAATCGACCCCCCTTAGCCTCCCCCACCCTCCCGACCCTTTTTTTTTAGGGAGGCCCACGCCGCTAAAAAAAAAAAACCAACCCTACCCTTTAAATCGACCCCACCCTCCCGACCCCCCCTATAATATAGAGTATTATACTATACTCTATAATAGGGGCTGATGAATAAAGATGGCCGGCGCCATCTTTAAAGATGGCGCCGGCCATCCAGTGCTCTTACCATGTGACAGGGGCCGGCCAATGGCACGGATACCCTGTCACATGGTAAGGTCAAAGGGGCATCGGCGCCATTTTGTTTTAGAACAGCTGATGCCTGGGAACGGGAAATCTCTCCCCAAGGCCCCCCTGGATCTCTCCCCGAGGCCCCCCTGGACCACCAGGTAATTTTAAAAGGTTTTGGGGGGGTTGGGAGGGTGGGGTCGATTTAAAGGGTCGGGTGGGTTGGTTTTTTTTAGCAGCGCGGGCCTCCCTAAAAAAAAAATTAGCGATGTGAATTGGAATCGGAAACGATTCCAATTCACATATCTTAATGATCAGATTCCCCCCCCCCCCCCCCCCGCAGCCGAATCTGATCGTTAAGACGATCTGGCACACGATTTACATCTCTAGTATCAACTCCTTCATGTCCAGATCGCCATCGGAAATGCCAATCCAGCCCACAAGAAAAGGAGAAACAGAAACCAGGGAAGGAAAGATGGCTGCCGTAGGGGAACAGGCCTCACAAACCCTGCTGGATCCCTCGGTTATAGAGGCAATATCACAAGCAGTAACAACTGCTTTGCATGGAAAACTAGAAGTGATCGCTACTTAGATCTAAGAACATAGGAACATGCCATTCTGGGTCAGACCAAGGGTACATCAAGCCCAGCATCCTGTTTCCAACAGTGGCCAATCCAGGCCATAAGAACCTGGCAAGTACCCGAAAACTAGCAGTAGCTATTTTCTAAGTCAACTTAATTAATAGCAGGTAATGGACTTCTCCTCTAAGAACTTATCCAATCCTTTTTTAAACACAGCTATACTAAGGGGCAGATTTTCAAAGGCTACGTGCGTAACCCGAGAAAATCTGCCCCTGCGTGCGCCGAGCCTATTTTGCATAGATTCAGCGGGCGCGCAAGCCCTGGGACTCGCGTATGCCCCGGAGCTTTCGAAAATGGGCGGATCGGAGGAGGGGCAGGGGGCGTGGTAGCAGTACAGGGCAGGCAGGGGGTGTTCCCAAGTCCTCCGGCACAGAGGCCGTGCCAGAGGATTTTAAGATCTGGCCTTAACTGCACTAACCACATCTTCTGGCAACAAATTCCAGAGTTTAATTGTGCATTGAGTGAAAAAGAACTTTCTCCGATTAGTTTTAAAAGTGCCACATGATAACTTCATGGAGTGCCCCCTAGCCTTTCTTTTATCTGAAAGAATAAATAACCGATTCACATCACCCATTCTAGACCTCTCATGATTTAAAAAACCTCTATCATATCCCCCCTCAGCCATCTCTTCTCCAAGCTGAAAAGTCCTAACCTCTTTAGTCTTTCCTCATAGGGGAGATGTTCCATTCCCCTTATCATTTTGGTCAGCCTTCTCTGTACATTCTTCATCGCAGTTATATCTTTTTTGAGATGCGGCGACCAGAATTGTACACAGTATTCAAGGTGCGGTCTCATCATGGAGCAAACAGAGGCATTATGACATTTTCCATTTTATTCACCATTCCCTTTCTAATAATTCCCAACATTCTGTTTGCTTTTTTGACTGCCGCAGCACACTGAATCGACGATTTCAATGTGTTATCCACTATGACACCTAGATCTCCTTCTTGGGTGGTAGCACCTAATATGGAACCTATAACTTTAGCATGGGTTATTTTTCTCTATATGCATCACCTTGCACTTATCCACATTAAATTTCATCTGCCCTTTCGATGCCCAATTTTCCAGTCTCACAAGGTCTTCCTGCAATTTATCACAATCTGCTTGTGATTTAACTACTCTGAACAATTTTGTATCATCTGCAAATTTGATTATCTCACTCGTCATATTTCTTTCCAGATCATTTATAAATATATTGAAAAGTAAGGGTCCCAATACAGATCCCTGAGGCACTCCACTGCCCACTCCCTTCCACTGAGAAAATTATCCATTTAATCCTACTCTCTGTTTCCTGTCTTTTAGCCAGTTTGTAATCCACGAAAGGACATCGCCACCTATCCCATGACTTTTTACTTTTCCTAGAAGCCTCTCATGAGGAACTTTGTCAAACGCCTGCTGAAAATCCAAGTACACTACATCTACCGGTCACCTTTATCCACATGTTTATTAACTCCTTCAAAAAAGTGAAGTAGATTTGTGAAGCAAGACTTGCCTTGGGTAAGCCATGCTGACTTTGTTCCATTAAATCATGCCTTTCTATATGTTCTGTGATTTTGATCTTTAGAACACTTTCCACTATTTTTCCTGGCACTGAAGTCAGGCTAACCAGTCTGTAGTTTCCCGGATCGCCCCTGAAAAGCCCTTTTTAAATATTGGGGTTACATTAGCTATCCTCCAGTCTTCAGGTACAATGAATGATTTTAATTATAGGTTACAAATTTTTACTAATAGGTCTGAAATTTCATTTTTTAGTTCCTTCAGAACTGTGGGGTGTATACCATCTGGTCCAGGTGATTTACTACTCTTCAGTTTGTCAATCAGGCCTACCACATCTTCTAGGTTCTCCGTGATTTGGTTCAGTCCATCTGAATCATTACCCATGAAAACCTTCTCCAGTATGGGTACCTTCCCAACATCCTCTTCAGTAAACACCGAAGCAAAGAAATCATTTAATCTTTCCACGATGGCTTTATCTTCTCTAAGTGCCCCTTTAACCCCTCAATCATCTAACGGTCTGTTGTGTTCTTCGCTTCCCGAAGCCCTCTCTCCGCCCTCCTTACCTCTTTGGCGACTCCCTCTTCGCCCGCGGGAAGTTTGGCTGCCGCGGCGTCCTTCTGCCAAAGTCCTCCGGCGTCCCCGGACCGGCTAGACGCTGCAACCCAGCATGTTTCCTGGAGGCCTAGGGGCGCCCGCGCGGCGCAGCCCCGACTGAAGTACTGATGTTGGCGCAAACCTCAGGGGTGTCCCCCTGAGATGACGTCATCCGCTACAGATAAAAAAGGACTTAGAAATTGCTAACAGATCGCGTTAGCAAGGGTAAAGGTAAAGGTTTCTCTACCTAAGCTACTCTGCCTCCTCGGACTTACCAGGGTTACCCGCTCCTCGGGGGCCTCGCTCTCTCCTATGCTTTTCAGGTTACAGTCTGGAATCGGTACTCGCTCCTCGAGGGCCTATGTTCCCAGACTTGCTCTGTATTCTTTTCTGCCTGAATGTCATCACCGCCATCTACATCAGTGAGTTACCATCGCTCTCTCTCCCTGGACCCAGGTACTTGCTCCTCGAGGGCCTATTCTTTCCAACTCCTGGGCTTCTATGAGACCATTGTGTGAGTGTTCTATCAAGGTTACTTATCTGAACTCTGCATACCCTGCCTACTCACTATCTTCAGTTTCTCAACAGCTCAGCCATCCAGGGATCGCTGTTCCAGTACCTGAGGGACTACAGCCCTGCCGGGCACTCCAGCTCACAACCACCACCTCTGGTGGTTCCTTATATGGTTTAATAAAAGATCTAGTGTGTGTCTGTCTCCAAACTCTGAGCCTGACGCAGTTGGTCATAGCCCGATTCCTGAATTACCATCACAAGCAGCAAATCTGGGTGAGCTCTCGTAAAATACAGTCCTTAAACTATAAGAACACGCCTATAAAAATATTTCAAGACTTCTCCAGCAAAGTTTTGACAAAGCAGAAGGAGTTCTCACCTATTTGGCTCCACATTAGCTGCTAAACAGATTAGTTTTGCTTTGTTATATCTAGCACGGCTCCATATTTGTAACGCCAGATCAATGCACATGTTTGATTCCCCACCGGAAGTGACTAAATTTATGGAGCAATTGGAGCAAACCTGATTGCCTCGTATTTGTTATAACACACGGACTCGTTTGATTTCCCACAGCAGAATTCAGGGGTAATGCTAGTAATTTCAGTTTTGTTTTTGGACAATGAGCTGCATTACTTTTGATCTTACGAGTAGGGCATCGGCACGTGGGGACTCCTGAAATCCTCCTCTTCAGATTGATGCAAGCCCTGAAAGCGGTGGAAAATCGCTATAAATTCCACGAGAAGCATTTTGAATCTGAACATGCGACTACAAGTGGATGTGTCGGCAAGAGAAGTCATTGTAACATCAAAATAACTTTTGAGCATATTGCGAGTATGGTTTGTGATGCTAGTTTACTATTTTTTGTCTTTCGAACTGCTTGCAGGTTATCATGGAGTGGACACACTCGGTCACACGTTAGTGACCCTGGTTCTTCTTGTGATGAGCGGTGGCAATGAGCAGTGGCGAAGGCCGCACAAGATGGCGGGGTTGGAGATTAGGTTTAGGGGGTTGAGGGGGAGAGGGATCGATAGGGGGATTTTGCTGTTACTGGAACTAATTTAATTGTCTGTGGACTTATGGGAATTTAATTTCAAGAAAGTTAATACACATTTGATTGCAGTATCTCCCGGCTCATTTTTTCTAGTGCATAGGGGGATGACACAGTTGTCTTGTATTTGAACCAATGGCTAATGCACTTAAAATTATGAGTTGGAACATCGCTGGTATGGGCTCCCCAATTAAGGGCGAAAAAGTCTTGTCTCACATTAAAAGATCTAGGGGTGATATCATCTTTCTTCAAGAAACCCATATGTCTGATAAGGAGCACAATAAGTTACGTAAGAAAGGCTTTTCCCTTGTTTTTCACTCCCCAGGTACCACTCATAAAAGGGGGGTGGCAATATTAATTGGTCGTCAGGTTCCCTTTTCCTTTCAGAAATCTTGGAAAGATTCAGAGGGTAGAATCATAATGGTCAGGGGTAACATTTCAGGTAAAGAAATTATCTTAACTTTGGTATATGCCCCCAATCAATTTGATCACTCTTTTTTAACAAACATAATATCTGGATATCTTGCATTGGGAGGTGGGCACATGATCTTAGAGGGCGATCTCAACTGTATAGTTGATCCAAGCATGGACAGATGTTCCAAGACCATAATTTAAAAGTTGGGAAAACAAAAAGGCGTACAATATCTCTGCGATTATTTATCTCTTATAGACATCTGGCACTCCTTACACCCGGACGAAAGGGACTATATGCATTATGCAAAAGCACATCCCACTAAATCACATATAGATTTTATTTTACTTTCAGAATTCCTGCTTAATTGTTTGGTTTCAGCAGAAATTGGGAATCTTCTTATTTCTGACTTCTGTCCATTATTTTGCAATATAATATTTTCTCCTAAACCACCTGGCCCATTTCAAAGGTGTATGCCGGAATGGCTAGGTAGGGACCCCTCCTTTAGAGAATTCCTAGTTAAAAAGTGGTCTTTATACGCGAAAGATAATGAATCACATACTAATGATCCCAGTTTATTCTGGGGAACAGCCAAATCTGTCCTTCAGGGGGATATCATTAGTTATGCAGCATTTCAATGCAAATCTCGAAACAGTCAAATATTGCAATTAGGGAAATGATTGCAACACTATAAAAATTGCTGGAATAGTACCCAATTACAGATATGGAAAGACAAATTTTTAGCAACTCAATGTGCCCTAAATGACATTTTGCATCGGAAGGCAAAAGATTTGATATTCAGATATCGTTAAACATTATATTTATATGGTAATAAACCCAGCAGCCTGTTGGCTAACTTGGTCAAAGCCCACAGGGCATCTAAATGTATCCACTCTATCTATGCTCAAGATGGAAACATAGTTATGAAATCCCTCCATATAGCAAATGTTTTTAAAGATTTTATCACTCTTTATAGACAGCTGAAAATGCTAACAACTACTCTCAGGAGGAATTTTTACAGCAGCTAAGTCTCCCAAAGGTATCTCCTACCCACTTGGAAAGTTTAAACAAACCGATAGCTGTATCCGAGATCCCGGGAGTGATCAAAGAATTAAAGTTTCATAAATCTCCAAGTCCGGATGGACTAAGCTCTTTCTTTACAAGTCACTACAATCTCATATTGCTCCAACCTTACAAAACATTTTTAATTACATGATCTCACAAGGTAGGCTTCCTCATTATATGTCGTAGGCGGCGATCTTAGTCCTTCCAAAGCCGGATAAGGATCCCATGGAACCTGGGTCATATAGACCCATCTCTTTGTTAAATCAGATCGTAAAAATATATGCGAAAATTATTGCAAACAGACTAAAACATGTTTTGCCGTACCTTCTCTCCCCAGAATAGACTGGCTTTGTGGTGGGGCGTAAAGCTAATAGATGCCTTTTATTGGCGCTTTGCATCTGCCACAAATTTTCTTTACCAGACCCACTTTTAGTCAGTTTGATGCAGAGAAGGCATTCGATTGGGTAGCGTGACCTTATCTGCTGAGGGTGCTCTAGGTTTTTGGTTTTGAGGGTCCCATATTTCAGGCTATTAGCCTACTGTATAAAAATCCCAAAGCATTTATACGAGTTAATGATCAAGCATCTTCGATGTTCTCCCTTCAAAGAGGCACCCGGCAAGGATGCCCTTTATCCCCTTTATTATATATTCTCTCGTTAGAGCCCCTTATACATACTCTGCTCAGGGATAGGGAAATAACAGGTGTGAATATAAAAAACATGGAAATGAAAATGATGCTCTTTGTTGATGATATGCTCATGGTATTATCTAATGCAAAATCCTCACTTCCAAGGGTCCTGGATTTTTCAGGACTGAAATTAAACCTTTTGAAATCTGTAGCTATAGATATATTGGAGACCTTACAAACAAATTGGGTAGATTTCCCCCTCAGTCGGCAAAAGACTCCATCAAATATTTGGGTATTAAAATTCATAATTTCCCAGGTTGCTGGTACTCATTTAACATCTCTCCCCTCAAAATGGAATTTAAAAAGTCTCTGACCAGATGGTCTGGTCTCCCTCTATCTTTATTAGGCAGAATGACCCTAGTGAAGATGATTCTGCTACCCAAACTGCTATATAAGTTGCAAATAGCGCCATTCATTATCACAAAAAGTGACCTTAGGAGTATACAGCGAGACTTTGCTACTTTCATTTGGCAGGGTTGCCGAGTACGGATGAAATTTGCTAATATTATTGCTCCTAAAGATGCCGGGGGCTTGGCTTTGCAGATTTACGCACTTATAATCTGGCCTGCCTAATGCTCATATTAGGAGATAGCAAAGTTGCTTATCTGTAACAGGTGTTCTCACAGGACAGCAGGATGTTAGTCCTCACATATGGGTGACATCATCAGGATGGAGAAGGGGTGCTGATGAGTAAAGATGGCCGGCGCCATCTTTAAAGATGGCGCCGGCCATCCAGTGCTCCTACCATGTGACAGGGGCCAGCCAATGGCAAGGATACCCTGTCACATGGTAAGGGCAAAGGGGCATCGGCACCATTTTTTTTTAGAACAGCTGATGCCTGGGAACGGGAAATCTCTCCCCAAGGCCCCCCTGGATCTCTCCTCTCCCCGAGGCCCCCCTGGATCTCTCCCCGAGGCCCCCCTGGACCACAAGGTAATTTTTAATAGGTTTTGGGGGGGTCGGGAGGGTGGGGTCGATTTAAAGGGTCGGGTGGGTTTTTTTTTTTTAGTGGCGCGGGCCTCCCTAAAAAAAAAATTAGCGATGTGAATTGGAATCGGAAACGATTCCAATTCACATATCTTAATGATCAGATTTCCCCCCCCCCCCAGCCGAATCTGATCGTTAAGACGATCTGGCACACGATTCACATCTCTAGTTGCCTTTGCAACAGGTCTCCACGCTGATCATGTACTCGTTGCCTCCTGGTGATTTCATCGCGTTCCTGATTCCTGTTCCCTTCGAGTTCCTGTTCCTGGTTTTCTCCATTCCTGAGTTCCTGCTATTTACTTTTCCTTACAGACTGATCTTCTTCTGGACATGACCTCTGCTTTGCCTGACCACGCCATTGATCTTCTCCTGGACCCGACCTCTGCTTTGTGCCTGACCATGCCATTGATCTTCTCCTGGACCCGACCTCTGCTTTGCCTGACCATGCCATTGATCTTCTCCTGGACCCGACCTCTGCTTTGCCTGACCACGCCATTGATCTTCTCCTGGACCCGACCTCTGCTTTGCCTGACTACGCCATTGATCTTCTCCTGGACCCGACCTCTGCTTTGCCCGACCATGCTATTGATCTTCTCTTAGTCCAGACCTCTGCTTTGCCCGACTATGCTACTGATCATCTCCTAGTTCAGACCTCTGCTTTGCCTGACTATGCTACTGATCATCTCCTAGTCCAGACCTCCGCTTTGCCTGACTATCCTACTGATCATCTCCTAGCCCAGACCTCAGCGTTGCCTTGCCACTGCTCCTTGATTGCCACTGGCTCTGACTCCAGCTTGCTCTATGACGTCTCTGCTGTCTACATGCCTGTGTGGCACTTCTCGTGTATAGTGTGTCATCGATCTCTTCAGTTAGTAATAAAGCTAGAAGGCAGTGCCATTATTAGAAGAATAAAAAAGCAAGTCCAGGGAGGAGGGAGGGGATGCATGGCTAATTCATCCTGCTATACAGAAAACACCATTTACAGTATGCAAACTTGCCTTTTTCTCTCTAAGCAGACTGAATTAGTCATGCTATTTGGGAGTCCCAAGCTTAGGAAGAAATAACAAGGTATGAAACAGAGATGATTTACTTCATTGTTCTTTTTTTATTACTCTAAAACTTTTTTTTTTTTTTTACTCCCCAGGGGATTATGGTTTTCTGGTTAAGTACACTTGATAATACTGCCTGTCCCAACCCACTATCTGCGGCTGTTAGCTGGTCTAGGCAGTTATGTGCGGTAAAGGTATGGACTGTGAGAAGTATGCCTGAACAGAAAACCAACATTGGAGAAGGAAATCCCAGAAGCCTCTGCGTGTCTTTGGCCTGCATGGACTGAATGACTTTCTGAGCATGGATATCTGCAGGCAAGCTGGCACCAGACAGGTGATGTCTATTCATAGAGTCACCACAGGGGAGCTTCAGGCAATATTCTCAGGAGTTTGTAATCCACACAGTTACAGACGTGTTGATTGTCTTGACCAGTAAGAGTTTAACAGAACAAAGAGAGCCATGGAAAATGGGCTACACATCCTGGGAAGCCAATCAGGGATAGTTAGGGATGATTTAATCATGCATTTGACATCACAACTTATGTAAATGATTCTTTGGGCAGTCATGCAAGTCTCTAGAACCCTCTATCCTTTTCCTGTATTTGAATGTTACCTATAAAAGAAGGATCACTTACTGTATCCAGAGAGATGCTGGTCAGATTGTAAGACGAAGGGCACCCAGTACCCAGCATCTCCCGAGAACACTTATATTGACTAATAAAAATACATTATACTTTTACTGAGTCTAAGTGTTCTTGTGTCCCTAGCCATAAGCATAGAGTAAGCTTTACAACTGATGACCAAATAGCAGCTCCACATATATCGTCTATGGGTACATTTTGTGGATGTGCAATGGAGGATGCTGTGGCTTGTACCTGATAAACAGAAATGGAACCTAACAAGGGTACTTGTGCTTAATTATGACAGAACTGAATACAATTTATGATCCAGTTGGATATAGTCCTTTTGGAGACTTCTACTCCTAATGAGTTAGGGTTGAATGAGATGAATAATTGCAAGGATTGCTGATCAGGTTCTTTGTTTATAGTAAGCCAATGCTCTCTTACAGTCCAACATATGGAGCAGAGATTCCTTTTTATTCTTATGTGGTTTAGGAAAGAAGATAGGAAATGATATGTCTTGATTGATGTGAAAAGCTAAAACCACTTTAGGTAGAAACTTGAGATGAGTCCTGAGTACTACCTTGTCGTGATAAAATTGCAAGTAAGGAGAGAAGTGAACTAAGGCCTGTAGTTCACTTAGTCTTCGTGCCAAAGTTATTACTATGAGAAAAACCACTTCCAAGTGAGATATTTCAAATGCACAGATTGAAGTGGTTTAAAGGGAGTCTTCATTAGAGCTGATAGTACCACATTTAAATCCCAAGATACCAGGTGTTTCCAGACTGGAGGATGCAGTTTAAAGAAGCCTTTCAATAAATGAGACACTAAAGGGTGAGAAGCTACCGAAGAGTCATTGTCCCTCTCATGATAAGCAGCTATAGCACTTAAGTGGACTCTGACTGATGATATTGCCAAGCCCAACCTGGAGAGGTGAAGCAAGTAATTGAGGATTTCTCTAGGTGCCGAGGAAAAGGGGCAAATGTCCTGACTTTGACATCATTTGGTATATCTTTTTCATTTGAAGGAGTAGTTATGTCTGGTTGATGGCTTCCTTTCTGCTATTATAATTCACTGAATATCTGCTGAGAGTGTCAAGCCCTGTAAGATCTCACCATAAGGTGGAGGGAGGAGTGTAGAGGATGAAGAAGAGAGCCCCCCTCTTGAGTCAAAAGATTTGGGTCTTGTCCAAGATCTAATGAATCGCTTTTGGAATACTATACCAGATAAGTGAACCAGGGTTGTCTCAGCCATGCGAGTGCTATGAGAATCTTGCGAGATCTGACCCAGATCATCTTCTGAACTGTTATTGAGATGAGAGGAATCAGAGGAAATGCATATAGGAGACCTCATGACCACGATGTTAGGAAGGCATTCTGTGTCCTTCTGAGTTGTCTTAGATGCATGGAACAGAACTAAGGAGCTTTCCAATTCTGCTCTGTGGCAAAAAGATCTATCCAAGGACGACCCCACTGTAGAAAGGTTTGGTCTGTCACTGAAGCGTTGAACGACCATTTGAGGGGATGAAATATTCTGCTGAGATGGTCAGCTAATGTGTTTGCTATACCCGATAAGTATGTTGCTCTCAAGGTTATTGAGTTGTTGAGGGCCCACTCACAGATCCAAACTGCCTCTCGCCAGAGAATCCAGGATACCAATGCACCATGCTTATTCAAGTAAGACATGGCTATTTGATTGTCCATATGAGTCATGAGGGCATGACCTCATAGTAGATGTGTAAAGGCCATTAGAGCATATCTCATGGCCCTGAGTTTCAGGATATTTATCTGGTAAGCTAGTTCGTCTTGTGACCACTGACCTTGAGTCTTGTAAGGGAGAAGATGCACTCCCCAACCTTGTGTGAAAGCATCTGTGGTGAGGACTAGAGTGTGGGTTGGGTCTCGAAGAGGAGCTCCTATAACCTCCGGATCTAACCACCAGCAAATATCCTACCTTATGGAGTCTGACAAGGCTTCCATGGTGGACACTGGTTGAAGAAACTGGATCCATTGTGCTTTCTTTCCCCACTGGAGAAAGACTGATACTTCATGCATATCCAGCATAGCTCTCTGCTTCAACGGCAGGGGAGAAAGACTGATACTTCACGCATATCCAGCATAGCTCTCTGCTTCAATGGCAGGGGAGAAAGACCGATACTTCACGCATATCCAGCATTGCTCTATGCTTCAACGGCAGGGGAGAAAGACTGATACTTCACGTATAGCCAGCATAGCTCTCTGCTTCAACGGCAGGGGAGAAAGACCGATACTTCACACATATCCAGCATAGCTCTCTGCTTCAACCGCAGGGGGAATGAAGAAAAGTGGATCTATATACAGACAACAACCAACAAGGACTGAATAACATAGTCTGGGTAAACAAATAAGCATGGGTGTAGCTTGCTTATTGCGGCGGTTACTACCCCTAACTAATTAAGCTAGATATTTCACTTAGATGCAGTTCCAACACTGCTCTCTACATTAATGGTGGCGGTGGAAGGGAAATAGAACCAAAAGGTTAATAAGAGCCAAGAGAAACAGATAAGTATGAGAAAAAAAAAGTGCGAACCTTGCTGGGCAGACTGGATGGGCCATTTGGTCTTCTTCTGCCATCATGTCTATGTTTCTATGTTTCTATGGAGGCATCATATGTGTAGGAAAGTGTGAGATACTACATGGATGGCTGCCACCATGTGACCCAATAGTACAAGGACTTGGTGGGCAGTGACGTTTGATCTGAGAAGTAAATCTGTACACAGATGTTGAATCCGCTTTATCATCTCCTGGGGAAGAAAGGCACAAGACTGGACAGAGTCTATTCTTATCCCTATGGATTGTAGAATCTGGGTCAGTTTGAGTATCAATTTCTCATAGTTGATGAAGAACTCTAGAGACTCCAAGCAAGAGATTGTCATTTCTAGATGCTAACGTAGGGATATTTGCTTGGGGGAAAATATCAGCCAATAATCCAAATAAGGAAATAGGCTAATCGTCTGACGCCTTAGGTGAGCTCCTGCCATAGCCAGACATTTGGTGAACGCTTTGGGATCCATGGATAGACCAAAAGGTAGAACATTATATTGGTAGTACCTGGAATTCACCTGGAAGCACAGAAACTGCCAACAGGAGGGGTGTATTGGAATATGGGTGTATGCATCTTTGTGGTCCAATGAACACATCTAACCATTCTGTTGTATGAACGGTAGGATTAACTTGAGGGATGTCACCTTGAATTTCTCCTTCTGAAGGTATTTGTTTAGGGATCGTAAGTATAGAATAGGTAGGAGATCCCCTGAGCGCTTCAGAATGAGGAAGTATTGGCACTAGTATCCTGAGCTGACTTGGTGCTTAGGAACCAATTGGATGGCCTGTTGCTGGAGTAAGGTCTGGATCTCTTGTTCCAGAAGAGGTAACTGAGAAGCATCCCTTAACAGGCCGGTGTAACGAGGAAGAAAAGGTTGGGAGAGGAAATTCAGATGATAACTTTTGCAGATGATTCGAAGGACTCACTGATCTGAAGTGATGTGGCTCCATTCTGAGGAAACTTTTTGTATTCTTCCCCCTACTGGAAGGTGAGGCTGTGGCTGGGCTTTCTTTGAAAAGATGGTGGAGACTTTTGAAGAGACAGCTGGAAGGGTTTTTGTGGTTTCCTGTTTCTTTATTGTCCTCTAGGTTGAGCTGGTTGAGATTGAGAACGTGGGTGTTGATATGGTTGGAAATGTTGAGATCTGTATGGTAGGAAACTCTTGTATGGTTTCGCTGGCAGTAATAAGGTTTGCAGTATTGCTGATAAAAACTTCTGGTTGTTGCTTGAGAATCTGAAGTCCTGACAGGGATTGAACTGCCACATTTGTTCTTTTAACTTGGCCTCAGTGTCTTTGAGCTTGTTGCTAAACAAGTTATCTCCCATGCAGCGTAGATTGGTTAGCTTGTCATGGACGTCCTCCCTGATGGAGCTAGAATGGAGCCAGGCTATATGTCGAGCAACGATAGCAGTGGCAGAAGTCTTAGAAGATGTTTCAAAGGACTCATATAACCACTCTGAGTAAATGACATAATCCTTCCTGCATGTTGTAAAATGGTTGAGGAGTAAGTTGTTGGCCAGTTTCTGTACATAGAAAGGGCTTTAATAATTGTAGGGACTCGTACCGGTACTGTACTATATAAAATTGGTGCTGCTGTATTCGGGAAGTCTACATTGCACTCTGGAATTTCTTTTTAGCTTATTCATTCAGAAGTCTGTGCTCTTTTAGTGGAGGAGTGGATGCATGGAACCTAGATTTCTTCTCCTGCTTCATTGGCGACTCAACTACCACCGACACATGAGGGAATTGGAAGACTTCATAAGTAGCAGACTTCTGTAATCTGAATTTTAAATATAGTTTCCTAGAAATAGGTGGAATTGAATGAGTGGACTCCCATATCTTAGATAGTACAGAGTCCAACAATTTATGAGATGGCAGAGCCAATGGTTCGGCCAGTACGCCCAGGATTTTTAGGATGCCAAATACCTCTTCCCGAGGGTCAGGCAATTTGCAGACTTCTACTCCTAGTAAGTTGCCAAGCTTCTCTATAAATTGTAAGATCCTTTGAAGGAAAGGAGTGGTCCAGCAGCTCTTCCGGGAAATTGAATGGAATACCAGATGAGCTGTCAGGGGAATGGTCCTGTGGAGAGTCTTGAGGCATTGATTTGAGGTGAATGCTGCTCACTATCTTTGCTTATTCGATCTGGTGATGGTAGTGCCTCTGGAAAGGATGGAGTGCAGGCTGGATCCCTATCTCTGTCTGGGCCAGGGAGATGTGAGGAGAGACCTCTAGATAAAAGGAAGAAAAGAGGATTTTTATGATGGAAGATATCTGATCCATGGCATCTTGTGAGCGACTGGCCTGTAGATCTGTAGAAGGCTTTGGATAATGTAGTCTCACCTGAGGAGAATGAGAACACATTCCTCGAGGCTGTACCCTTGCAGCTAGAATGTTTGAGGAGGGTTGAAGCTCCCAGGATCCCTGTTCTTGTGTAGGAGGTCTATGTCTCGGAAAGAGTTCTTCTTGAAGGATGAACCGCTGAAGGTTTGAGCAGGAGGATAATCCCGAATATTCTGAATGTTTTTCCTGAGATGAGGTTGACTTTGAGCTGATAGAAATAGGTTTTGGAGGAGATACCTGTGGGGGCTGTGACAATATATCTAGTAAGGGGTCCATACTACGTCCAGAGCAAGAAGGGGATCTGCTTCTTTTATAATTAGAATTTTTATTAGAAACCACAATGTACAAGAACACAATGCACAACACATAGCAGACACCTGTGGGCTCTGGTCCCTTCAGGAATTGCTTTTCCTAAGCGAGACATTGGGGGTTGCGAGAGCTCTTTTCTTTCAAAGATGCATGCATTGATGAATCTTTCCGATGCGTCGAAGAGGTGCCATGCATCAAGGTGCGACTGCATCGATGCGTAGTGCATTGGGCAGTGTGTCTGCGCCGATGCGCCAAGCATCGGAGGGTTCGGCACAATTTGTGTCGAGACTTCTCGCATCAGCTTTTGCCCTGTCTGTGACGATGCATCGTTTGTCAAGACAGTAATGGCACATTTTTTATCCGACGCCTTCTTAAACACTTGAATGGACGCATCCTGGCATTTGGAGGTGGATGCACATACTTTGTCCTTGCGCCAGTCTTTCAGTGGCGCAGACGGCACACTTGTATCGGACACTGTGCGGGATGATCCGCAGGTCCGTATTTGGGCTTTTTTGGTGCTGCTTTGATTTCAGGCCCTGTCGTAGCTGGATGTTACTTTCTTTTTAGATCCACTGATGAGGATCTTCTGGCCACGTCATGGGGAATGGATTTTGGTCCCGGGGACGACTGGACGGATCATCCCAGAGAGGGCGTATAACTCCCTGAGGCTGATGAGGTCCTTTCCCAGTCCTGGAAGCTGGCTATCTTTGCTGCTCTCTGCCTCTGAGTCCTGGGAGACATATGGCCGCAGTCTTTGCACGACGCCTGGTCGAGGTCCAGGCCGAGGCAGATATAGCAGTAATTATGATTGTCAGTGATGGACATAATATGTCCGCACTGACAATATTTAAACCCAGGCTTCTTCAAGGACATATTAGCACTGAAAAGTGCTGTTTTGGGGATCGCTAGTGCAAAGAGGAAGAGAAGTAAAAATCTGAAGAGAAACGATGGAGAAAATACATCCGTGCCTGAGCACGGAAAAAAAAAATGAACTGAAGAGATAGATGACGCTCTACATGCAGGAAGTGCCACACAGACGCAGCAGAACAAAAACTTTATCTTGGAGAAGGAAATGTTCACAAGAGTGCGCCGTCAATGACGCCACCCAAATAGCATTGCTAATTCAGCCTCCTTATCGATGGAAAAAATATATTTTAAAAAGGTCACAAAACATTGTATTGCAAGGGTGAATGGGATTTCTTAAAAATATAACATATTGAAGAATGAGAGTAATTGCTTCAAGGAAGAAACCCAAATGCTGTGAATCGGTTATTTACTCTTTCGGATAATAGAAGGACTAGGGGGTACTCCATGAAGTTAGCATATAGCACATTTAAAACTAATTGGAGACAATTCTTTTTCACTCAATGCAGAATTAAACTCTGGAATTTGTTGACAGGGGATCTGGTTAGAGCAGTTAGTATAGCTGGGTTTAAAAAATGTTTGGACAAGTTCTTGGAGAAGTCCATTACCTGCTATTAATCAAGTTGACTTAGAAAATAGCCACTGCTGTTACTAGCATCAGTAGCGTGGGATATACATAGTTTTTGGGTACTTGCCAGGTACTTGTAGCCTGGATTGGCCACTGTTGAAAACAGGATACTGGGTTTGATGGACCCTTGGTTTGACCCAGTATGGCAATTTCTTATGTTCTTACAGTTTTTAATGTGTATTGTTCATTCAAATGAAAAAAATAATAAAAGAGATACTTTGGGAACTATTCTAGGAGTTTCTTTACTAGCTCTGCTGTAATCCTGAGATATACCAATACTGTGAGGGTCTAATATTCTTTGTACTAATCTGCATTTGAAATTTAAGAAAAAAAGTCTTTTCAAACAAAAAAAGTTAGAGGTGTAGACTATGTTCCATGCATTTCTGGATAAAAATCAGTTTCACAGTATCAGAGAAATATATCAGACTGAGGTTCATATATGCATTTGGGAGGAAGATTAGAGCCTGCGTTTATATGTTGTTCTTAATTAGAACCTATAGTCCAATAATCAGATTCAAGTTTGTAGGCTTGACTTAATAGGACAAGGATCCTTGAAAAAATATGATATATTTCAATTTGGGCATGTGGATGGTGCTCTAGCCTTGAAAACATGCCCAATTGATGATAGGTGTAGGAACAGAGATAACACCACAGTGTGATCATGGGGTAATAGATAAGGAGACATTATTAGGGATGTGAATCGTTTTTGAACAATTAAAATTATCGTCAGATAATTTTAAAATCGTCCAAAATCGTTAGAGTGCACGATACAATACAAATGCCCCCGATTTATCGTCAGGGGCATTTGTATTGTATCGTTAAATAGGGCGCGGGAAAACCGGCACACCAAAACAACCCTAAAACCCACCCCGAACCTTTAAAACAAATCCCCCACCCTCCTGGCTCCCGACGTCACGCCGGTGGCCCGTATGAAATAGTGAGGGCAAAGGTAGCGCCGACACCATTTTGAATATTGGCAATACGGCCCGCGTGCAGGAGGTCGCTCCCGGACCCCCGCTGGACTTTTGGCAAGTCTTGTGGGGGTCAGGAGGCCCCCCCAAGCTGGCCAAAAGTCCCTGGGGGTCCAGCGGGGGTCCGGGAGCGATCTCCTGCACACGTGACGTCGGGAGCCAGGAACCAAAATGGCACCGGCGCTACCTTTGCCCTGTCAAATGATAAGGGCAAAGGGCCACCGGCGCCATTTCTCAACGCAGCCGTGGCCAGAGAGCTGGAGATCACGCCGGGACCCCCCCACTGGACCCCAGGTAATTTAAAACATTTGGGGGGGGGGGTCGGGAGGGTGGGGGATTTGTTTTAAAGGTTCAGGGTGGGTTTTAGGGTTGTTTTGGTGTGCCGGTTTTCCTGCCCTCCCCCGATTTACGATTTTTAACGATTTAAAAAAAAAACAAAAACCCACGACGATCAGATTTCCCTCCCCCCCCAGCCAAAATCGATCGTTAAGACGATCGATCACACGATTCACACCCCTAGACATTATATTGTTTCAAGGCTGGAGCACTATGCATGTGCCTAAAGGAAAATAGATCATATTTTTAAGGGCCCTGTAAAAAAAAAAACATTATTGTCTCTGTCTTTTCCAGATTAAGTTTGGATTAGCAAGGATGCTGTTGCTGGACACAGAGTGAGAGATATTCTCTTCCAATTTCTAGGAGGCATAGTGGGGACCTTTAGGACTTGGCATGAATGATATTGGTAGGGGCCTATAAAGGCTCTGAAAGTTTATATAGAAAGTTCTGTACACATATGTCATGTGAATGGCCTAGTGCTTTGATGGCTATTTATTGTGCTAGCAAGTGAGTGAGAACATATTGCATGCATTATGGTGCTGCTCATATCTGTGTAATGAGTGTTATGTAGATATTGACTTTTCCCCTTTATAGAGGTAAATATTAGGAAAAAAGAAACAGTGTTTAACAATGTTTCATTTTTCCTGTACAATTAAATGTAAATTCAAGACTATAAATATTTTATAAAGTTTTATTTGCATTATTTCATAATATAAACTTGCTAACTGAAGAGAGTGTTACAAATCTTTTTCTGTACAAAACATGAATTATAGATTATTTTAAATACTTCTAATTTAGTTTTGGGGACTGCAATGATAATCATCATCTTCATGATGAATAGAACTGCTTCTAATGGAAGATATCATCATATCAACAATTTTCTTTTTTGGATTTTCTTCCAAGTCCGACGTAATTGCTCCCACTTCTGACAGAGTCCATTCAAGCTCTGAAAAGGCAGACAAGATGCTACTGAGCATAATCATAGTTGCAGTAAATAGTTCATAATATAGCTCTATTTGCAAGGCTCAATAAAAATGTTTATAATACAATTAATATAGCAAGTTAACATGTTACTAATCAGTACTGATAATTAAAGCAATGCAGAGTTTCTCTGCAGTAATGACATTAAATTTCTGTTAAACAACGAACCTTGAGTACTTCTATTCCATAATATATTTTAATGTCACATATTATGCAGACAAAATCCTATAACAAAAGTCAAAAGCTTTATTGTATCTCTCTCTGTTTAATATCATTCAGTTTAGCTTATAATATTCTTTACTTATGCTTGCTATGAACACTATTTTAGATTATAAGAATAAAAGATATGTAAACAACAGGGGTGTGCATTCGTTTGCAACATATTGGCAATCCGCAACGTATAAGGCCATATTTGTTGTATTCATGGGGAAGTGAAACGTATTGCAATTCCCCACGAATACAACAAATCTTCACCGAATTATTTGGCCGTCTAAAGGAGCGAATTTAAACAAACCCCCCACCCTCCTGACCCCACCAAGACTTACCAAAACTCCCTGGTGGTCCAGTGGGGGGTCCAGGAGCCATCCACTGCACTCACGCCATCGGCTGCCGGTTTTCAAAATGGCGCCGATAGCCTTTGACTTACTATGTCACAGGGGCTACCGGTGCCATTGGTCGGCCCCTGTCCCATGGTAGGAGCAATGGACGGCCGGTGCCATCTTGTGTTCCTACCATGTGACAGGGGCTGTCCAATGGCACCGGTAGCCCCTGTGACATAGTAAGGGCAAAGGCTATCGGCACCATTTTGATTACTGGCAGCCGACGGCGTGAGTGCAGTAGATGGCTCCCGGGACCCTCCTGACCCCCACAAGACTTTCCGAAAGTCCCTGGTGGTCCAGCGGGGGTCCGGGAGCAAACTCCTGCACTCGGGCCATCAGCTGCCAGTATTCAAAATGGCGCCGATAGCCTTTGCCCTTACTATGTCACAGGGGCTACCGGTGCCATTGGTCGGCCCCTGTGACATAGTAAGGGCAAAGGCTATCGGCGCCATATGGGAAACCATACTTGTCAAGGCTAATATGGGTCTATGAGTATCATGGACCCTTTGTCTTGTTGTAGTTTCACGAGAGTTTTGGCTATTAGCAGTATTGGGGGATACGCATATAGGAGGCCTGTGTTCCAGGGGTGAGCGAAGGCATCCATGGGTAACTTTCTTTGTTGGCTGTATAGGGAGCAGAATCTGTCCACTTTGTGATTCAGTTCGGGTGCAAAGAGGTCTATGGATGGTTGACCCTAGCACTGGAAGATTCTGATCGTTACCACAGGATCCCGTTTGCGGGCCTGGCTAAGATCTGGATGGTTTAGTCTGACATGGGTGTCCCCTTTGCGGTGGTCTGGCTGGTCTCATGTGAGATGTCGGTGGATAGTACTTGCGTGAGCAATAAATGGGTCTTCTGGTATCCTTTCTGGAAGCCTTACGAGCCGAGGAAGGAGGTTCCGTGGAGACTGTGGAGAGCTGACGCAGGTTCTCATGGTGATCTTTTAATTGAGCCACTGCGTCCTGAATCTTGTCACCAAAGAGATTATCTCCCGTACATGGGAGATCAGCAAGCTTGTCTTGGACTTCAGTTCGCAAGTCAGATGCCTTAAGCCAGGCCCACCTTCTGGCGCTAATTCTTGTTGCTGATAAGCGAGAAGCAGTCTCAAAGGAATCGTAAGCCGCCCTTACTTCATGCTTTCCTGCCTCAAGGCTTTTTTGGAGTATGGCATTGAGGGTATCTTGTTGCTGTTGGGAAAGAGTGTCGGCTATTCCCTGAACTTGCTTCCAGAGATTCCTCAGATATTGTGTCATATATAGTTGATAGGCAGCTGTGCGCGACACTAGCATAGAGCCCTGAAAGATTTTCTGACCTAAAACATCGAGGAATTTTTGGTCCTTTCCAGGGGGAGATGAAGAGTAAGGGCGCAGTCTTCTGGCCTTCTTCTGTGCGGATTCAACTACCACTGATTGGTGGGGTAGTTGTGGCTTTTGGAATCCTGGAGTATGCTGGACCAAATACATTGCATCTGTCTTCCTATTTACTGGTGGGACAGTGCAAGGGTGCTTCCATAGATGATGTTGGAGATCCAAGAGTACCTCATTGATGGGAAAAGCCATGATTTCTTTGGGAGCATCAACAAATTGGAGGACTTCCAATGTTTTATGATGTGTATCTTCCTCAGTGACCAGATCAAAAGGGATTGTCTCTGACATTTCCTTTACAAAATTAGCAAAGGAGAGGTCCTCTGGGGAGACCATTTCCTTTCTTCTGGAGGAAATGGTTCTGATAGTATGTCCTCCGTAGAAGTGTCGGTGTCAACATCCTCCCATGGGTCTCTGGCTGAGATCCCAAGGGAGGGAAAAAAGCTGGTACTGCAGAACGTGTTGGCATAGATGGATCCCTCGATGGAATAAGCGGTAGCACCGGTGGCATCAAGGGGAATTGTGGGCGTCTCGGACCCGAGAGCCCCGACAGACCAGGAACTGGTTCTGGCATCTGTGGCAGCAGTGCTGGAAGAGGATTGGAGTCCATGTCTTCGTCTTCCGAAGACCCCGGAATGGGTATCAGGGGTTTCAGAGACTCAGTAGGTTGTATTGGTAGATTATATTGGCAATGACAGCCTAGGCTGGGTCAGAAGGGCACTGATGAGCATGTCCAGGCGGTCGAGCAGTGGTGTAAAGATCGATGGCTCCGGTGTCGGGATGGGGGCCGGCATCGATGGCGGCTGTAAGCTCTGGAGGGCCTCGAGGACCGCCTGTCAGACAAGTATGTCCAGTTCCTCCCTGGAAGCTGGTATGGGTAACACAGCTGCAGGGGGAGGCAGGCTAGGTGCTACTGGTACCTCCACAGGAGTCTGTAGGGGCTCAGTACCCGGCACCGATGTCGGTGGGGATCGCTCGGTATTTCGGGTAAAGAGGAGGTTGGAGGCTTCTCTACCCATGTCCTCTTCGCAATTGGCTCAATAGCCATCAAAACCGATGCGGTGTCGGCACGGACGTAGAATCACATCGGTGCTGGTGCTGGTGTTTCCCTCGGTGCTCAGTCCGGTCTTTCTCCGGCACAGAGGAAGAAGATGCTGATGCCCTAGATGTCTTCGGTGACGGACAGTCACCGCTGCCATGTTGCTCCGGGTGAGATTTTTCGATGGACTTTGTCGATGTTCCTGCCGGAGACGACTGGGTAGATGTCGATGAAGTTAACTTTATTTTGAACAGGGACTCCATCTTGTCTAGTCGGGCACACCTGCCCTTCGGGATCATCTGAGCACAGCTTGGGCATCGACGGACATCGTGTGATGAGCCGAGGCACAACACACAGACATCATGTGGGTCAGTAATTGACATCGTATGTGGACACTCCGGGCACTTTCTAAAACCCGTCACCATGGTGGAAAAAAGGGGCAGTGAAAACGGTCGGAACCGACCAAAAACGGTGGAACTTACTCACCGAGCATTGAGGAAAACGATATTGTGATGGGAGACCCCTATGAGGGAACTTTTTGTGAAGAAAACTTCAAGTTTTTCCGTGAGAAAATTCTCACAGAGCTCCTAACCACCAGTCAAACTGCAGCGCAGAAAAAAAGAGACTAAAGGGAGACCCCTGTGGTTACAGGGATTATGGCATGCTGGGCATGCTCAGTGTGCCAGTCAAAAGTTCTAGAAACTTTGACAGAAAAGTTTTCTGTGATAGGGCTCCATCTGCTGACATCACCCACATGTGAGGACTACCATCCTGCTTGTCCTGGGAGAATATGTCATACCTGACAGGATCCCAGGCCTGCGGGCAGGAAAACACACCCTTAAGCCAGCAGCATGGAATTATGATGTGCCTGCAAGGATTTCAGGTTCCACGGACAGGAGGAAAATGATGGTAACTGGTGAAAGGGAAGAGATGAGGTGTCAGCAGGGGAGGGCTGCGTGAGAGAGAATGGCATGGGGGAGAGGTTAAGTGAATTATATGGGATGAAAGGGAAGCCAAAGAGGCTGAGTGAGAGGGGATGAAATGGAAAGTGGGGTAAGTGAATGAGGAGGAAGGGAAGAGAAGGGTGTTGAGTGAGAGGGACTAGAAGGGAAGGTGGAACAAGAGGAAGCATGTGAATGATTGCACATGTGTGTGAGCATGTGAGAGTATGAGCAACCATGTGTGTGAGCATGTGAGAGAGTGTAAGCAACCATGTGTATGAGCATGTGAGAAAGTGAGGAAGAATGTGTGACCATGTGAAAGAGTGAATGTGTGTATGTATGAGCATATGAGAGATTGTGAGCGAGTGTGTGTATTTGAATATGTGAGCATGTGATAGAGTGTAAGCGAGCATATGTACGTGCATGCATTTTGGAAATGAACATCTGTTTATTAGAATGTATGTGTATATGAGAGACAGTGGACAACATTTGTATGTGGCTCTCCTTCCTACACTAATCCAGGACAATTTCAAGGTGACTAAATCAAAAGTTCCCAGGTATGGAAAACAGAGAATTTTTTTTTTCCTTATTAGTTTTAATGATTATTGGATGTTATTTTATGTATCTTATTTATTTATTTATTTAAGAATTTATATACCGGAGGTTCCTGTATAATATACATATCACCCCAGTTTACAATGAACAGTAACTATCGCTTCAAGTTAGCGGTTTACAATGAACATAGTTAATCCAAGAAACTGAAAATATATATATATAACAATGCTAACAATTAATAAAAAACAATAAATGAAATAACAATTAATAAATAAACAACAATAAATATCAATGACAAAAAATGGCAATAAATAAAATGACAATAAATAAAATAGCAATTAGTAAAATAACAAGAGGGTTAATGAGAAAATAACATGGTTAAATAACAAGGTTATGTGAAATATGCTGGGGTAATCGGATAATATGTGACTGACTTTCTTCCTGCTCTTAGTTCTACGGGAATGCTTGTTTGAATAGCCAAGTCTTAAGTTTCTTTTTGAATGTAGCGTGGCATGGTTCAAGGCGAAGGTCTGGAGGAAGCGAGTTCCAGAGTGAAGGGCCTGCTGTGGATAGGGCGCGTTTCCTCAGCGAAGATTTAGCCGGTTGGGTGATTAGTCTATTTTGATAAGCGCTTCTGGTCGGTTTCATGGATGTGTGTAGTTGAATTTGGAATGTTAACTTGAGCGGCGCGATGTTGTACAAAGCTTTATGTATCATCATTAAGGATTTGAATTGGATCCTGAATTTAATCGGGAGCCAGTGGAGATGAAGAAGGATTGGGGTAATATGATCTCTTTTTTTGGCATTTGAGAGGATTCTTGCTGAGGCATTAAGGACCATCTGAAGTGGTTTTGTGGTGCATGCTGGTAGGCCTAGAAGGAGGGAGTTGCAGTAGTCCAGTTTTGGGAGTATGATGGCCTGTAGTACCATGCGGAAGTCTCTGTATAGGAGGAGTGGTTTTAGTTTCTTTAAGGTTTGTAGTTTAAAGAAACATTCTTTTGTAGTGTTATTAACGAATTTGTTGAGGCTGAATCCACTGTCTAGGATGACTCCCAGGTCTTTTACTTGTTGCGAAAAGGTATCCAGGCTTTGGCTAGCATTAAGAGGTGTGGGTGGGACATAGTTTTCCGGTGCTATAATGAGAATTTCAGTTTTTTTTGTGTTTAAGACTAGGTTGAGGCTGGTGAGAAGATTGTTGATAGCTGAAAGACATTTATTCCAGTGTGACATAGCTTTGTGTAGTGAGTCTTCTATAGGGATGAGGATTTGTATGTCATCCGCATATAGAAAGTGAGTTAGCTTGAGGTTGGTGAGTAATTGACAGAGCGGGAGAAGATATATATTGAAGAGTATCTGCTGTTTTGAAATATTTTATTGGCTTTTGGAAACTTTTTAAAAATGTATATTTGAATTTAATTATATAATGGTATTCTATTCATCAGCAGTCTTCAAATATGTATTTTTTTATTAGTATGGTTTTATTATTATGATTGTTTTATAATTCCTGATTTCATTGTTTTATGAGGAATGGTGGTTTCTTTTTTTCCCAGTTTCCAGTACAGTTTTTGTCTCTGTGTTTATTTTTATAGTTTATTGACACTTTATCCTATATTTGGCAAGGATCTGTCTATGTTCTGGTGTGTGATGGAAGTGGGGTATTTTGCTACTGTATAGTTTCTGTGTAGGATATCTATAGCAGCCTGGCTTGTTCTGTTTTCTTAATAGAAGGTATATTGATGTTTTAGGGCCTGGTGTAATATTTGCAGTGTTGCGTTTTCATGCGTAGGGTTCTTACTTCTTGAGTGCTGGCATTTAGAGTAATTTTGGTAAGGGATGTTTAATATATTGTAATTGTATTTCAGTTTATTCATGGCTTTCTGATGGCCACGTCCAAACCCAATGCACTTTTTACAACAGGCCTATGGATTCCAACTGTCTTTTTTTGCAGGGTTTCCTCATTGTTATCACAGCACTGCATGTAAATAAAACATCCAAGTCATTGTGATATTTTTAGATTGGAAATCTGTAATTTGAATGTCTTTTTTCATATAAAATCTATTATAAATGCATAATTTTTAATTATGTATGTGGTGAGAGCTAATGGGAAGAAGGGGGGGGGGGGTGGGAGGATGAGCGCAAGACTGCAAAGTTCGCCAGGTGCCTAATATCCTTGCACTAGCCCTGAGAGAGTACGCTATGCACAGACCCTTGCCATTCACTTATCTCCCACATTCCCAGGATGCAAATGCTAGGGAAGGTTGGGAAGTTGTTGATAGGGTTCCCAGCTTCCTAGAAATATTATCACTGACATTCTTATCTGGGAACTCTGACCTCTTGCTACCCACTTCCACAGCATTTCCAGTCATCAAAAGGGCCAAACTCCAAGGGTATCCTTGCCCTCCCCCCGCTTCCCAGGGCCATCTTGGTGATTTGACCAGTTTTTTGCTTGGGGGGGCGGGAGGAGTGCCATCTCAGCCTTCGCCTTAGGCAGCAGATTGTCTTGAGCCGCCTCTATCTAAGGGGGTCAGGATGATGGGGCAAGGGGCTCCTCCTCCCATCTGTCGGTGATATATATTCCTACACGCCGCCTTGGTCTTGAGCTGGGCCTTTAGATCACGGTAGCAGCGGACCACCTGTTCTCTGGTCCATCTTATTCCACTGCGCCAGGTTATTGCCACTTTGGTCTTGAGCTGGGCCTTTATATCATGGTAGCAGAGGGCCACCTGCTCTCTGGTCCATCTGATTCCACTGCTCCAGGTTATTGCCTGGGCAATGGTGCACCATATCTGACCCTTGGATACCCTGGATATTTTTGCCATGATGCACAAAAATTGTAATTTCCAACACCTTCAGAGTCCAAGCTTCATGTATATACTTTATAATTGTTTTTTTTTAATTTTTTTAAATGCAAACTAAGCTAAACAACCATTGAGAAAAGGTTCAAAAAATTAATTCAATAAATATATATATGGACGAAGTAGCGGGTATTTTTTGCAGCATAGTTCCCGAAGAGCATGCATTGAGGACCCTGGCAATGAGCATCTCATTGTCCTCGATGATGCACTTCATGGCCCTTAAACAAATCCGCCTTGCTGCCTGATAGGGATGTGAATCGTGTGCCATATCGTCTTAACGATTGAAATCGTGTGGCAGGAGAAGAAAAATCGTGTTTGGCACGATTATTTCGTTGAAAAATCGTTAAAAAATCGTTTTTTTCCGATTAGTGCGCACTAACGGGAGTTAGTGCGCACTAACAGAAATTGATACAATTTGACACTTTTCAGGTCAGTTAAGGTCAGTTTAGGAATGAATATGTATTCCTATTGGCTGCCCTCTTATTTATTCATGTTACCAAGGTTCCCACTGACAGTATATGGGGGATGGGAAATGGAAACAGTTGGTAGCTTGACAAAAAAAGTAATGTGATCAGTCAATGTGACTAGAACTTGTGCCCTGATCCTGATACCAGGGGTGTTGTGATCTTCATGTACACACAGTGCCCTATCCCTATTAATACCAGGAGTGTTGTGATCTTCCTGCACACAGTGCCCTAACCCTGACACCAGGGGTGTTGTGATCTTCCTGCATGCAGTGCCCTACCCCGCCTGCATTACTAGTGAGAGGCTGGCTTCACAGACAGGGGGGAGCTGCCTGACCCTCCCCCATGTCCCAGCCAGTGAATGGTGTGTGGGTGAGGGGAGGGGAGGAGGAGGATGGTGAGGCTGAAACAGCTCCTTCCCTGCATTACTAGTGAGAGGCTGGCTTCACAGACAGGGGGGAGCTGCCTGACTGTAGTAGATTGAATAAAGATCTGATGTTTCTGCTCTCCTCACACCAAACAAAAGCAACACACAAGCAGAGAAGCCCTTCTTATAAAGTTGAGCTAGTGAGTTAAGTAGGAGGAAAAGTAAACATACTGGTGGCCAGTGTGGCTACTTAAAAAATACACTTACCAACAATCAATTACCACATATATTTGAACTGTGTATAATAGTTCCAGCCAGGACCACCTTTCTAAAATGCACAGTGATTGGCAAATTCAACATGCACTAGCATTTCACATGCCTGCTAACAAAAATAATAAACAAACAAGTTCTAGTCACATGAGTGATGATCATCACATTACTTTTTTTGTCAAGCTTCCAACTGTTTCCATTTCACATCCCCCCCAACCATTACCTCAGTGGGAACCTTGATAACATCAATAGATAAGAGCACAGCCAGCCAATACGAATACATATTCATTCCTAAGTGACCTTTACTGACCTGGGAAGTGTCAACACTTTGTTTCATTTTCTGTTGGTGTTCGTGAGTTTCCAGTTCCAGTTCCATTTCCCATCCCCCCAACCATCACCTCAGTGTGAACCTTGGTAACATCAATAGATAAGAGGGCAGCCAGCCAATAGGAACACATATTCATTCCTAACTGACCTTTACTGACCTGGAAAGTGTCAATTTGTATCATTTTCTGTTAGTGCGCACTAACGGGAGTTAGTGCGCACTAACTGGGAGTTAGTGCGCACTAACACGATTTAACGATTTTTAACGATAAATCGTTAGAATTTCTATTGTATTGTGTTCTATAACAATTTAAGACGATATTAAAATTATCGGACGATAATTTTAATCGTTGAAAAACGATTCACATCCCTACTGCCTGATGGATGATTGGGTTGCCACTTCCACTTCTGGAGAAGTGTCACTATACTCACTCTCTGCTTCCCTCCCTCCCCCCTTGCCTGCACCTGTCCTGCCAACTCCCCTCCCCTCTGCCCTCTCTATCCCTAGCCTGCTGCCCTCCTGCCTATCCCTTTCTCCTCCCGCCTCCTCCTATCCCTTACCTCCTCCCTATCTCTACTCCTGTCCCAGTCCCTACTCCTACTACCATTCCTGCCTTCCTCCTCTCCCCTCCTCTCTCCCCATGCTTCTCACACTCCATTCTCTCCAGCTCCTCAGCACCAACACCAGCATTCATCCTCACAACCACTCCTCCTCCATTACACAAACTTGACAAACTAACAAAAGCTTTTACACACAGATACAGACAAGAGACAAAGGTAAAGGGAAACAGATGAGAAACAAACAGGACACCTTACTCAGAACTCACAAAAATCCTCCACTGACCTCCAACCAACTACCAACTCACCTCCTCTCCTCTCTCCCACGCCTGACATACCCTCAAAGAGGAAGCTGCAGGAAGCCTGTATATATAAACAAAAAAATTAACGCGTGGCCTGTAAAATAATGCGCAATGCGTAACATAGCACGCGACATACTACTGTATCATGAGTTGCACAAATTTGCTATGTGATGCGATAAACATTTCCTAACAATGCCCCTTTTTTAATCACAGATGTTAATGTAGCATATTTCTGTTTTATTTATAGCAAACTGATGATTCTAGGCCTAAGGTTGCAAAAAGATAGCATATGGGACTGAAGTCCCAGCCCCGAAATCAGCCGTGTTTTACAGAAATGCAGTCTCAAGGGAGCAGTTTATCTGGTAAAACATTTGAAAATGCAAACGTTAATAACAAAGTAGATGCTAAAGGTAAAGGAGGCAGAGACTAGCTTAAAATATACTTACAGGCAACAATTAAAGACAGTTGGACATCTCAGAAAGTAATACAACTATAAAAACAGCTATAGCAATTTATCTAATGAGGGAAAATACAACACAATTAAGTTAGCGGGCAAAAACAGTCAATTTTAGATCTAATTCTCAAATTGGGAAAAATAACCCATGCTATAGTTACACAATGTTAGGTTCCATATTAGGAGCTACCACCCAAGAAAGAGATCTAGGCGTCATAGTGGATAGCACATTAAAATTGACGGTTCAGGGGCGTGGCTAACGCAGCCGATGAAAGCAGACGCATAGCTCTTGAGCTCCACTCCCCCATGAGCCCGCCGCCCGCTAAAAAGGCAGCGAACCGGGTAGATTTTTTTACAGCTACTCGGGAACTTTGCCCTCAGTGCCAGCATACCTTTTTTTGATGGCTTCCAAACGTAAAACGGCCGATCTTCGGCACTTTTCTTACACTAAGCTACCGCCGGATCCGGAGCAAGATGGCGCCTCTGACGGAGATTTCAGCGCGGGGGACAGTGAGGAGGCCGAGGAGAAGCGCGCGGCGACGCCCGGCAGGGCTGCTGCATTGGCAGATGATTTCCTCACAAGAACAGCGGTACGGCAATGGTTTATGGACCTCAGAAAAGACATGAAACAGCATAAACAGGAAATTATGGCTTCCGTAGAGGATTTAAAAGAGGATTTGGCAGCCCTGGGGACCAGGGTAGATGACGTGGAGACCCGGGTTGATTCTCATAGTGAGGCCCTCAACTCGCTACAAACTCAGGGAACACACTATCAATCTGATATTTTAGAGCTGCAGGAGAAAATTGAAGATCTAGAAAATAGGAACAGGAGGGCTAATCTTCGTATAAGGGGCGTACCTGAAACTCCTGAATTCTCTGATGCAGCGCTTGTAGCTACCCAAATTTGCCAGCATTTGCTTCTTGGAGGCCTGGATGGAACAGCTACCTCGCAGGCCGAACTCCCGGAGGTGCGCTTGGAGCGTGCGCACCGTGCGCTGGCCAGCGCAGGGACCAGAAGCCCCGAGACTTAGTCATCTGCTTTCATAGCTTTCTGATCAAGGAGAGGGTGTATGCTGCTTTGCGCTCCCAGAAGGAAATACAGTGGAATAACCTGCCCATCTCCGTATATCAAGATCTCGCGCCCACCACACTTCAGAAGAGGTATGCCTTGCGGGAGGTCACGGCTGCCTTGCGATCCAAGGATATAAAGTATCGCGGACCTTCCCTTTTGGACTATTTTTTCAAGCTCAAGGAGTGACGTATAAGGTTAAAACACTGGCAGACGCGGCAGAGGCCTTTCAGAAAGCGCAAATTCCAGCCTCATTTCAGGTTCCCAAGATGGCGGCGCCTCTGGGTAAGCTGGACGCAGCCCCTCGTTGGCAGCGAGCGGATAAGGGGGGAAAAAGACTGAGGAGGCAGTCGGATGTTCGTCGCTCCCCACAGAAGGATCAAGGGTGATCTCTCCTTTGGATCAGTTTCTTCTCTGCTTGCAGGCCTAACTTTCATGTTGCTGCTTTATAACAGATGTGTGGACTTGGTTCTGTTCATGGATTGACTTTCTTCCGGAGACTTTTTTTTGATACACTGCGCTGAGTGCGTGGTCTCATTTGGCACACTATATTTTTGGTATGCATGCGGGTTTGCTGTTCAGGTTTTTGTTTTTTACTAGCATTAGGAGGCGGGCTGGGGGGAGGGAGGGTTTTGGGGATTGGTGACTGCTGTATATCGGGTGGCCATGGCTCCCATTTTTTGTGTATCCCTGGGGTGGATGATGGGATACGGTGTAACTATGGGGTCACACACAGGGGCACTTGTTCTCTCTCTTCTATTTCGGGTGGTGAAGGATTGGGTAGGGGTGTCTCATCTTTTTCTTTGGTACGTGCAAAGGGTTGGGGAAATCTCAGTATTTTCATTGGCTCGCTGTTTCCACATGACTGATGGCTATTAAGATTCTCTCACTTCATGTGAAAGAGCTAAACACTCCTCGAAAGCGCTCATTACTTGCTAGGGAGCTCACGCGACAGAAGGTGGGAGTAGCTTTCCTGCAGGAGACTCATGTGCGCAAGCACCATGAAAGGCTGCTGACGTTTTCCAACTTTTCCACTGCCTGTTGGGCAGCTAGCTCTAAGGATCGCAAGTATGTGGGAGTGGGGATCCTGATTTCTAATACCTGTGTGCATGAAGTCCTGCTTACCATTATCGATCCTCAGGGCAGGTATATTTTTCTACAGCTTAGGGTGGGTACCAGTGTTATATCTCTCCTTAACGTTTATTTTCCTAGTACTGGTCAAGTGGCATTTTTAAGCAAACTTGATCATCTTTTACAGCAACACTTAGAAGGGGACCTTGTCCTGGGAGGCGACTTTAACGCCACATTGTTTCCTAAGTTGGACCATAGTACTGGGGTGGGGCCAGCCACTAGATTTCGAACCCGATGGTGCCGCTTCTTGAATAAATGGTGCGTTGTTGATATTTGGCGGCAACGCTATCCTCATTCTAGGTCCTACACTTTTTACTCTAATCCCCATGGCAGCTATACGAGAATCGACTATTTATTTGTTTCTGTGCAGGCTCAGGCCCGAGTGCACCAGAAGGGGATAGACCCCATCACTTGGTCTGACCATGCTCCCATATGGATTGAGGTAGCCCTTCAAGATTTAGACCCTGGGTACAGACCATGGTGACTTAACGAAAGTCTCCTTAAAGACCAGGGGTTTCTTGCTAAAATGGAATCCCATCTGCAACATTACTTCCAGGAGAATGCTATTGAGGGTACTAGTCCACTGCTTCTATGGGAGTGTTCTAAGGCTGTTATGAGGGGACACTTTTTGTCCCAGGCGGCCTATTGTAATAAAGCTAGGGCCATTACCAGGCTTACTTTAATGGCTGACCTGGAAGCCTTGACTAAACAACATATTGCCACCTCCTCTCAATCAATTTATCGCCGCATATTACAAATTAAGAGTCAAATTTGCTCTCTGGATGACGAGGCTATCAGTCATCGTCTCCTTTTATTAAAGCAACAGTTTTTTGAAGGGGGCAACAAGGCGGGGCGCTACCTTGCACATAGGCTGCGAGCAGCTCGGGCCCAGACAACCATTGAGAAAATAGATCTAGGGACTGGACCGCCCACCACAACCTCGGAGGGTATCCGGCACGCTTTTACTAACTTCTATGCCCAGTTGTATGCCCCTGACGGCACGGTGACTGATGCTGCTATTGACAACTATCTCCATTCGGTCAGGTTGCCCACTCTTACGGACTCCCAGAGGGAGTATTTAGACAAACCCATCGAACGGGACGAGGTCCTCCAAGCTATTAAACACTTAAAGCCAGGCAAGGCACCAGGCCTCGACGGATTTACGGGTACTTACTATCGCAAATTTGTGCATATATTGGTGGGTCCCTTAACGGACTCCTTTAACTCTCTACTACAAGGTGCCATCCTTGGAAGTGACTCCAATACGGCAGGTATCACAGTGCTTCCCAAGCCGGGTCGCGATCCCACCAAATGCAGCTCTTACAGACCTATTTCGCTAATTAACATAGATCTCAAATTATTGGCCAGAGTTCTGGCAGTACGGCTTAATGGCTTAATGGCTTAGTGCACAACGACCAAGTGGGTTTCGTGCCAGGCCGCCTAGCAGCGGACAATGTTAGGAGGATCGTGGACATCATTGATTTGGTGCACATTCATCGACAGCCGGCAGTCCTCCTTTCCCTCGATGCCGAGAAGGCTTTTGACTTGGTTCACTGGCCCTTCTTATTTAAAACATTGCAGCGCATGGCATTTGGCTCCTCATTTATGTCTTGGCTGGCGAAGTTGTACGATCACCCTTCTGCTCGGGTTAAGGCTAATGGGGGTTATGGTAAATCCTTTTCCATTCAACGGGGAACTAGACAGGGGTGCCCACTGTCCCCTCTCTTGTTCGCTCTGTTCCTGGAGCCTTTTACAACGACAGTTCGGGAGTCCGGGGACATTGTGGGGGTGCAGAAGGGCGATCGTCATTTCAAAATCTCCCTTTTTGCGGATGATGTGATGTTCACCCTTACTAACCCAGAAACCTCACTTAGGGGTGTTATGACAGAGTTGGGTCGGTTCACAGCTGTCTCTGGCATGAAGGTGAACTATGACAAATCGGAACTTCTTAATCTAACCCTATTACCTTCAGAAGTACGACTGATAGAACAGTCATTTCCTTTTAAATGGGCCAAGCCTGCGCTGAAATATTTGGGAGTTCGTTTGGGATCTTCCACCAGTCAGTTATTCTCCCTGAATTATGATCCTCTCGTAAAAAGCATACTAAAAGATTTACATGGATGGCAGAACCAAATGCATTCCTGGTTGGGCCGTCTGGCTGTCATTAAGATGAATGTTCTCCCCAGATTTCTATACTTTTTTACAACTCTTCCCATCTACTTACCCAACAGTGTACTCAAACAATGGCAACGGATTCTGTGTAGCTATATATGGCGCAGACGTCCCCCACGAGTGGCGAGGACCACGTTATATAGACCAAAAATCCGGGGGGGGAGTTAACCTACCGAATTTATTATGGTATTACTCAGCTGCACAATTGCGAGCTCTGGTTGCTCTACATCGCACTAGCGACATACCACAGTGGGTGCATTTAGAACAGTCCCTTCTAGGGGATTTTCCCATTTCTGCGCTGCCCTGGCAACCTAAAGTAACATGGGGACCACTCCTGTATCTTCCGTTTGCACTCCGCACGACCCTTCGTGTTTGGCTCGCTTGGAAGCCTACGCTTGTGGGTCCTGAGAAATACACTATAATGACCCATATGCGCTCTAACACGGTATATTCTACCCAGGATAACTCGACGACGTTGACCCAGTGGGCCTCTAGGGGCATTGTTCGTCTGGTACATGTCCAACAACAAGGGTCTCTTATGACCCGCGATCAGCTTTGCTCTACGTATACTTTGCATGAGATAGATTTTTTACATTATGCTAAGCTGTACTATTTTGTTCAGCGGGGACTTCGTGGGAGTGACTTAAAATTACAGGGTACCCTCTTTGAAACATATTGCAAGAATGCGTCCACCATACGGGGTGTTATTTCTAAGGTGTATAGCATTCTTAATGGAGTGGCAAAGGATCCCCCCCGACATCATGGTTTGTGGGATCGGGACTTTCAGTGTCAGTTGGATGATCAGGATTGGGGCGCTATCTATACTATTGCTCATAAATGCTCAGTGTCGGTGGGTTTACAGGAAAATTGTTATAAACTTATATACAGGTGGCATTATATCCCGGTCCAATTGCATAAATATCGTCCATCCCTATCAGACTGTTGTTGGAGGGGGTGTGGGACCACAGGCACATATTATCATCTCTGGTGGGAATGCCAGAAGGTTGTTCTAGTCTGGCGAGAGGTGTTTGATTGGTTGTCCACGTTTATTCCGGACCCGATAGCGGCTGAGCCTTGGCATGTGCTCTTAGGCCTCCCAGTCCCCGGACACAATAAACACATCCAGAGGTTTTTGACACATGTTTTTATTGCAGCTCGATCTGAAATTGCACTTCAATGGAAGGGTGCCGCCATGCCGAGCTTGGCTAAAATACAACATAGGTTATACACGTTTTATCAACTCAGTAGACTTACTGCTGTTCTTAGAGATCGCATGGGTATTTTTGAGAAAATATGGGTACATTACGTTCAATGGCTCGGCTCTCAGGCATCTCCATCTCCCACTGTCCCTTGCCCTTGAACGTCATTGTGGCCCCATGGTGTTTACTGGTGTTTCCTGGCCTCTTGTATTTCCGTGTCTTTTCTTATGCAACTAAGTGATCATTTAGTATGGACTACCCAACACTGGATGTGCTGAGGAACCTTTCCTCTACCCGCTGTACTACCTACCTTGATCTTCTCTACTCCTTTTACTTCTCTTTTCACTCTTTTGCCTGAATATATCCCTGTGTTCCGCTGTGTGTGGGAGGGTGGGGGGTGGGTACTGGGGATGGGATATACTTATACACTGTATAAAATTGGTCAATTGGGTTTTGTTTCCTTGTGCGTGGAAAACCACGATTTCCTTATTATTCGGGTTCTGATACATGTTCAGAGATTTTGTTCTGTTTTTCTACTGTATTGTAGCTTTGATTGACAATAAAACTTTTATACACAAAAAAAAAAAATCGTCGGTTCAGGGTGCTGCAGCAGTGAAAAAAGCAAACAGAATGTTGGGTATTATTAGAAAGGGAATGGTGAATAAAACGGAAAATGTCATAATGCCTCTGTATCACTCCATGGTGAACCACACCTTGAATACTGTGTACAATTCTGGTCGCCGCATCTCAAAAAAGATATAGTTGCGATGGAGAAGGTACAGAGAAGGGCGACCAAAATGATAAAGGGATTGGAACAGCTCCCCTATGAGGAAAGACTAAAGAGGTTAGGAGTTTTCATCTTGGAGAAGAGACGGCTGAGGGGGGGGGGGGGGGGATATGATAGAGGTATTTAAAATCATGAGAGGTCTAGAACGGGTTAATGTGAATCAGCAAATGTTGCTTACCTGATGTAACAGGTGTTCTCACAGGACAGCAGGATGTTAGTCCTCACAAATGGGGTGACATCGAGGATGGAGCCCTGTACGGAAAACTTTTCTGTCAAAGTTTCAACAAGCTTTGACTGACACTGGCACACTGGGTGCACTGAGCATGCCCAGCCTGCAATTATCCCTGTGAGCCACAGGTGTCTCCCTCAGTCTCGTCTTATAGCTAAAAAGCGCAAGCGAAACTAAAATAAAAGTATGCAGACCCAACTCCGCGGGGTGGCGGGCGGGTTTCGTGAGGACTAACATCCTGCTGTCCTGTGAGAACACCTGTTACATCAGGTAAGCAACATTTGCTTTCTCACAGGACAAGCAGGATGGTAGTCCTCACAAATGGGTGAGTACCGAGCTGAGGATGCCCGGGAATGCACCAGATACACCGCAGATGCGCAAAGGCATAACGACTGAGGTAGAAATGGGAACGGAGGGCATCCGCAACACCATAATGGGTTCGTGGAAGGATGTTGGGTAGTGAATTGAAAAAAGTAAGAGTAGGCGGACTGGCCAAACATGGAGCATGCCGGCTAGTCAAATGTAAGCAATAATAGGCTGCGAAGGTATGGAGAGGATTCCAGGCTGCAACCTGATAAAAAAGTACAAGCAGCAGTAACCAAAGGGAAGCTGTTAAGGCTAAGACGGACACAACAGTATGTGGATACCCACAGTGTTGTAGTGAAATGTCTGCTTGTTGGTAGGAAAGGAAATATAGACCACTTAATCAGAAGGATTAGGTCTGTGTGGCCACTGGAAGTAGCAGCTTGACCCTTGCATGAAGGAAAGAGTCAAGTGGAATTCACATGGAATGCAGTGCAATGTAGATAGAATGTAAGCGCAGCATTACTGTCCAGGAATGTGGAAAACCCAGTCTCTCCCTAGGGCGAGAGAGAGAGGTTAGGAAAAATTAATAGAGTATTTCCTGAGGAAAGGAGATACAACATCTACCTGAAAAGGATAGAAAGTTGAATGCGTAGAACTACTCAGTGGCAGAGGAACGGAGTCAGGTGAGTATGGAAAGAGTGCATAACTCACGGACCCTGCTGGCAGGAATGACATTAAGAGGGAAAGAAGTTCCCTTGCCAAACTGTGGAAGAGAGGAATGGAAAGGCTCAAACGTAGAATGTATGAGACTTATAAGGAGAATATATATGTTCATTCCGTGATTAGAGAAATAGAGGCGGCTTGATCAGTGGATAATCCATGGTAAGCCGACTCAGAGAGGATTACCGAAAACGGGAACCCAACTCCCAAAACGATACACCTCCTAAGAGAAAGGTGTATCTATGTGGAGGATGTCTGGAGAACAGAATCCGAGGGAGTAAGAAAAAATGGTGGAAAAGTAAAAGGGGTAATACCTCTTTTTTTTTTTTTTTTTTTTTTTTTAGCGTCAGGAGGTAAAGCCTGCCATATTAAACGGCAAGATTTATGTTTAGAAGGTTTTGTGACGCTACCAGAACTTAAGAACATCAGTAAGTCTATGATTTGGGACTGACTGGTGAGAGAATAAAAGGTTACTGATATGATGGATTGAGAAGTATGGGAAAGCATACTGATCTCAGTCAGGGAGTGGGGAAAGAATACTGAACCCCATCCCAGTTCAACATTAGAAGAATGCTGGCTACGAGAGGCAGCAGAAGAGATATATTGAAGAGGCCTTTGATGGAAGAAAAGGCATCTAAGGGAACGCATAGGAAACATGTGCAGGGAGCAGAACCTGTGCATCGTATGGAATGATGCAGACGCCGAGGAAAGTTTAGTTAAACTCAGCGTTAAAAGATTTGCCCTGTACACATGTAATTGAGACCATTCGAGAGGATAGAACCTACGTGGAGAAGGTCTGATAGAGCGTTCATTAAATCTCTTAGATATGTGGCCCAAGGACGCATGAAGTGAACAAGGGCCAAGGGTAGAGCTGCGCAGCTGTCTAGCAGAGCAGCTAAGAGGTAATGCGTGCTTATGAGTTGGAAAGCACATTGTCCCTATGCTGTCTGTCTGTATGCACAAAGAATTGTTGCAAAAGCAGTATTGGAAGGCATAAGGGCATAACTCATGGGTGCAACGTCCAGGAAGTTTATGAGAAACTATGCTGGAGTGCAATAGATGCATAATGGGTTGACAGCTTTCAGGAGAAACTTTATAACCCTAAGGAATTGCGAGCATGAGTCGAAGGAGACTAGGTCCTAGTTCGAACTGGGATAAGAATCAGGGACGAAAGCAATGAAACCACTTAGGTCCATTGAGTATAGAATGTCACTGAATATAACCCATAGCAGTTTTGAATTATGAGAAAAATGCATAGTGGGAAGAAACCCCATAGCCCAACCATGAAAAGTTGAAAGGCTGAGGTTATGGAAAATATGCGCAGGGACATATAACAATGTATCAGAATGTCTGTGCGCATGCTGGACAAGAGGGTCTTAAGACTGTGGTGTCCAGAAGTGTTACAGAAGGGATTTATGGCAGTGACAGTAATCCCAGTTAGTAAATGTATAGTGAGTCCTGAAAAAAGTGAGAGCTCCTTGCATGTACTGAAAGTGGTTAGCAGTAGTCTATGCAAGGAAAGTGAATGATGTTACACTCCGCAGAGAAAACAGCATTCACTAACAGTGATGCAAGAGACAGTTCACTTACCGAAGCTGGTGCCAGCGGCAGAGCTTGGGGTTGTAATGTTGACTCACCATAAAGCACATAGAAACATTAAAATAATGTACTTACTGCAGTATGGAGTGATGGTAACCAAAGATACCATTGTACCTGTGACGTCTAAAGAAAGTTGGATTTTCTTAGGTCCAGGATGTGCGGAGAGTAACTATTTTCTGTTAAAAGAAAGAATAGTGCAATTAAAACTCCCCAACCCCCCTCCCTTCTCCCCTCTGCACTTCGTAGCGCCTGGGGGAGTGTACCGGGACTTTGGTACAAGGTGGGGTGGCCGCTCTGATATCTGACCAGATGGGAGACCAGGAGGTGTCCCAATGGAGGATATCATGTAGGCTCCTGCAGGTGTGTGAGCGGTAAGTGGTACCCGCATTTCTGTATGCTGTACAAGGAGAGACTGAGACCTGTGGCCAGGCCTCAAGGTGGACTTGTACATGGGGCAATGGTTGCTGAATCTCATGTTTAGCAGATCAGCCAATGCAGCTGGACCTTGGTTGGGAGGGAACCAAGAGTCAGAGCATTGGTCGGCACAGGGACTTGTTACTGACAAGAGAAGAAGCCCTGCTGCAATCCCAAGAAGATAGAGGGGTTCTCCTGATATTGTGGCTAACATAGCTAACATAGCGATATGTGACACTAATACAGTTCTAAAAGGCACATGACCCAGAACTTTTCGAACCACGGTCCGAATGGGAGAACACAACTCTATGGGAATGCCGCCGAAGCGGGTACTTACCATCCGACGTGGATCGCCGCAAGACGAGCCGGTGAAGATTGTTGACTCCGACGGTCTCCGGAGTCCTCGAGGGTAAGGCCGGGGACGTAAACGTCCATCTCACTCTGAAACCCGGTATGGTGGCACAGGTACAGAGGAGACAGGCCAGGCGTGAGTGGCGTTTAGACTGCTAAGTGTAACAGATGGCCATAGTCCCACACCACTTGACGGTGGGGCACGCCAGGAACAGAGGAGCCCTAACGGAACTCATGTTCCCTTCCCTCGTCACAGCGGCTCGATGTGTCGTGACGCCAATGCAGAAGCTGTCGGACCTGGATCCGGAAGTTCTGGATCACCAAGGACTGCCAAAACTGTAGGAACAGTGCTGATGGCAGTGGTGATGTCGCTCTGCCCGAGCGTTGTCCAGCCTGGAGAAGGATGGCACCGATGTGCTGGATGGCGTCAGCGGCGGACGATCACGATGTCGGCGATGATGGGTGCCACGGTGCTCGGCCCGGTCTTTCCCCAGCGCCGAGATGGAAGCCCTCGTCGTCCTGGAAGGCGATCGATGACGAACTGTCAGCACGCCTGCTCTGCTCCTGACACAATGGAGTGTCTTAAGCTAATACGGGGCTTAAAAAAGAACCCAAAGCGTGGAGCAATGTGAGGAGGCGAGGGTATTATGTGGCGGTGCTATGTCGGTATTGACGATATTGAAGGCAACCTAAGGGGCTTCGAGGATATCATCAAAATGGGTATGAAAAATCGTCGATGACTGGCCAGGAGAATGATGACAGTGACGGGCACTGACAGCAGTGGCATAGGTATCTTTGAAACGATGTGGAATCGAATAATCGAAAAACATTGCCGTTATTGAAAAAGATACCGGCATCGACTGAGTCGAAGTCGAATCAATAGGGCGTCAAGGACACCGAAGGAAAACGGAGGTGTTGAGGGCATCGATGCATGGAGGCGGGCATTTATGCCGTTTGTGGCATGGCCACGGGCATCAACTATAGGGCCACAGACGTTGACGGTATCGATTTGGACAGACTCAGATTTCCAAGTGTACATGGCATCGGTGCCCCAGACACGTGTGTCGGTGGCATCGATATGGACACGTATGGAATCGATGGCATGGATCTCCCAGTCGATGAATTCCATCCCGGCATCAACGCCAGTCCTGGAATCGGCATGGGCATCGATGCCAGCCATAAGGCTGGCATTGGCATCAACGCCCATCCACGGAATCGAGCCGGCATGGATACCCACCGATGGGACCCACCTGGGCATCGAATTTCACCGATGGGAGCAGCCTGGCATCGACTGCCCTCGATGGATGCATTCTAACATAGATGCCCATGGATGAAACACCTGGGCATCGGTGTCCATCGATGCAAAAGGACCTGGCACCGATGCCATCGACGGACGGCCATCCGGCACCAATGCCATCGACGGACAAGCCATCCGGCACCGATGTCCATCGATGGGGACCATCCGGCACCGATGTCCACCGATGGGGACCATCCGGCATCGATGCCCACCGACGAATCGATGTGGCACCGATGCCCACCGATGGAAAAGGGCTGGACATCGGTGGGGAGGATGGGGCATCGATGGCATTCCCAAAAGGGGGGGTGGCATCGATGAAGTGACCCTGGGATCGTTAAAAAGTGTCTCGGGCAGCGGTGGCGGCGACCCGAGTATGCATGGCAGTGACTAACAGCGTGTTCGTCAATGGCATGCATCCGGGTAGGGACGGCACCGAGGAAGCCCAAGGAAAAAAACAGTGCGTAGGAGGAAAAAGCCTGGTAGCACTGAAAAGCAAAAAACATGGATAAAGGCATCAGGGCACCGTGGGGGGAGGGGCGCTGATGACATATAAAAGCCCAGGGCGGTTTAGGAGGGTCCCAGTGTAGCGATAGGGTATCGACTGCATGAGGGTACCAGGGAACGAAGGACTTGAAGCTACAGAGGTCCTAAAGTTAAGGAAAAAATCCCTACCCCACTAGCATAAGCAAGCAGAGTGTCACAGAGATACTCGCAAGCTGTTTAAAGCTAACTGAAAAATGGGGGAAGGGAAGGCTTCAGTCAGTTAACAGCCTTAAGATAGTGACAGGAACCGACCAAAAAATAAGAATTAGTACTCACCGAGCGTCGTAAAAACGTACGCGGAGGGAGACCTGTGCAGGGAAAAGTGTTTTTTGAAGTGAAAAGTTAAGTGTTTCCATGAGGTAATTAGTTAAAAAATCCTCACAGAGCTCCAACCGCTATGCTGACTGCAGAGCGGAAAAAAGAAGACTGAGGGAGACACCTGTGGCTCACAGGGATAATTGCAGGCTGGGCATGCTCAGTGCACCCAGTGTGCCAGTGTCAGTCAAAGCTTGTTGAAACTTTGACAGAAAAGTTTTCCGTACAGGGCTCCATCCTCGATGTCACCCCATTTGTGAGGACTACCATCCTGCTTGTCCTGTGAGAAAGTTATTTACTCTTTCGGATAATAGAAAGACTAGGGGCACTCCATGAAGTTAGCATGTGGCACATTTAAAACTAATCGGAGAAAGTTCTTTTTCACTCAACGCACAATTAAACTCTGGAATTTGTTGCCAGAGAATGTGGTTAGTGCAGTTAGTGTAGCTGTGTTTAAAAAAGGATTGGATAAGTTCTTGGGGAAGTCCATTACTACTATTTATTAAGTTGACTTAGAAAATAGCCACTGCTATTACTAGCTACAGTAGCATGGAATAGGCTTAGTTTTTGGGTACTTGCCAAGTTCTTATGGCCTGGATTGGCCACTGTTGGAAACAGGATGCTGGGCTTGATGGACCCTTGGTCTGAACCAGCATGGCATGTTCTTATGTTCTTAAAATATATAATGACTTGTTAATACTTACCTATGATAATTTACCAGAAATGATTTGTCACAGAAATGCTTACAGCGTCAGAGCAGGCAACAATCAGGTTAGACACAGAACAGAGTTTTAACGGCAGAAAAAGCACCAAAAGGTCAAAGGATGTATTCGCACTAATCAGGAAATGGGGTGGAGCTCTCTCCCTCCACCCCAGACCTTGTTACCCATCCTTTCTTCTGGTGTCCCCCGAACCTTGCATTTCTGCTTTTGAGAAATTAAAGCAGTAACTTTCAAAGTGACGCGCGTGTGTACATGTGCGTGCATTTGCCGGTGTGCACACATGGACACAATGTACACGTTATAAAATCGGCTACCCGTGCGCACATGCATATACAATTTTATATCGACACATGCATGTGCGCATGATTGCCATCTTGAGCGCTTAAGTAGCGGGGATTTTGGTAGATGTAAACGGCAACACATTAGGCCTATTTCCCAGTTCCCGCCCAGTTTGCCCCAGTAAAAGAGAGGACTTCCTAAACCCCTTACCTATCTAGTCTCCCTTTTACCCTACTATCCCCGACCCTTAAAACCCCGCTAACTCCCCGGTTTTTTTTAAATTTACCTACTTACACGCAGCCCTTAGCAGAAATTAGTTACGCTGTTGTGGGATCTTGGCGCGGGCATTGTGCAGTCCTAGCCCTCCTATGCCCCCCCCCCCCAGACCACGCCATTTTTGCCAAAACTTTATTATCCATGTACTGGCAGATATGTGCGTGGCTGAGAGCCTTTTAAAATCTGTGCGGCCTGCTTGCGAATCACAGACATATCTCCCGGTTTTGCCGTGTGCAACCATTTTAAAATCTACCTCTAATCTTCCAAGATCTAATTACATTGGAGACAAAATGAGTGCACCATAATCGTAATCTTTCACATGAAGATGTGCATGCCCTTCGCACCGTGCAACATGACACTTCAATCATGATTAAGCTAGCCGATAAGGGTGGCAGCAGCATGATCCTAGAAAAATCGTTCTATATTCAAGTTACTTGTCAATTGTTTGAATCCTGCTTCTATCTCCCACTCTCCCAGGATCCCTCTTCTTCACTTTTGCTTGAGATCAAATTGTTGGTCCATGAAGCAGCTACATCCCACTTTATCACTCCCTGACAAGCATCCTTTTTAGTTGAGAATAATCTTACTACTCCAGTTTTCTACATCCTACCTAAAATTCATAAGTCTATGACCCACAACCCTGGTCACCCTACTGTGGCCAGCATTGGTTCTCTGCTAGAACCCCTCTCCATCTTCATTGATAAGTTTCTCCATCCTTTTGTCTAACAGATACCTTCCTATGTCCATGACTCTAGTCACATAATCTCTTTACCTTCCTGTGGATCCAGTCTACTTGATTACACTTGATATTGGGTTGCTCTATACCAATATTCCCCAGAATGCAGCTATTGATTTAGTTCAGTCTACTCTCAACTCCCATCCCCCCAATCCTAGAGTTCCCACCTCCTTCATGGTTGATCTCACCTGCATTGACTTTCTCTTTCCAAGGTCAATTTTTTCAACAAATCCATGGCACAGCTATAGGAGCCACCATGGCCCCCCCTGATATTGCCTGCTTATACGTGGCTGCTTTTGAATCCCATTTCCTTTACATTTCATTCTGACTTGGTGTCGTCATGTAGACATTTTTTTTTTATCTGGTCAGATTTCATCATTCAATTTCTTTATTTTTTATGGTTGGTTTAATTCTTATGATTCTCACATTTTACTTTTCAATATCATGTAACCTCTGTCTCAGTTCTGGATATCTTAATCTCTGGTTCCAACAATGTCTTGGTGACTTCTATCTACAAAAAATCTCTCCGATAGGAATACCCTTCTTCATTTTGCTAGCTTTCATCCTTGCTCTTTATGATATATCATCCCCACTGGCCAGTTCCTCCAACTCAGATGACTTTGTTCTTCATATGAAGATATTATTTTCCATGCTTGCACTACGGCTAATAACCTTTTGTCTCCTGGATATCCCTTTCGTGTTCTGAAAAGAACTTTCAAACGTGCCTTCTTTGTAAACGAAGACCTCCTTTTTCTTCCTCAGAATGTTGATGATTCTGGTGCCCTGCCGTGTTCTCCTTTATTCACTGCGAACTGTAGTGATTTGTCAAATTATCTGGCACCACTGGAATTTACTTTCCCCTCTCTCTATTTTCCAGTCTCCCCCTCGCTTTGTAAAAGAGGTCAAAATCTTAGAGAAACCTTTGTATCCTCTAATCTACTGGTGGAGAGATTTTTGTGCCCTCTAATCTAAGGGTGTGTTTGTTTTCTTTATCCATCTCTTCTTTCACTAACCCATCTAATGGACGCTTATACTCCCTTAACCATAACTCTACCTGTATTACCTCTGGAGTTGTTTACGGTATATTTTGTCCATGTCCCTTGCTGTATATTGGAAAAACCATGCGCAAAATCAAAGCTTGGATTTTTGAACACTGTAGTAATAGACACTCCTGTATTACAGCACCTTTAGTTTCCCATTGGCTTTGTCTTTATCATTCTATCACAGATTTAAAGTTCTTTGGAAATCCGTTCCCCCATCCTCATGAGGGTAATTTTTCTTCACTTCTGCTCCATCGTGAACGCTAGATTTTCCAGCTTCAAAAAATGTTCACAGCAGCGTTGAATTTAGAGATTGAATGACTATCTTATCTCTAATTTTACATACCTCCGTCCCTAAGCGACCTAAGCTCTGCCCATTTTCCTGATTGGTACTTTTTCTGCTTTTAAAACACTGTTGTGTATCTAACTGGATTGCTGACTGTTCTGACTGTAAGCATTTGTGTGACAAATCATTTCTGGTAAATTATCCTTGGTAAGTTTTAACCTGATCATTATATATTTTGTTTTTGACTTTTTTTGCCCGCTAACTTGAGCTAATTGTATTGTATATTCTCTCATTAGATAAATCACTGTAGCTGTTTTTACAGCTTTATTTACTTTCTGAGATGTGCAACTGTCTTTATTAAGTGTTGCATGTAAGTATATTTTTTAAGCTAGTCTCTGCCTACTTTACCTTTAGTGGCCACCTTGTTATTAACATTTGCATTTCTGGTTTTACCAGATAAACTGCCTCCTTGAGACTGCATTTCCGCAAAACATGGCTCATGTCGGGGCCGGGACTTTAGTCCCATATGCTATCTTTTGGCAATCTTAGTTCGCTGTAAACTACTATTTTCAAGCTGAAACCACACTGCCTTATGAATAAAGATATATATTTACTGACTTTGACATATCCTGGTGGACTTTACTTGATTTGTGACACCCCAGGCTCTAATTCATATTTTGGCCTTTGGTGTGCAATTTGCTCCGATAACTTTTGCTTTTTTTTCTTTTTTGCCACCAACAGCTTCCAGACGCCTTACAGGGGTCATAGTGGGAATAAGCCAACCAGCCACCTAACTGTACTGCATAATTTTTCTCTGGAAAACAAATCAATATATTTCTTTTCCTGCTGATAGCATCAACAGAAACTGACAGAATTTTATAACAGTGCTCTTTTTCCATCAGTTTTGGGGAAATTGATTGCACAGACATAACAATCAGGCCTTGTGTTGAGAGTGAAGGCAGCTACAGAAACTGCAAGAGCTTTTATTCTGGCAATATGCAGCTGGTCTGCAATGCCACAATCTCATCACTAATGTTGTATCTAGGTTTCCAGTTCTTGCCATAATGTCTACATTCTGTCAAAGTTATTACGGCTTTGAGCAAGGCAATATTACAGGGGATTGGCTTCTAGGTATGTATGCAGTTCAAGCAACCACTAGTCTCTACCTAATCAGTGATCTGTTTTTTTGAAATCAGGAACTCTATATACTTTATATATTTTCCTTTTTATTCAGGGGGCTAAATTGCATTCATTTATTCCCTTTTTTCTTCATTATTGTAATTATTTATTGTTTGCTGGACTACAGAGATATTTATTAAGAAAATGTGAAATTTTCATTTGCATAGATCTTTTTACCACGGGAGTGCAGGAATGGGTTGTTTTAGTCGGGGGGGGGGGGGGGGGGGGGGGGGAGAAGGGGTTTTGGATGGGAGGGGAGAGAGTGTGGATTATATTGCAGAAGTGATTATATTTGTGTCATTGGTTCCCTTGGTCCTGATGGTGGTCCCTCCAAGGGGACCCATTGTGACTCCTGATGAGATAAGCCCGCCCCTTAGTAGATTTTGGCCTGGCCAAAACCTACCTTAGCTGGGAAGGGCTGTTGTTCTTGGAGAAGCTAGTTACTAGGTAGGGGTGGGGAAGGTTTGGGGTTTTTAAAGTATTAAGGGGGGAGTTTGAGGTTAAAATTGAAAAGCATGCACCCACCAAACAAGAGTACACTGGGTGTTTAAGGGGTGTAGTATGAATATGACAAGCATTGCTCTACAAGGCTGCTATATGAGGGAACTACAACTTTATAAGTATACTGCGACATTCTGGGACATTCTGGTTAATTTTCTAATTTAGGGGGGTTACAGATTAATTACATATCTTTAAATGTATAAGGCATCAATTCTCCCCTTAATAGAAAGCATATATTGCAAATTATTCAGTTACAAAAAAAACCACCTTTCCCAGGTGGAGCATAAGGAAATGCACTGTGATTGTGTGAGGCAAATGTACTCGGCTTCATACAATTTGAAGAGTCAAGGTGTATGTGTGCTTGAGGGTAAGCATTTACCACTGGTGGTGACGTAGTCCATACCTGACCCAGATGGAAGATTTATTATTTTATATTCTACCATTGACCAGTTCTCCTTTGTTAGTTAACGTATATGGCCCTAATTGTCCTGGTGCAGAATTCTTTAATAGTTTGAAAGACAGATTAATTGCCCTTGGTACAAGGTGGGGGGGGGGGGGGGTAGTGACTGGAATTATTGTCCAAACCCACACTTGGATAAGTTGCCCCCCCCCCCCTCGGGGAACTACCTCTGAGAACCCTGGATATAAATCATCCATTGATACCTTCAAATTAGTAGATGTATGGAGAATCAACAATCCTACTGGACATGAATGACTACACTCACTATTCACAGACATTAATCCTACAGTAGGATAGGCAACCATGTATTTTTTGTGTATAGCGGAACTGGGCTCACTGCCCAGTAAAACAAATATATTTTCTAGTACTTTATCTAATCATCACTCCATCCCCATTAAATTTGGCTGGGGCTTGCTCCAATATACGCACATGGTGATAATGTCCTTATTAGGAGATAAGTGAATTTAATGAGTTGATTGTCAAAGCAATTTCAGACTATGTAGAATTTTACCAAGAAACAGAATATGACCTTATCCTGCGATGGGAAGCTTTGAAAGCCTACCTGAGGGGGCAAATTGTTGCATATTCCATTCTTTACCAAAAAAAACCGTATGGTATTGTAAAGTGTATAAGAAGTCAAAATTAAAGAATTGGAAATTAAACATAAAAAAGATTGCTTACTTAAAACTTTAGAAGAATTGGACAAGGCAAGAGCAGAACTGAAATCTTTGAGGTCAATTTTAAAAGGTGTGCATGCGCGTCAATGTGCACGCAGTTCTTGGCGCGTGCACCTGGACGCGCTGATTTTATAACATGCGTGTGGCAATGCGCACATATTATAAAATATGATATCCATACGCACATGCTCGCGTTGATTTTATAATGGGCGCATGCATGTGCAGGTGGGTGCCCCATTCGCATGCGCAGGGGTGGTAAATTTTCAATTATGCGTGGCGACGTGATCAGCCTTTTTCCCAGTTCCCTAAACTTACCCTTCCCTCCCTTTTCCCTTCTCCTCCCCAACCCCTAAACTATCCCTACCCCACCCAGACCACCCCTTTTACTTGGCCCAGCACTTCTGCGTGTAATGGAGGTTATGCATGTGGCTGGGCCATTTCCAAAATGTGCGCGGCGCACACAGGGCTCGGTCATGTGCGTAACCTCCGTTTTTTATGCGTGCATAGCTCTTAAAATTTGGGCATTTAGAAATTAGGAAACTAGAGAACACAAATTTACCCATCTACAATATTGTGAGTATGGGAACAGAGCTGGGGTATTTCTGGGAAGAGCTGTTTAAAAGCGGACAAGAAGTACTATCGTTGCCTCTGTCAAAGATGGGGGAGGGGCAGACTAAATTATTCCTTTACTGATATTGAGTGGGCATTTGTGCAGCATTTCAGCAAGTTATTCAGTGCTCCCGAGTATGGACTTACTAGTGATTAGGTCTTTTTTGGATTCTTTAGACCTACTATATACCCCCAAAATATGGAACATCATTCTGCTCCCATAACTGCCCTGGATATCCAGGTAGCGGTAGCTGCACTTCCTAAAGGGAAATGTCCTGAACCAGATGGATAACACATTGATTTTTACAAAATAATTTTGGGGAAGCTAGTGCCACTTCTTCTAAATTTATTTAATTTTGCAGGACAGGAGGGTTTTCAACATGGTACTTTGGTGAGGCAACTATTTCCCTAATTTACAAAAATGGAAAGGTTAGTATAGTATGTAGTTCATATTGTCCTATCTTCTTGATAAACTCAGATATAAAATTCTTAGCAAAGATACTGCAGCTTCGCTTAGAGAAATGCATGCCGGTATTGGCTCACAGTGATCAAACTGGATTCATAAAAGGACTGCTGTCTAGAGCAAATATGTGACCGCTATTTCACAGTTTGCAAACGGCTGGTCATTAAGGGAATTCTGGGTTGGTGGTATCTCTAGATGCAGACAAAGCCTTCGATAGGGTTATTGGCCCTATTTATTTGCTACTCTAGAATGCTTTGGTCTCCCCAATAGGTGTGTTGAGTGGATTAAGGCACTTTATCTGAAACCGAGAGCTAGAATACTTATTAATAGCTCTTTATCACTTTTTGAAATGCAAAGAGGCACTAGGCATGGTTGCCCTCTGTCACTCTTACTATTTAACTTAGCAATGGAACCTCTGGCTGAGGCTATTCGGAATGCAGACACCATTAAGGGAATTAAGGTGGGAGGCTTCAAGCATAAAATTTCTTTATATGCAGATAATAAGCTGTTGTATGTTGCAGACCCTTTGGTGTCAGGTCCAATTTTGATGGATGTCCTCCACCGGTATAGGGAAATATCAGAATATACAATAAACTATTTCAAGTCGGAGATTTTTCTGCTTGAACCTAGTCAAATATCTCAAGAGATGTCCCTTTTTAGAGTAGTATGTACAGGGTTTATATATCTAGGAATAAAGACTGTCCCATCACACAAGGAATTATTCACTATTAATTGTTCTCCAATACTTGCAACAATTAAATCTGACCTAGCACATTAGGGTGATTTGACAATATCCTGGGCAGGAAGGATTAATTTGATCAAAATTAATATCCTTCCTTGATTTGTATTTATTCATGCATCTGCCTTGCAAACCTCAGTAACAGTCTTTGATGAATTACACAGTAGAATTGTTAGGTTTATGTGCAATATAGACCTGCCAGAAGTAAGTTCAGTACTCTGTGGCAACCTAAATTGCAGGGTGGGATGGCTCTCCCAAATTTTCAATATTAATACTGGGTCTATAGATTACAATGATTAAATTTTGGTTTAAATTGGGAATGAGGCCTGCTTGGCTATCCTGTGAACAGACACTGGTGGGAAGCACAAGTCTTCATTCCTTTCTTTTCCGCACACACTCCTCTTCTTTGGACAGTATGCTATGAATTCCCATTTTGGCTCATATGCTTGGAGTGTGACGCTAGGTTCATAGACACCTTAATCTCATGGATGAAAATTGCTGCCTCTCTTTCCTATTTTTCAAAATCCAGAACTATTCAGACTGACCTTCTTACAGGGCTATCAGGACTGGGTGAGACAAAAGTTGGTATTTATAGCACAACTATAGAATGATTTGGGGTTTAGATCCTTTGATGACTTACAAGAGGAGTTTGAACTTGAGGAGGAATCAAGGACATTATACTTTCAACTACAGAAATGTGTGACACGCTTGGTGGACGTCTTGTACCCTCTTTGTGCCCTTAATTTGACAGAGTCCTTTTTCACTGTCCTCAATGCATATCAGTGGGGTATATTGATGGTGTATTAGGTTATTATGCAGACTAAATATGGAACTAGCACAAATCCCCAATGAATAAATGGATTGATGACTTGAATCTCATACTTGCTGCAAAAGACTGGAAAATTCTTTGGGCTTCAGTGCTTAAAAGTTCAATATGTGACGTGACACGTGAGAGGGAGCGGATGTAGCCGACCCTCTCTGGCTCCCTGATTTCTAATCTAACCCCATCCGGCCCTAATTGCTGTTCATTTTTGCGTGGAAGTCTCTCAATATCCCTGCGGCTATTATTGGTGAGCGGAACGGTAGCCAGATGTCGACCCGCACGGCGCGCAGGGACAAGGATTCGGCAAAAGAAAAAGTCAGGCCTACTGACTCGGCCTCTGAGGAGGAACACAGCATGGTAGACTTACCGGCACCAGCGAGCTGGGCAGATCTTCGCACCGCGGTAGTAGAGGCACTGGAGCCAGAGTTTAAAAAACTTTCGTCCCAACTCGGCGAGGTGACCGCAGCGCTTGCTGGCTATTGAAGGAGTCTGAACGCTTCAACCTGACAAAGGACTTCATGTACCAGAATTCCCTGCTTCATGACGGGTTTACTTACAGTCTGCAATACAGCTGTAATTAGGACATTGAGAAACTCTCTGTCAGCACATTGCACATTTTCATTTTTTTGGCTTCGCTGTTCTTATTCTCTGATAAGCTTTCACTGCTGTAACCTAGATTAGAACAATGGATGTATTATGTGATGGGCTGTATTACTGCAGACTCGCGAATTCCTTTCCAGAACTGCAAGTCCCAGCAGCCTCTCCTGCAGAACATGGGAGAAGTTTCACGAAAGTTCCAGGGTGTCTAGGGAGGGGGTCAGTAGCCCCTTCAGCCGGAATATGCTCGCTCAGCAGTGCTTAGAACGCATGTGTAAAAGATAAGAACTGTAAAGTGCATAAGAGTTTGCTCCTGAAGGGGAGGGGCATGCAGTTGTACTGAGCCTTTGTCTTAGCTGCATCTTGCTGGCAATAAAAGTCTATCTTTACGGATCAGTTGTCTGGGCCTCCTTACTGACTAAAAAGAGACGGTTACATTTGGCGAGCTCAGCCAGGAGGTACCGGGGACGCTATTTTAGCCCCCCAGTTGGTCCAGGAGATTTTGTGGCGGAGTGATCCCCCAGACTTGCCTGGTGAGTGGCCACCGCTGAGTTCAGTGATCAGGTATCTGAGGGGGTCATTCCACGGAGATCCTCTGAGACCTTTGGGCTGGTGATCCGGGAAGAAGGCTTTCATGACGATCGGAAGAACCCTGCAGGCGAGTATTATGGGAACAGTGAAATAAGTGAAGAATAGATAAAAGAGTAACAAGTAACCGGTCCATCCCCGGCGGACCGAGGGGGCCTTGATCACACCCCACGCAGTGTGCTAGTAGGAATTACGTTCCGAAGACCACGCGCATGTACAAGTAATAAGTAAAGCATATGCTAGTGGGAATAGGTTTCTTGTTGTGTGAAAGAGAGTGAATGGCCTCGCAGTTCTAGGCCGGGCTGACCGCGTCCTAGTCGGGGCGATTGTGACCCTTTGTGTCTGACGGATACGGACCCCTTACCTATCCGTCTTCCCTTCCCTCCTTTGTCTGTGATTCTATCCTAATGGGAGGGGGGCGGTTCTACTCCATTAAAAATCATGACGGAGCACTATAGCGAAGTGTTCGATAGACATAAATGTACTAAACCCGGAATGATTCAACAATGTACCCATAGGTGGCCCAGTTTGTGTGTAAATTGGCCTCCGGCAGGAACTTTCAATTTCCAAACGGCCACAAGGGTCCAGAATATAGTTATACAAGAAGGGAATCCGGGTTGCCCTGAGGATATACCGTACATAACCGCTTGGATTGCAGTTATTGAAAATCCTCTGTCGTGGGCAAAGAAGCTAGTAGAGGGAGCCGCCCTCGTAATGGTAACTCAAGTACGCAAAATGGGGAACCGGAAGTCCCCAGTGTCTGTCTGTCTGTAAGGTACCTGTAAAAAAAAAAAAAAAAAATTCTACTGTGGTAGATCGGTTAGACAAATTTCTTTTTGTGATCAAATGCATTATTTCTTTTGATCTACTCTGGTGATGCAGACTATTTTTACTTAAGGAAAACTTATTAAAAGTGATTGTGAATTATTTATCTGTATATGTGTGCTGAACAGCGGCAGTTAGCTGCTGCTGGGAGCTTGAGAGTTAATTAATTTGGCTGGGCAGAGACTGCTTCTCAGCGGGACAGTTTAACCCCTATAACATTTCTCTGGTACGTTTGGGTTTTCAAATTATTAATTAAGGATTGTAATGTATGTAACTGCTATCTGTGAATTGCAAGCACATGTACCAGGGATTTTTAATTGTTTTAAACCCTAATAAGAAGAGATTTTGGTTTACAGATGCTGCACAAGACTACTATACAACAAATTAATTTACAGTGTTAAGTTAAAATACTGATTTGATTACTGAGAATGCATTTACTGGTGTTGAAGTTTAGAACTTGATGGCAGTTAAGGGTTAACGGCAGAGATAATTACAGGAGAGAGGAGGGGATCGAGCCAGAGAGAGAAGAGAAAGGAAAAAAAAAAAAAAAAGGGGACATTGGGCTAGCCTGGGTGAATGAAAATTGTTTCGTTTGTTTTAACAGAACATTATTGAAAGTTAGTTCATGGTGTGCGTATGTGAATAAAGATAGAATTGTGGTATGTTAATTAAAAGAAAGGAAGATTGTAGCTCCGAGTTTCTGCTGATTAAATTTATTCTCCAAGGTCCTTGCTAAAACTGTCTGTAATCTGACAAAGGATTGCTACTTGCAAAGAAATACCAGAACCAAGGGTCCCTTACAAATCATTTAGTGCCTTATGATGCGGGCTATTTTTAAGACATTTTATAGCAGCAAATTAATTGTTACAGTACAAAGTGGAATGGTGGTGCATCCCACTGCGTGTCAGTACGTAGTGCGTAGGCATTCAATATGGCTGTGCGTTTCAATGCTGGCGTTGCTAATCAGAAGTTTTTAGTTTTCTCATATCTTCTATCCCAGTGTCCTCCCTATGCTTATCTTTCTATTCTCTAATACCATGTTAATTATTGTTCTTACTTGTCTCCTATATATTATCTGTTATTTAAAAGTTACATTGGAACGCATGATAAAGTATGAACTCTCTTTTGCTGACGCAGTTTATTTTGAAGCTGTCTCTGGGAAAATTAGAGGAGAAATGATTAAGAATGGGACCTTTGTTAAAGCTTTGTTAAATATGCAGAGCATAGCAAGCGGCAAGATAAGACAGCTGCAGTTCTGACTGTGGGAATTACAGGATGCCGTTTGTAAAAAAAAAAAAAAAAACAAAAAAAAAAACACAGAGAAAACAAAGACTTAATATTACAAATTTTGATTCAGTGGCAGGCGCAAGATAAGGATTATTGGAAGTTGTGGGCAAGAGAAGGGGCCACTATGCAAGATTAGGAACAAGAGCAAATATGAGTCGGCCCAAATGATAAAGTAGTAGCCCACACACACACACATATATATATATATTGCAATTATGTTCTTTTACCACTGGTGGGGGGTGGGCTCTGGCTATTACCATATGTTCTTAGTGTTTGCAATGTAATTGGTACAAGGCTTCCAAGGGTTTGATCATCACTCCTGCACACCTAAAGCACCCCCCCTGGATCCTTGCCTGCAGATCCAGGTTGACTTTATTGAATTAACCCAATGCCAAACTTACAAGTATGAAGGAAGCAATGTTTTGCAGCTTCTCAGCCTCGTCAGAATTGATTTGCCTCCAGGCGCAGGTCACCTATTCAATTTCCAGATGGACTGTGATCTTTTCATCGTATTTTGAGATGTATGGGAACAGGGATCAGGAAGAGAAGAAAAGGGGCCCGTCCCTGCAACCAGGAACTTAATAATAGACCTGACATCCGAAAGAACCTGCAGAAGGCCGAGGGCTTTGAGGGCATGAGCCTCAGCCAGTTAAAAGCTATAGCAGACCAGGTATGTGGAAATAGAGAAGTGGAAGAGAAAAGAGAGAAGCAAGTAGACATATGAAGGAGAAAGTGACTGTTAGCCGCCGCTCTCGAGGACACTCGGGACGGGAAGGAGCCAAGACAATGGCAGACCGCGAAGAGGAGGGGGAACAAGACCCCCCCTTTGGAAAGAATCAGTGTGCGTACTGCAAAAATGAAGGCCATTGGAAGAGAGACTGTGAAGAATGGCAAAAGAAATACGGGGAGCCCTGCAGTGAATACTAACGACAAAAATGGACCTGCACCGACACAAAGGGGCCGAGGAGGAAGGAGATTGGACAACCCCCACTGGCAGATGGCGGGGGAGGCGACAAGGAGCATACAGCCTGAAGAGACCGGGAGGGAAGAATCCCCACTGACCCTCTGGTGGAGATCCACGAGGTAACACAACAAAAATCAGGGGCCTGTTGGACTCAGAGGCCAACGATCTGTCATGACTGCACCAATCGGCCCCCCCGACGAAAGAGACTGTTTCTATAGTGGGTGCCTCAGGTCAGGTACTCACTGCCCCTCTGCAGAAAGAATGAACTATACAAGTAGGCGGGACCATGGTATCCCTTATCGGACGAGACCTGCTGTGTAAGCTACAGACCACATTGAGATTTCAACCAACAGGGGAAGTTAAAGCCTCCTTCGGGGACCATCCAGTGATACTCATCTATCCCCTCCAAGAAGAATGGAGACTACATCTTCCCATAGTCGAACGAACCATCGAACATCGATATGAAAACAACACCCCCCTCAACGAAAAACGAAGACAACTGATGGATAGTGTACCCCAAGTATGGTCCGAACAGAACCCGGGAGGAATAGCTATCGACGCTACCCCCATATGGATAGAGATGAAACAGAATGCACAGGTGATCAATCAACCTCAATACCCCATTCCATATATGGCCAGGCAAGGAATCCAGATACATCTGCAAAGACTGTATGATTTGGGTATTCTCAGGCGAATCCGATCTGCTTGGAACACCCCTCTGCTGCCCGTAAAGAAACCCGGTTCTTCTGACTACCGACCTGTACAAGATTTACGGAAAGTGAACAATCAAGTAGCAGATCTAGTAGCCCTCGTACCCAATCCATACTCAATCTTGGCTAAAGTTTCCCCTACATCCAAGTGGTACAGTGTCATTGACCTCAAAGATGCTTTCTTCTCCGTTCCAGTAGCAGAAGAATGCCAGAAGATCTTTGCCTTCACATGGGAAAATGCACAAACTGGAATAAAGCAGCAGTACACATGGACTCGCTTGCCGCAAGGGTTCAAGCACTCACCTACGCTGTTCGGTGAGCAACTGGCAAAAGACTTGAAGATGTACCAAGTCATGTATGGGCCAGTCATACAATATGTTGATGACCTTCTGTTGTTTCGTGAAACGTATCACGAATGTGAAGTAGCCACTCTTCACCTGCTAAAGACGTTGTACTCAAAAGGATACCGTGCAAGTAAAAAGAAGGCGCAAATTTGTGAATTGGAAGTAGAATACCTGGGATTCCAAATCCGGGAAGGTACCCGTTGTCTTGGAATATCCCGTACCAGTTCGATATGAGGTCAACCTGTACCCACTTGCAAAAAGGAGCTCCGAGCGTTCCTTGGAGCTGCTGGATATTGCAGGCTGTGGATAGCTAACTATGCTGTTATTGCTCAGTCCCTATACGACAAATTGCGGGGAAAGGAGGCAGAATCCCAGCCTTTTCAGTGGGAAACCCATGAACTGACAAGTTTACAACAACTGAAAGATGCCTTGAGTGAACCCCCTGCTCTAGGGTTACCAGATGTAATGAAACCATTTCATCTATACGTCGATGAAAAGAAAGGAATGGCCATTGGGGTATTGACTCAAACTTTTGAATCATAGGAACGACCTGTTGCATATCTGTCAAAAGGAATGGACAATGTTGCAAAAGGATGGCCTGGTTACCTTCAAAGCATTGCTGCTGCATGCTTACTGATACCCGAAGCTGTTAAGCTAACATTTGGACAGACTTTACAAGTAACAACTCCTCTTACTATTCAAGGACTACCAGAGACCCATGGACCAAAATGGATGACTAATTCACGTCTCGTCAAGTATTAAGCCTTACTGTGTGAAACACCTGAACTTCAAATACAGGACAGCAAAAACTTGAACCCGGCCACTCTTATGCCGGCACCTGAACCAGTTGCCCATGATTGTGAAGAAGTCATGACTACAATACATTCCAGTAGACCAGACCTGAGGGATCAACCCTGGCAGGGAGCTTGGACTTTATTCACTGATGGGAACAGCCAAATCATTCATGAGATATGTTCTGCTGGATATGCTGTTGTATCCGAAGATGAAATCATTGAGGCTCAACCTTTTCCCCCAGGAACGTCTGCACAAAAAGCTTAACTAATTGCTCTTACTCGAGCTCTGCAGTTGGCAGAAGGAAAACTGTAAATATCTAAACAGACTCTAAATATGCCTTTCTTACAATTCAAGTGCATGGAGCATTATAGAGGGAAAACAACTGAACAATCAGGCTTCAGGCAGTCCTGGAGCTCATCACCAACGACTGCTCTCGCTCTTAAACTCTGGGCAAAAGAAAATACCAAAATTATGACTGCAGTGTACCAGAATAGATTGGTTTTAGATTACCCTCTGGCCCAGGAAGGAGGGTTAGATTACCCTCTGGCCCAGGAAGGAGGGTTTGTGGAACATTTAACCTCTCCAATTGTTGTTTACAGGTAGATGACCAAAGCAAGGTTATCCAAGATATCACTGATCGCATGGTCAAGATGGCACACGTCCCTGTCCAGCAGTGGAATAGTGCATGGGACTGGACCAATGGATTATGTGCATGGGACTGGACCAATGGATTATGAGAACATAAAGGCCCTCCAGAAACTCTTTTGTACCTTGCCAGATGAGTGCTGTCCCCCGATGCTGTTCACCGATGCTGTCCCCGATGCTGCCCTCTGATGTAGTCCCCGATGCTGTTGTTTGCATTTCCATCCCGGGTTTCCCCACGTGCAACACTAGCCATCCGATCTCTTTTTAAATCCCGCCTTCCAAGAGCAAAAAAATGTGATAGGCAGTAACAATGGGCCAATTACAACCAATCCGCAAAAAATCCAAAAAAACTGCACGCACGCACGTGGCACGGGTTGTAACTCGAATTTTGGTTGTAACTCGAAACCGAAAATTGTGGTCGTAACTCAAAATTTGTTCGGAACCCGAAACCTTGAATGTTGGTCGTAACCCAAGTTGGTTGTAACCCAAGCCGTTTGTAACCCAAGGGCCCACTGTATACTTTTCCACTAGGTTCAGGCTAATAGGACCCCAGATTGTGTAAACTTGCTCTATTTTGTTTTATCATTGTATTTGCAAGCTGAACATTTTACATTATCAGACACTCTGCCTTTTAACTGGCTGCACTCAGACATGTGAGCTAGCACATGGTAATCCTCAGAAAATCTCTGCTAGCCTTGGAACTGCTTTCAATGCAAACTGAAAATATTTCTTCCCTTTCCTTTTTAAATCATAGCCTGTATGTCTTACCTTATACAGCAGGTTCTTTTTCTGCCTTTAAATAGATTAAAGGCAATTTGAATAAATAAGTGTTACTTTTTCTCCTTGTCAACTGTTTTTTATTGCTCAACTTATTACCACATTCAAGGGATGGAAGCATTTTAGTTAGTAGGCTCACTTTGAATCCTGAAAAAGGTGATGAGCTTTCAAATTGTCAAAGGCAGCTTCACTATAAGGCTTATCGATTGCAGGAGCTTGGCCTCCACAAGCATTTCAGCTTAGAGATGATCCTCGTTAGAAAAAATCCTGCTCAAACTACACATTTAGTGCTCACACAGAAAGAACAAACCCTATCAGATGGGCAGTGAGCTGCGCTGCTATCCTGGTTTGCTTCACTGCAGAGGTCAATCAGTGGGAGCTTAGCCCTTAAGATAAATTTGACTCAAAAATAGTTTAAGCACTATATCACAACCAAGAAATAGCCATACAAATTCTCTTCAATTAAAAAAACAGGTTGAGGCTTGCCACAACTGTCCATCCAATAGCTGGAGGCAGGGAACACAGGCTATATCTGGTTCCAAAAAGCAAAGCGGAAGCCGATCCAGTTGGCTGTGTTAGAGTAAAAACAATAGGAATTGGATGATCAAACGAAGCCCTTTATTATATGCCTGACTCTGGCCGAGTTTCGCTCGTAGAGCTGCCTCAGGGGCAATTCAATTGGCAGGACTTAAAAAATGCCTGCTGGGCATTAGTTCCTGCGGAATGCATCGACAATCAGGTTGATAGCAGCAGAATAATTGTCGATGCATTCCGCAGGAACTAATGTATATCCATACGTGATTTTGTGACAGTGTGACATTGTGACAGCAGCCCAGCAGGCATTTTTTAAGTCCTGCCAATTGAATAGCCCCTGAGGCAGCTCTACGAGCGAAACTCGGCAAGAGTCGGGCATATATCTGGTTCCATACATGACATGCATACAGGTGATTTTTTTTTTTTTTAATGACAACTCTGCCTCCAATTGCTAGATGAGGTATCTAAAGCCACATATTCTTGACTGGTGGAGCAGAAGGACAAAGGAGTACCATTTTATTATTTTGAATCTGTAAAAAACTGCAAATAAATAGTAATTATGCATTAAAATTTACAGAACAATATTGTGTTTAACTATGCACCCTGTAGAGGTCATGTCAACTTCCATTCACATAAAGATTCATTGAAATATACAATTTGCCCAGGGGTTCCTACATTTTTGCAAACTGTACATCATATACTGAAATTCATATAGTACGCCATTTACTATAACAAATATATTACACTGAAAAAGCAGAATTGCTTACCTATAATAGGTATTTCCAGAGGACAGCAGGATGTCAGTCCTCACACATGGTTGATATCATCTAGTGGAGCCCAGCCCAGAAAATTTATGTCAAAGTTTCTAGAGTGTTGACTGTGCCTTACTGATTATGGCCATGCATGCCATTATGCCATGAGAGGGGGGCCCCTTAATCTTGTATTTTAGCCGAACAGGTAAATACGTACAATAACTGAATGTAATTCACTTTAAAGTGTCTGAAAGGCAGAATATAAATCAAATAAAAAAAATTAAAACTCTAAAGGAAGGTGGGCGGGTTTCGTGAGAACTGATATCCTACTGTCCATGGAGTTCACCTGTTACAGGTAAGCAATTCTGCTTTCTCTGAGGAGAAGCAGGATGGCAGTCCTCACACTTGGGAAATTCCTAACTACAGGCTGCCCCCAATGAAAAAAGGGGAAACAATAACAAGTGCCAAGGGGGACTGGAAACAAACATCTTTTTTCAATTTATACTTAACATACGAAGGGTAGCCTATAACAAAAACAACAGACCCAAGGAGTAAATGGAGTTGGGTTCTACACTTCAAACAAACTCCATAGAACAGACTGGTCAAACCCACTATCATGTCAGCCATCCCTGTCCAAACAGTAGTGAAATGTGAATATATGGAGAGAACTCTACTTTGCAGCCTTGCAGATCTCCTCCATGGGCCTGATAACAAGCGAAGCACTAGAACTGCTATGCCTCGGTCAGAGTAAGCCATGACGTGGCCCACCAAATTCAATCCTGCCTGGGTTTAACAGAAGGAGATGCAATCTGCTAGCCAATAAGATAAAGTCTGTTTGGCAATGGCTATCCCCAATTTGGGTTTCAGTTCACTCTTGTTAGAAGGCCAAGGATCTTTTGCAGTCAAAAAATGTGCAGTTTTTGTTCACCTTGGTGGATATATGGACTGGAAAAGAATGTTGAAAAGATGATTGACTGATTAAGATAGAATTCTGATACCATCTTAGGCAAAAACTTCAGATGGGTGTAAAAGATTACCCTATAATGATAAAACTTGGTATAAGGTGGATAAATTACTAGAGCATGACAGTCACAGACTATGTGTGTTGAAGTGACTGCCATCAAAAATATGTCTTTTCCACATCGGGTGCTTCAGGTCACAGGAGTACAGTGGTTCAGAGGGAGCTTTCATCAGCTGGACAGAAACATATTGATGTCCCAAGGCACAGTGGAAGATCTGATTGAAGACTTCAGATGAAACAGACCCTACATGGTGATCATAGGTGCCAACTGCATTAAGATGAACTCTTACAGAGATGGTCTTAAGGTCAGACTCTGATAGATGTAGAAGGTAATCAAGTAATTTTTGTGTGGAGCAGGAGAAAGGATCAAGGGTCTTATGCTCAGAGCAAACCTCCTCCACTTAAATCCATAGGACTTTCTAATGGAATCTTTTCCTGAAGCCAAAAGATCTTGACACACATCCTCTGATACATCAAGATGTTGCAGGGTCAAACTCTCAATATCTAGACAATGAATACCAGGGATCTGATGAAGGGAAAATGCAACCTGCCCTGATCCTGAGTGATAAGATCTGGGGAAGTCTTCAGTTTGATTGGCTCCCTGATGGACATCTCCCTGAAGAGTGGGAACCAGATCTATCTCAGCTAAAAATGAGGTATGAGTAATATAGTTCCCCATCTTCTCTGAGTTTCAACAGAGCGTTTGCAACTAACAGGATCAGCCAATACACTTATAACAGATCCTCACCCCAATCTAGGGTAAAGGCATCTGAGACTAATTTTCTCAGCCCCATCTTTCTGGAACAGAAGAGAGGGACCTTCCTATTCTGAAGGAATGCAAACAGATTCACTGAAGATGTGCCTCATTGGCAGAATATCTAGTTTGCTACCCCCTGATTCAGGGACCGTTTGTGGAATTCCAAGGATCGACTCAATCTGTCTGCCAGGACATTCTCCATTCCAGCCAGGTATGCAGCCCCATGAACAATCCATTGCAAAATGACACAGTCACACATCTGGACATCCTCCTGATACAGAAGATGGGATCCTGTGCTTCCCTGTTGTTGATGTAGTGCAATTGCAACTGGTTGTCCATTTGAAACAGGATGATCTTGTTGGACAACCAGTCTCTGAAAGTCTTTAGAGCATACTGGATTGCTCTTAGTTCTAAGAAGTTTATCTGATAGAATTTCTCCTGAGCAGACCAAAGATCCTGGGTGTAGAGTGTTGCGTCCGTCGGTCTCAGACGGCTTTCACCTCTGTGCCTCACCTTTCTTCCTTCTCTCTTCTCAAGCTTTGGGAAGATGGCTGCTGCCGCGTCTTCATGCCATTCTCTCCGGTGTCCCCGGATCGGCAACGGTGATTTTTCTGAGGGCCTCTTAGGGTGCGTGCACGCAAGCCACCCACGTCTATATCCACGTCATGGCGAGAATCTCGGGGCATCCCCTCCGAGTGACGTCATCACATCCTAGTATTTAGCCTGCCCTTCGTTTGCTAACAAACTGAGTTAGCAAGGATTGGACTACCTCCGGTCTAAGCTGCTCTGCTGCTTCCAGCTGCCACAGGAAGCGCTCTCTGCCCTTCGGGGTATTCTTCACTAACCTGGGCACCCGCTCCTCAGGGGCCCTTCTACTCTATTTCAGGTACCTATCCTGGGATACCGGGTACTCGCTCGAGGGCCTGCTCTCCTTAATCTGGTGCCTGCCACTGAACAACTTCTGCCTGCCAGGACCTTCTACAATACAGCTTCAGCTCAGTGAGTACTACGTCAGTCTGTCTCATCTTCAGCTTCAACGCTCAGGGTTTACATCCAGGACCTGTCCCTGCTACGCCATGCTGCCTATCACCTACTCGAATGTGAGACTGGTCTCCTCTGCTGAGGACCCCTGGACTACTTCACTGGACTACCTTCCCTGCTGTCCGCCCTGGGCAGTACCATCAAGCTGTACAATAAATACTACTTCTCTGTGTCTGCCTGTATAGAGTCTAGTCTAGTACTGTGGTTCCTCATGGAGCTCCTCCCCATGGGAGTGGCCATCACCACAGTACCCAAGAATACACTTCAACACCTCATAACTATAACACAGAGCTCCTATACATGAGCTTTCCAACCCAGGTTGGATGCATCTGTTGTAAGGACAATTTGTGTCGGAGAATTTTGGAAAAAAATGCCCCTGACCACATTAGAATTGTGTCTCCAACAGGACAGGGAGTCCTTGAATAGTTGTTTAATATGGATGCTGACTCGTAGGTTCTGAGTGGCCTTGACTCCTGCTAGACCAGTCATCACATATGGGATTTTCTTCCTCCACAACTAATGGAGACAGAGGACACAGCTCTTTTATGACCTCACTCTGGGGTATAAGGGAGGTGTGGTTTTGGTCCAATCCAGTAGCCTACTGCCAGAGCAATGTGACCAATTCCCCCCTTATCACCTTGCTCACTCAGACTTTTCTGAGTGAGCAAGAGTTTCAAGTATTGAAGTCAGAACAGGCATCTTTAGGAGATAGAAAATGTTCTTCATGCTTGACCCCCGCCCCCTAACCCTGTGTTCCTGGACTGATCTAGCAGGATTTAAGAAAATAAAATTATCCGGTAAAAATTATTGAATCTTCCTTTTCTTCCTGCTAGACCAGTCATCACATATGGGAGTTACAAAAGCTATTCCTTGCTGGGGGCAGGAAGAAGATAGGGCTGCCTTAAAATTCTTGCTCCAAAGGCAGCATCTGCCTTGACCTGTATGTCCAACTTGTAATGCCTAATGAAACAGTGCAAACATGACCAGGCAGCTGCCTTACTTATTTCCTCCAGAGAGGCTGAGGCTAATGCTGCTCAGAATGATACTTACCCCTTTTCTGGAGCTTTTATCCAATAATACTGCAGACCCATACATTTCTTGCATACAGGTATTAAAAAATAAACATTTATCATTCACTACAAATTTACAGTAGAATGCTCGGGGGAGGGATATTTATTTCATTTATTTATTTAAAAACTCTTCTATACCGTCGTTAAGTTAGATAACCATCACAACAGTTTACAGTAAGGCACGATAATGAAAAAAGAGTGGTATAGATTACAATTTAAACATGTGCCATCATAGTCCGGTAACAATTTAATACAATAAACTATCGGGCGGATTTTAAAAGCCCTGCTCGCGTAAATCCGCCCGGATTTACGCGAGCAGGGCCTTGCGTGCCGGTGCGCCTATTTTCCATAGGCCGCCGGCGTGCACAGAACCCCGGGACTCGCGTAAGTCCCGGGGTTTCTGAAAAGGGGCGTGTCGGGGGCGTCGCCGAGTGACGCCGCGTTTGGGGGCGTGGCCCGGCGTTTGGGGGGCGGGCCTGGGGCGTGGCGCCAGCCCGGGGTGTTCCGGGGGCGTGGCCGCGCCCTCTGGAACCGCCCCCGGGTCGGGTCTCGGCGCGCCAGCAGCCTGCTGGCGCGCGTGGGTTTACGTCTCCCTCCGGGAGGCATAAATCCATGGATAAAGGTAGGGGGGGGTTTAGATAGGGCTGGGGGGGTGGGTTAGGTAGAGGAAGGGAGGGGAAGGTGAGGGGAGGGAACGGAGGCAGGCTGCGCGGCTCGGTGCGCGCCGGCTGCCCAAAATCGGCAGCCTTGCGCACGCTGATCCAGGATTTTAGAAGATACGCGCGGCTAAGCGCGTATCTTATAAAATCCAGTGTACTTTTGTTTGCGCAGCAGGCTCAAACAAAAGTACGCGATCGCGCAGTTTTTAAAAATCTACCCCTATGTGTGTAAGTTAAGCTTGTATTTTAGGAACATATTAGGCGGTTTGTATTTAACATTAATATGCATTTGTATGTTACAAGTAACAACTTCTAGTTTGGTGCATCCTTATCAATCAATTGTTTATCTCCTTCTCTTTATCTTTATAAAAAGCTTGTTTAAAGAGCCAGGTTTTCAGATTTGTTTTGAATATTTTCAAATTTCTCTGCAGCCTAATTTCGAGTGGCATCGTGTTCCATAGCACGGGGCCAGCCAGTGATAGTGCTCTTTCCCTTACTTGCGTGAAGCGTGCTGTTTTAACAGAGGGGACAGTTAGTAGAGCCTTATTAGCAGATCTCAGGTTTCTTTGCGGGACATGTACGCGTAGTGCAGTGTTAAGCCAGTCAGCTTTTTCATCGTGGTTTAGTTTATGAATTATACATAAAGCCTTATATTGTATTCTTTGTTCGATTGGAAGCCAGTGTAATTCGGCGAGTGTTCCTGTAATATGGTCATTTTTTTTTTGCCAGTCAAAATTCTAGTAGCTGAGTTTTGTAATATTTGCAGTGGCCACATTGTAGATTGTGGTAGTCCTAATAGTAGTGAGTTACAGTAATCAGTGCTAGCAAATATCATTGCCTGTAGGACTGTGCGAAAATTGTTTAGTGTTAGTAGAGGTTTTAGTCTTCTCAGGATCATTAGTTTTGCGTATCCTTTTATTTTCAATGAGATGTGTTGTTTCATGTTTAGCTCAGGGTCAATTATTAATCCTAGATTCCGTACTTTTGTTGCTAGCACAGCAGCTTGAGAATTTTTGAATGTGGGTGTTGGTTGTATGTGGTGTATGTTATTACGTTCAAGGTGTAAGAATTCCATTTTGTCGATGTTTATTACTAGTTCCATCTGATTTAAGAGCTGTTTGATTATTTCAAGATACAGATTGGCAAGTTTCATTGTTTCTTCAATGGTGTTTACAATGGGTAGCAGTAGCTGTATATCATCTGCGTATATGTAATGTATTATTCCATTATATCCACCGCTAGTAGGTGACATATCGGGAGGAGATAAATGTTAAAGAGTGTTGCCGACAGGGCTGATCCCTGTGGGACACCGGTTAGTAGTGTGACTTTGTCTGAGAGTGTATTTTGATTTGTACTTGAAAACATCTATTGTTTAAGTAATCCTCAAACCATTTTATTGTTTTATTAGTGAGCCCTATTTCTTTAAGTATGTTGAGTAGTATTTTGTGGTTTACCGTGTCCAATGCTGCGGAGAGATCTAATAGAACCAGAATGTAGTGTGTTCCTGTATCAAAACCTCTTAATATATTATCTGAAGGTTAATAGCAGAGTTTCAGTACTGTAGTGTTTGCAAAACCCATGTTATGTTGGGTATAATATGTTGTTACTTTCAATGTGGTTTGACAATTGTTTTTGTACTGTTTTTTCGATTAGCTTGGCTAATAGGGGTACGTTTGAGACTGGTCTATAGTTATTGAGATTTAGGGGGTCGAGGTTCTTTTTCTTAATTATTGGTTTGATTATAGCTCCTTTCAGAGTATCCGGCATTACTCCTTCATTTAGTGAGAGGTTGATGATCTTAGTTAGTGTTGGGGTTATTGTGTTAGTTTTTTTAGTTCTGTAATGGGAATGGTGTCAATTATGTGGGTTGCAGGCTTCATTTGATTTATCATTTTCTCGACTTCCGCATGTGATACCTCTTCAAATTCTGACCAGTTATTAACATCTCTAGTGGGCATCTTAACCTCTTGTTTTGTAGAGTTAGGGATTTTTTTTCTCAGGTTCTCAATTTTTTCTTTAAAGAATTGAGCTACCTCATTGCATTGGTTCTCTTGTAGGGTTACGTGGTTGTTTGTATTGTCACTGGTTAGGTTTTTTTACTATGTTAAATAGGGTTCTGGCGTTATTTGAAAATTTTTCTATTTTTGAGCTGTAGTATTTTTTTTTGGTGTCTAAAATTTTTTTTTTGTAGTATGCTAGTTGTTTTCTGTACTTTGTTAAATTCTCGGAAGTTTTGTTATTTTTCCATTCTTTTTCTTTCTTTCTAAGGCTTCGTTTTATTTCTTTAATTTGTTCAGTAAGCCATGGATTATTTATGTGGGCCATTTGCAGAGGATTTAATTCATTAGCCAAAGTATTTGTTTTGTTTAACCAGTTGGTTGTTGCGTTGTGACTATTAGCGTAGTGATGTGTGTTAGTTCTTCAATTAGTCTGTCTTTAAGTGTATCAGTGTTGAAAGGGGGACGGTATGAGAATTCAGCTGGTTCTGAGTTTTGTTTTTCTATTGGTTTTGTGTGCTTGATCTGAGAGTTAATGAGGAAGTGGTCTGACCATGGGATTTGTGTGTATTCGGTTTTTATGTTTTATAGGAAGCAACTGTTAATGAATGTAAGATCTAACAGTGACCAGCTTTGTGTGTTGGTTTGTCTGTGATCAGTTTGAAACCTAATGCCGGTCATTATGTCAATTAGTGTTTGGCAGGTATTAGATAGGGGTGAACGTCCATATGAAGATTAAAGTCACCTAGTATTATGGTGGGTTTAGAGGGATTTAGGTGAGTTGTGAAAAATTCTATAACTGACGAGATGTTAAGTTCGAGGAGACTGGGTGGGCAGTAGACCAGGCAGATTTGAAAATGGTTCGTGTCAAAAAGGGCTATTTCATGATTCATTGGCACTGAGATTGAGAGTAATTTAGTTTTAAATTTTTTTCAATAATTAATATTAATCCGCCCCCCTCTTTTGTTTATTCTCGGGATTGAGAAGACTTCATAGTTTTTGTTTGGGAATTGGTTCTTTAGAACTATATCTGATTTTTTTAGCCATGATTCAGTTATTGCTATAAAATTAGGTTTTGTGTCATATATCAGGTCTGTGATTATGGGAAATTGTTTTGTCACTGATTAGAAGAAAGGAGATCATTAGTAGTTTGTTTAGATTGATACTGTTGGTGCGTTTTACTGGAATTAGGTTATTTGTAGTCATATTGTTTTTTATTTTACGGCTGCGATTGTATTTGTGTTGTAGTTTCTTTGTGTTGTTTGCATACTTACCCTTTCCTTTGTTTACTTGGATGGTGAATGTAGAGCTTGTGGTGGTTGTGTGTGTCGTCCTGTTGTTGGGTAGGTGGTGGTCTTTTTCAATTTGCATTCTTTCCGGTTGTACGAGGGGCTGTATGAAGGAGTGTATAAAGGGGCATGCCCCTTTGTTGCACCCCTTTGGTGTGCTCCGCTGGCGTGCGGCGCCTTCCGAGTCCCTGTTGTTCTTTAATCCTCGGCATCCCCCGCTGACGACGGCTGCGTCACCGAGGGGGGAGGAGCACAACCCGGAAGTCTCAGCTCGCAGTGGGAACCTGTAGGGAGAGAGAAAGAAAAAGAAAAAACCCGGGAAGCAAAAAGAAACGTGATAAATCCAGTGAAAGAGTCTCAGTTGGTTTCAGAGGCAAGTGGGCACGCCGCCTTCCAGGTCCCTGTTGTTCTTTTATCCTCGGCGTCCCCCGATGACGACGGCCGCGTCACCGAGGGGGGAGGAGCACAACCCAGAAGTCTCGGCTCGCAGTTGGAACCTGTAGGGAGAGAGAAAGAAAAAGAAAAAACCCAGGAAGCAAAAAGAAACGTGAGAAATCCAGTGAAAGAGTCTCAGTTGGTTTCAGAGGCAAGTGGGCACGCCGCCTTCTGGGTCCCTGTTCTTTTATCCTCGGCGTCCCCCGATGACGACAGCCGCGACACCGAGTGGGGAGGAACACAACCCGGAAGTCTCGGCTCGCAGTGGGAACCTGTAGGGAGAGAGAAAGAAAAAGAAAAAACCTGGGAAGCAAAAAAAACCTGAGAAATCCAGTGAAAGAGCCTCAGTTGGTTTCAGAGGCAAGCGGGCACACCGCCTTCCGGGTTCCTGTTGTTCTTTTATCCTCGGTGTCCTCCGATGACGACAGCCGCATCACCGAGGGGGAGGAGCACAACCCGGAAGTCTCGGCTTGCAGTGGGAACCTGTAGGGAGAGAGAAAGAAAAAGAAAAAACCTGGGAAGCAAAAAGAAACGTGAGATATAAATATCAAAGATGCTTGTTCCAGGTGCATTGGCTATGTTGTACTATCTTTTTAGCTTTGTTTAAGCATTGGTCACTTTTGTCCATGAGAATGTGTGTTACTTAATTTTGGAGTGCCTTCGTTTAACTCATATTATGTTTGGTCTCTTTGATGGAAAATCTATAAAAATGTTTGATACAAAAAAAGATAATGCAATTGCTTCCCTAATCCACCTGGTTATGGTGATCTTTAAGGCTGCCTCTCTCTTCTGGGCACCATCAAATAAGTCAAATAGTCTGTCCATTTTCCTAAAGGCATTTGTCACCTTGAAATATTGCAACAAAATCCGACATGTGTCTAATCCTTCCCCTGACAGTCCTCACTACTGGAGGCTGGAAGGGATACCACCTGATTTATATGAAATGCCGAGAACATTTTGGGTAGGAATGACAGAACTGGCAGAAAGGTGACCAAATTCTGTGAAATACCAGGTAAGGATCCTTGTATGATTTGGCCTGCAGCTCTGAAATGCAGCTGGCTAAGCAAATTGCCACAAGGGATAAAGTCTTCAGTGACAAATCTTTAATAGATGCCTGCTTCAGTGGCTTGAAGGGCAGTTTGACTAATGCCCTTAGCCTGAGATTGAAGTCCAATTGGGAGGAACAGTGGTCTGATGCATTTTACCCCTTTAAGAAAACATCCTACATCCAGGTGCACTACTACTGAGGTGCCTTTAATTTGGTCCCTATAACATGCAATGGTTGCAATCTGAATCTTTAAGGACCTGAGTGCCAGACCTTTGTCCAAACCCACTTGAGGGAAATCTAATATTTGTGAGATATCCGCTGTCCAAGAAGAACAGAACTGCTTGGCACAAAAGTTCCCCAAACCCTGATATAGGCCAGGGAGCGGAAAACTTCCATTTCTTTAGCATAATTGATATTACAGAGGCAGAGTACCCTCTCTTGCCTAGGTTGCCCTGTCAAGGGCTAAGCCATAAGAGAGAATGGTGATAGGTCTTCCATCAGTACTGGACCTTGCCAGAGAAGACCCTGCTTCTTGGGTACAGCCAGTGGGGCTCTGTCCAGCAGCCTCAACAGATCCACAGACCAGGGTCTCCTTGGCTAATTTGGGGTTGCTAGAATGACCAAGAATGGATGGTTTTCCACTTTATTGTGCTGCCTAGTGGCCATGGTTGGAAGACACAGCAGGATGAGTCTTGGCCACAGGCATAAGAGCACATGTATTCCATTGGACCCAAACTCTGCTCTGTTGCTGAAAAATATGTTGGCCTTGGTGTTTGTATGTGTTTCCGTTAGGTCAGTACATGGAGGCCCCCAGCAGCTTACTATTCTTTGAAAGACCTCTAGCCCCAGTGTCCATTTTCCTGGATCCAACCTATTCCTGCTGAGGTAGTTAGCTTGCAGAGGTTTTTTTTTTAACTGCTATATAGGTAGTGTGGGACAAAGGATCAGTCAGGCCTCAAATGGCAGAGGAGCAGCAGCATATGGTCCAAACTATTGCTGTTCACTTCCTCCTTCTGCAGGCCTGATCATTGGCAGGAAAAATTGGAGAAGGGGAGAGGGAGGGGAGGGTGAGAAGCAGTTGGGGGATACAAGGGGGATCAGATGAGGACAGGGTGTTAGACTAGATTGGGTCAGGACATGTGTGTCAGAGAAAACCAGACATGTATATGAGAGAGAAAGAAAGAGTTTCTGGAGGGGGTGGTAGTGAGTGAGGGTCTATAAAGAAGAGCACCTTTCCAATCATGCTATTTTTTTGGCACAGTAGTTTTATTCTGTTTCTTTGGACATCCAACTCAATTGGAACTAGTTTCTATTAGGCTATGATACCATGAGCCTTCATTTGCAAATACTAGAGTTTTTCCCCCATATTTATATTCCTCTCCCAAATAAGCTCAGCCATTACAGTGACAATCCTCAACTGGAACCTCAATCTATGGCTCCCTCCAGCTAACATGAACCCCAAGTCTGAACACTCACAGTTAAATGATGATTTAGACTTTCATTCTCCCCTCCCCCAAGGACTGTGAATTCTATCTCCACAGGATCACCAATCCTGGCCATCCAGGGAACGGAAGACCTAACCAAGGAATCAAACCCAGGTCCTCTGCACATTAGCACACATCACCTCTACTGGCCCATCCTAATAATTTTTTTTATGAGTACTCCATGTTATAAGTAATTGTAATTTATATGAATTACCTTCAAGTTTCAGATTTGGCCCTCCACATTCAACAATGCCAATAAACTGGCTCTTAATTTGGCCATTTTTATACACAAATAATGTTGGTAAATATTTGTCATGGTAGTTTTTAATACAGTTATTTGCAATGGCCTTCAGGAACTTCGCTTCTGGAAACTTTCTAGCCAGCAGACTGAGATGATGGTTAAGTAGTATACACATTGGTATGCTAAAAGAAAACAAAATAATTTTTTTTCAATTTGCAGAACTGACATCACAATTTACTAAAACATGGCAGGATATTCACAATTTACTAAAACATTGCAGGATATGGTTAGCCAATATATAACTGTTAAAAGCAGATAAAGCAAAGATTCCTATCTGTAATAGCTGTTCTCCATAGAGAGCAGGACAAATCAGCCACATAAGTGGGTGATGTCATCTGATGGCGCCAAGATGGAAAAGCTCTCTCAGATCTCAAAAGACCCAAGAAGATTTTCTGAGCATGTGCAGGTGTTCCCATGCTAGTCTCCTCCATCTTTATAACAAGCTAACCTTCAACTCTAAGGAGAGGAAGGTGGGATTGTATAGATGATTTGTCCTGCTATCTACAGAGAATACCTGTTACAGGGAAGCAACTTTGCTTTCTTCTTGGACAAGCAGGACAGTAATAAGTCACATAAATGAGGACTTCCAAGCAGAGGATTGCATGAAAATATTTATTATTGTAAGTTAGTTTAACAAGGCCAGTATATTTCTTTTTTGGCCTAATTTTATATACTTTTTTTATACAGACATTAGTAGTTAATGTTGTTTAAGGTAGATTATCTGATCATGTTTTCTCTTTCTGTTCCTTGAAATCTGATGACTTTAAACAGAAGCCCTGGTTTCCTCTGGAAACTAACTCTTTATTTCTATTGTCTATTATCCTCTGTTTCCTGCTACTCTTTCTGCTTTGTGCGATAAGAAAAGAGGGGAAGAAGAGTTTTTTTTAAAGCAGATGGTGGGTTAAATAATCACAAGCTGAACATTAATTAGCCAAAGGTTGTGGAAATGTTAGAAATATACATCAGTGATCATCAGCTAATCAAAGATGGACATAAACTGTAAAGACTGAAAAAAAAAATACCCTGTTGGTCTTTCAAAGTGTTGAATGTGCGACTTTAGTAAGTCCTTAACATTGGAAGAACCAGCTATCAGATAGCAAGTAAACTTTACAAAATTGGAAAAGTTCCAGTATCTTACATAAACAGTGCCAGTTATAATGTCACCGCAAAACTTCTGCTGATTAAGCTGGGAAAATTATAAGCAACTAAGAAACAGTTACTGAAGAATTCACTCATTCATACACACACACACAATACTGCATAACCGCAGTAATAGTTAGTTTAATAACTGCTGGGCACCACTGTAATAACAACCAGCTGTAATATATATTCACAGCACTAGTGACAAGACTAACAGCAGTGGGCCCACAACTGTTGCAGAATCTGGAGTACCAGCAGTACCATTGGACACAGAGAAAGAGAGACCCACATAAGAAAACATCAAGGCAGTAGAGGAGGACCAGAAGGCTCATCTGCATACTGCTCCCAGCATCCCCCGGGAGAGGAGTCCAGAGGTCACCGCAAGCGATCCAGGGATTGACTTCCATGCCCCAGCTTCCAGAGGGCCCCGCAAGGTTTGCAGTAGAGGAGGACCGGAAGGCTCATCTGCATACTGCTCCCAGCATCCCCCGGGAGAGGAGTCCAGAGGTCACCGCAAGCGATCCAGGGATTGACTTCCACGCCCCAGCTTCCAGAGGCCCCGCAAGGTTTGCAGTAGAGGAGGACCGGAAGGCTCATCTGCATACTGCTCCCAGCATTCCACGGGAGAGGTCACCGCAAGCAATCCAGGGATTGACTTCCACGCCCCAGCTTCCAGAGGCCCCGCAAGGTTTGCAGTAGAGAAGGACCGGAAGGCTCATCTGCATACTGCTCCCAGCATCCCTCGGGAGAGGAGTCCAGAGGTCACCGCAAGCGATCCAGGGATTGACTTCCATGCCCCAGCTTCCAGAGGCCCCGCAAGGTTTGCAGTAGAGGAGGACCAGAAGGCTTATCTGCATACTGCTCCCAGCATCCCCTGGGAGAGGGGATTAATTTAACCCTGGTTTAAGAGGATTGGTAAGTATAGTTTTCAGAAATCTTTGGGCTTATAAAAGTTTGGTGAATGGTGAAATTAAGGGATATATTCTTTAGAGTTTGTGTGTGGCTGAAGTAATAAACAAACCAGAGATAGTTAATTCTAGTGTCTGTCTTTCCTACCCACTCAACCCCTCATTTTTAGGCACAAGACACTTTCTCATTAAAAATCAATCAGGGTTTTATCTAAAACATAATATTGTACCAGCCCTTATTGAAAGTTTAATTATCCCATTGTAGGACACTAGCTGATTAATTACTAAATTCACCTGTATATTTAAAGTACTCTCATTCCAACTAACTTAACTAGGAACTCAATAATACTAAGATGAAAGCAGCAGTCCAGCAGCAAGAGGGGGGCTTTCCAGTCTTTTACATTGAGTGTCACATGTATGATTTTTTACCTGCCGGTGAGAGATTGTATGTGTGCACTCGGTGCAAAGAGCTCCTAGCTCTCAGGGAACAAGTCTGATCTCTGGAGGCTAGAGTAGCAGACTTGGAGGAGCTGAGGGAGACAGAGAGGTACATTGACGAGACCTTTAGGGACATAGTAGCCAAGTCCCAAATCTACTCTGGCAGCCCCAGTGCTGCCTTGGATCAGAAAGGTCTCCCAGTAGGAGAACATCACCCTGGTGTAGCAGGAAGTGATCCTGTAGCAAGGACCTGCTCTCCAGGTGATGTATTGTCCTCTCGCAGTGAGGACAAATCTCCCAGGGCTACTGCCCAGGAGGGAAGGGTTAGGCCGGCCATCATAGTTCGCGATTCAATTATTAGAAATGTAGATAGCAGGGTGGCTGGTGGACGTGAAGACCGCCTGGTAACTTGCCTGCCTGGTGCGAAGGTGGCAGACCTCACGCATCACCTAGATAGGATTATAGACAGTGCTGGGGAGGAGCCGGCTGTCATGGTACATGTGGGCACCAACGACATAGGAAAATGTGGGAGAGAGGTTCTGGAAGCCAAATTTAGGATTTTAGGTAGGAAGCTGAAATCCAGAACCTCCAGGGTGGCATTCTCTGAAATGCTTCCTGTTCCACGTGCAGGTCCCCAGAGGCAGGCAGAGCTCCAGAGTTTCAATGCGTGGATGAGACGATGGTGCAGGGAAGAGGGATTCAGCTTTGTAAGGAACTGGGGAAACTTTTGGGGAAAGGGGAGACTTTTCAGAAAGGACGGGCTCCACCTTAACCAGAGTGGAACCAAGCTGCTGGCACTAACTTTCAAAAAGGAGATAGAGCAGCTTTTAAACTAGAACAAGGGGGAAAGCCGACAGTCACTCAGCAGTGCATGGTTCAGAGAAATGTTGAAGGATACTAATGAAACAGGAGAGTTAGGGCATCCCAACAGAGAGGTTCCATCAAAAGCAAACATAGTTCATATGCCTATATGTAAAAAATCACCGAAGCTAATGATTTCCGAATTATCCCAAACAACTGAAAAGCAGGTTGTTAAAACAAGCAAAAACCACACTTTGAAATGTCTGTATGCCAATGCCAGAGGTCTAAGAAGTAAGATGGGAGAGTTAGAGTGTATAGCAGCAAATGATGAGATTGACATAATTGGCATCACAGAGACTTGGTGGAAGGAGGATAACCAATGGGACAGTGCTTTATCAGGGTACAAATTATATCGCAATGATAGGGAGGATCAACTTGGTGGGGGTGTGGCACTTTATGTTTGGGAGGGTATAGAGTCCAACAGGATAAAGATCATACAAGAGAGTAAATGCTCAGTAGAATCTATATGGGTAGAAATCCCATGTGTGTTGGGTAAGAGTATAGTGATAGGAGTATACTACCGTCCACCTGGACAAAATGGTCAGACAGATGATGAAATGCTAAGAGAAATCAGGGAAGCAAACCAATTTGGCAGTGCAATAATAATGGGAGATTTCAATTACCACAACAAACAAACTGGGAGTCAATAGATAACCACAAAAGTATCTTGTAAGATGGTTGAGACGTGAGGTCCATTCTGAACGGTAACTGACTCTTGCTTAAACATCTTTTTGATGTGCTCCTGACGAAGCTGCATAAGCGAAACACCGGCCCGTGTAGGGCAATACGAAACAGTCGTTTGTCAAGAGTCTGCTGTTCTATGAATTCCATGGAGGACATTTTTAGTTAAAAGACAAAAATCAAAAAATTCTATGAAAATACTTTTTGGAATATTAAAGCATTAAAAATGATGAAGGTGGATGATTGAGTAGACCGGTTAGTGTCTGTTATGAGGACATATAACGTCAGGCTTGCTGACACCTTCTTAGGCTAAAATTTACTATGTTTTGATTTCCACACTTTTTGTATTAGATTTCAATTACCCCAATATTGACTGGGTAAATGTAACATCAGGACTTGCTAGAGACATAAAGTTCCTGGATGTAATAAATGATTGCTTCATGGAGCAATTGGTTCAGGAACCAACAAGAGAGGGAGCTATTTTAGATTTAATTCTTAGTGGAACGCAAGATTTGGTGAGAGAAGTAACGGTGGTGGGGCCACTTGGCAACAGTGATCATAACATGATCAAATTTAAACTAATAACTGGAAGGGGGACAATAAGTAAATCTGCAGCTCTAACACTAAATTTTAAAAAGGGAACTTTGATAAAATGAGAAAAATAGTTAGAAAAAAACTGAAAGGTGCAGCTGCAAAGGTTAAAAGTGTTCAACAGGCATGGACATTGTTAAAAAATACAATCCTAGAGGCGCAGTCCATATGTATTCCGCGCATTAAGAAAGGTGGAAGGAAGGAAAAACGATTACCGTCATGGTTAAAAGGTGAGGTGAAAGAGGCTATTTTAGCCAAAAAAAATCCTTCAAAAATTGGAAGAAGGATCCATCTGAAGAAAATAGGATAAAACATAAGCATTGCCAAGCTAAGTGTAAAACATTGATAAGACAGGCGTAGAGAAAATTTGAAATGAAATTGGCCATAGAGGCAAAAACTCCTAATAAAAACTTTTAAAAATATATCCAAAGCAAGAAACCTGTGAGGGAGTCGGTTGGACCATTAGATGACAGAGGGGTTAAAGGGGCTCTTAGGGAAGATAAGGCCATTGCAGAAAGACTAAATGAATTCTTTGCCTCCGTGTTTACTAATGAGGATGTTGGGGAGATACCAGTTCCGAAGATGGTTTTCAGGGGTGATGACTCAGACGAACTGAATGAAATCACTGTGAACCTGGAAGATGTAGTAGGCCAGATTGACAAACTAAAGAGTAGCAAATCATCTGGACCGGATGGCATGCATCCTAGGGTTCTGAAGGAACTAAAAAATGAAATTTCTGATCTATTAGTTAAAATTTATAACCTATCATTAAAATCATCCATTGTACCTGAAGACTGGAGGGTGGCCAATGTAACCCCAATATTTAAAAAAGGCTCCAGGGGCGATCCGGGTAACTATAGACCAGTGAGCCTGACTTCAGTGCCGGGAAAAATAGTGGAAACTATTCTCAAGAACAAAATTGTAAAGCATATAGAAAGACATGATTTAATGGAACATAGTCAACATAGATTTACCCAAGGGAAGTCTTGCCTAACAAATCTGCTTCATTTTTTTGAAGGGGTTAATAAACATGTGGATAAAGGTGAACCGGTAGATGTAGTGTATTTGGATTTTCAGAAGGCATTTGACAAAGTCCCTCATGAGAGGCTTCTATGAAAACTAAAAAGTCATGGGATAGGAGGCGATGTCCTTTCGTGGATTACAAGCTGGTTAAAAGACAGGAAACAGAGAGTAGGATTAAATGGTCAATTTTCTCAGTGGAAAAGGGTAAACAGTGGAGGGCCTCAGGGATCTGTACTTGGACCGGTGCTTTTCAATATATATATATATAAATGATCTGGAAAGGAATACGATGAGTGAGGTTATCAAATTTGCAGATGATACAAAATTATTCAGAGTAGTTAAATCACAAGCAGACTGTGATACATTGCAGGAGGACCTTGCAAGACTTGAAGATTGGGCATCCAAATGGCAGATGAAATTTAATGTGGACAAGTGCAAGGTGTTGCATATAGGGAAAAATAACCGTTGCTGTAGTTACACGATGTTAGCTTCCATATTAGGAGCTACCACCCAGGAAAAAGATCTAGGCATCATAGTGGATAATACTTTAAAATCGTCAGCTCAGTGTGCTGTAGCAGTCAAAAAAGCAAATAGAATGTTAGGAATTATTAGGAAGGGAATGGTTAATAGAACGGAAAATGTCATAATGCCTCTATATCGCTTCATGGTGAGACCACACCTTGAATACTGTGTACAATTATGCTCGCCGCATCTCAAAAAAGATATAGTTGCGATGGAGAAGGTACAAAGAAGGGCAACCAAAATGATAAAGGGGATGGAACAGCTTCCCTATGAGGAAATGATGAAGAGGTTAGGGCTGTTCAGCTTGGAGAAGAGACGGCTGAGGGGGGATATGATAGAGGTCTTTAAGATCATGAGAGGTCTTGAATGAGTAGATGTGTGTCAGTTATTTTCACTTTCGAATAATAAAAGGACTAGGGGGCATTCCATGAAGTTAGCAAGTAGCACATTTAAGACTAATCGGAGAAAGTTCTTTTTCACTCAGCGCACAATAAAACTCTGGAATTTGTTGCCAGAGGATGTGGTTAGTGCAGTTAGTGGAGCTGGGTTCAAAAAAGGTTTGGATAAGTTCTTGGAGGAGAAGTCCATTAATAGCTATTAATCAATTTTACTTAGGGAATAGCCACTGCTATTAATTGCATCAGTAGCATGGGATCTTCTTAGTGTTTGGGTAATTGCCAGGTTCTTGTGGCCTGGTTTTGGCCTCTGTTTGAAACAGGATACTGGGCTTGATGGACCCTTGGTCTGACCCAGCATGGCAATTTCTTATGTTCTTATGTTCAAAAGGTCGCGGTATGGGAAACCAAATTTGGCGTGGCCAATACAGGGCTATGAGAATCATTAATCCCCGGTCCTGTTGTAGCTTCACGAGAGTCTTGCTTATTAGTGGAATCGGAGGATATGCATAAAGCAGGCCTTTGTTCCAGGGACGGGCGAAGGCATCTCTGGCTGGTGCATGCCGGTCCCTGTGCAGGGAGCAGAAGCTTTCCACTTTGTGGTTCTGACTGGATGCAAAGAGGTCAATGGTCGGATGACCCCACCGGTGGAAGATTCTGCTCACAACCGAGGGATCCAGAGACCATTCATGGGGTTGGAAATGTCAGCTGAGGCGGTCTGCCAGTGCAATCTGTGTGCCCGCTAGATAAGTGGCTCGCAGAAGAATGGAATGTGACAGGGCCCAGGCCCAAATCTGCGCCGCCTCCTGGCAAAGCAGATAAGAGCCCATGCCTCCCTGTTTGTTCAGATACCACATTGCAACTCGGTTGTCTGTTTGAATCAGGACAACTTTGTTGGAGCTGCTATCCTGAAATGCATAAAGGGCATACCGCATCGCTGAAAGCTACAGAAAGTTGATTTGATGTGTCGCTTTGGCTGTTGTCCAAGTCCCTTGAGTTTGAAGGCCTTGGACGTGGGCTCCTCAACCTAGGTTGGAGGCGTCCATAGTTAAGGTCACCTGAGGAGCCAGTTGCTGGAAAGGAAGACCCACTTGTAAGTTGGCTTTGTGTGTCCACCAGGCGAAGCTGGCTGGTTATGACTACCAGGGACGACAGCGACTGAGTAGCTTGTCGCCACTGGGATTTCAGAGTCCATTGGGTCACTCTTATGGCCAGGTGTGCCATAGGGGTGACATGGACTGTTGATGCCATGTGGCCAAGCAACCTGAGTAGCTGGCCAGCTGAGGCTCTTTTTCAATGGCGGATAAAGCTGGCAAGATTGGACAGCATAATCGCAAGGTCGTTGGGTAAGAATGCTCTGGACAGTGTTGTGTCTAGGTCTGCTCCTATAAAGGGGAGAAGATGAGACGATGTCAATTGGGATTTGGGGTAATTTATTAGAAATCCCAATGAGCTTAGAAGCCTTATGGTGAGAATGAGAGAGTCAAGGGCTCCGTGTTTTGACTGTTTTTTTATGAGCCAGTCGTCCAGGTATGGAAAAACGTGTACACCTCTGCTGTATAACTGCGTAGCCACGACTGCCAGGCATTTAGTAAAGACACGAGGCACCGAGGCTAGGCCAAATGATAGTACTTTGTATTGACAGTGATTGCGGCCCACCACAAATTGCAGATATTTGTGATGAGGCGGGGATATCGCAATATGGGCGTATGCGTAGACTATCCAACTTGAGGCCTTCACAGTCCTCCCCTATTTAATTTCCTTACTTTTCGCCCAAGTTATACAAACCCTATTCTCTATACTTGCTTCACCCATTTTATGTTTTCGAGGTTATTTCTACCCTGTTCATTGTTTTATCCAGGTTATTCTTCCCTGTTCATTGTAAAACAAGACTTTGTCTATGTTATTTTGCTGGTTGTAATGTAAACCGAAGTGATAATTAATCTTGTTAATTGAACCTTGGTATATAAAAGTTATAAATAAATAAATAAATAAATAAATGCGTCTTGGAGGTCCAGAAAGCAGAGGCAATCCCCTTGTTGAAGTAGAGGAAGCATGGTGCCCAGGGATATCATCCTGAACCATTCCTTGTGAAGAAATCTATTCAAGGCACGGAGGTCCAGAATAGACCGGAGGCCGCCGATCATTTTTGGAATTAGGAAATATCTGGAGTAGAACCCTTTTCCCTGCTGATTCGGTGGAACCTGTTCCTCGGCTCTGACCGACAGAAGGGTTGAGAGCTCTGACTCAAATTTCCCTGTGTGGTAGTCCCAGCTCCAGAATGGAATGGGTGGGAAGGCCGGGGGTGTTTTTGAAAAAATTAGATGGTAACCTTGGGTTACGATGGACAGTACCCACTGGTCCGTGGTGATTGGATGCCAATTTGTTGCAAAGTGGCACAGGCAGCCCCCCACTGGAATATGGCTAGTGCTCTCTCGAAAAGAGTCAAAATTCAGACGAGGGGCCAGCTTGTGGAGCTAGCTGTGGTCTAGATGTTTTAGTTTGGCGTGCATGTCCTCTCTGAGGTGCCCAAGCCAGTTGTTCACGGTACGCAAGAGGGTAATATCTGCGTGGCCTGTAGAATTGTTTCTTGGGTTCCCTATGCGTGGCCCTGCGGGCTACGGAGGGAACATCTGAGGAGACAACTGGCACAGGGTCTCATGATGGTTCTTTAACTGGGCCACTGTGTCCTGGATCTTATTCCCGAACAGGTTGTCTCTGGTACAGGGTAGATCTGCCAGTTTGTTGTGCACTTCCTGGCGTAGGTCTGAGGCCTTAAGCCAGGCCCAGCGTCTAACACTGATGCCCGCTGCCGAGACTCTGGATGCTGTTTCAAAAGAATCATAGGCAGCTCTTCATGTTTACCTGCTTCCATTCCTTTTTGTAGGATGGAGGACAAAGCTTCTTGTTGTTGCTGTGGTAATGTCTCTGCAATCTCCTGGACTTGTTTCCAGAGATTTCTATTATATTGGGTCATGTATAGTTGATATGCTGCAATTCACGATATCAACATGGACCCTTGGAAAATTCTTCATCCCAACGCATCCAATGGTTTCTGTTCCTTACCAGGAGGAGCAGAGGCATGTGGAGGTGATCGTTTAACCTTTTTCTGAGCTGATTCCACAACTACAGAATGGTGGGACAGCTGGCTTTTCTGAAAACTTGGGGCTTGTTGAAACAGGTTGGTAGCATCTGTCTTTTTATTGACTGGGGGTACTGTACCTGGATGTTCCCACAGGCGGTGCATGAGGTCTAAAAGAACTTCATGTACCGGTATTGCCATTATTTCTTTTGGAGCATCTACAAATTGTAAGACCGCCAACATTTTATGGTGAGCATCTTCCTCCGTGACCAGTGTAAAAGGTATAGTCTCAGACATCTCTTTGACAAAACTGGCAAAGGAGAGTTCTTCTGGAGGAGATCTTTGCCTTTCCTCCAGCGGTGAAGGCTCTGAGACCAAGTCCTCGGATGTCCATGATGAATCATCTGAGGATGCATCGTCCCATGGATTATAGGAACTTTCTCCTTCTCCCAGTGGAGCTCCCGATGGAGGAAGCATGCCAAAGAAGAGAGGGAGGGAAGGCATCAATGGAACTGGCAACAGCATCGAGGGCATCGGGGCAGATGAGGTGCGCTTGGGTACCGGTAGCCCCGATGGCCCTAGCATGGGCTCCGGCATGGACAGTTCCCATGGAGGGACATGGCCGGGAATCGATCCTTCCTCCTCCGAGGAACCTGGTACTGGAATCGGGACCTGCGGAGGCCTCGATGGATGACTCTTTGTCAGCGTGTCTGGTGGAAGAGGAGTCAATAAGGCACCGATGAGCGTCTTGAAGCGCTCGTGGAGCGGTGCCATCATTGAGTAAGCTGGTTCTGGGGCTGGTATGGGGGCCGGCGCCAACGGTGACTGGAAGCCTTGTAAGGCTTTCAGCACGGCCTCTTGGACGATGTGGTCCAATTCCTCCTGGGAAGCTGGCATGGGTGGCACTGCGATCGGAGTAGAAGGCAGGTTAGGCGTCCCTGAAGCCTCCACGGGGGTCCGTGGAGGTTCAGTGCCTGGCACCAGTATCAGTGGGGAACGCCTAGGGGTCCCAGGTCCAGAGGAATATGGGGGCTCCTCTCCCTGGGCCCTCTTTGCAGGCGGCTTGATGGAAGTCTATGCCACTTTGGTATTGGTGCCGGCACTGGTCGGGGACGCCCTTCGGTGCCTGGTCCGGTCTTTCCCCGGCACTGAGGATGACGCTGATGTCCTTGATGGAGTCAGTGATGGATGGTCACCCTGTCCACAGTGCTCCTAGCAAATCATCTTCGAAGTCAACGGACCCTCTATGGTCGATGGCGCTTGAACTGGCGTCGATGGAGCAGTATGTTTTGAAGCAAACAACTGCTCCATTTTGTCCAGGTGAGCACGACGGCCTTTGGGAGTCATTTGTGCACAACTAGGGCATCGACAAATGTTGTGAGAGGGGCCTAAGCACAAAACACAGACTTCATGCAGGTCCATTATGGATAAGGTCCTCGGACACTCGGGGCATTTCCTAAACCCGGTCATCATGTTAAAATTTGGGAGGCGCGCGGTCAGTGACCGTCGGGCACCGAAGCGGTAAGCCGCTGGGAACCGACCTCAAATACCGGAAAAAACACTTACCGAGCATTGGAGCATTGGAGGGAACAGAGCATGATGGGGAACCCTGATGAGGGATTTTTTAAGAAGATAAACTTCAAATAGTTCCATGAGGAAAATTGTGAGAAATTTCTCACAGAGCTCCTAAACCACGAGGCAACCGCTGCACGGAAAAAAAGACTGACAGGGGACCCCTGGTGGCTGCAGGGTTAGTGGCATGCTAGGCATGCTCAGTGTGCCAGTCAAAGTTCTAGAAACTTTGACAAAAGTGTTCCGTGACAGGGCTCCATCTGATGTCACCCATATGTGAGGATTACCATCCTGCTTGTCCTGGGAGAAAGTATCTTCAGTACAAATTAGATGTGAATCTGTTACAGTAAATCTTTATTCATGTACATATACATAATTAAAATATTAGTACTCACAGTAAAGAATAATATAAAACTAAGGGGGGGGGGGGGGGGGGGGAATTGGGGGGGCCGGGGGGGGAATTAAAATAAAATTGTTTGCATTTATTGTTCAACATACTGTTATATGGTTTCTTTGTAAGCCAGCTTTAATTATCCATGTTGGGTATTTGAGCGCAGTTTTCCTTCAACATGTACTCCACGGGCTATTTGTGTGCCATAGGTGTGCTCTCTCATATAGTTGTAACAGGATTGTACTTTTCATTCTGTATTATGGCGGGACTGCTAGTCAGGTCCTTCTTTGTATTTGGTTGATATAAGTGCATAAATAAAAACTTTCAAAAAAAAAAAAACTAATACAAATCTGCACTAATGACCCCTAAGGCTAAATATACAAAACCAAAACTAAATATGAATAAGGATGATAGTTGAAAGATAGTGGGGTAGATTTTTTAAAAAAGCGCGTTCGTGTACTTTTGTTGGCGCACCAGGCGCAAACAAAAGTACGCTGGATTTTATAAGATACGCGCTTAGCCACGCGTATCTTATAAAATCCTGGATCGGCGCGTGCAAGGCTGCCGATTTTGGGCAGCCGGCGCGCGCCGAGCCGCGCAGCCTGCCTCCGTTCCCTCCGAGGCCGCTCCGAAATCGGAGCGGCCTCGGAGGGAACTTTCTTTCGCCCCCCCCTCACCTTCCCCTCCCTTCCCCTACCTAACCCCCCCCCCCACCCGGCCTATCTAAACCCCCCTACCTTTATCCATGGATTTACGCCTCCCGGAGGGAGACGTAAATCCACGCGCGCCGAGACCCGACCCGGGGGCGGTTCCCGGAGGGCGCGGCCACGCCCCCGGGCCCGCCCCCGAAACGCCGTGTCCCGCCCCCAAAACGCCGCATCGTTCGGCCCCGCCCCCAACACACCCCCTTCAGAAAACCCCGGGACCTACGCACGTCCCGGGGCTCTGCGTGCACCAGCGGCCTATGCAAAATAGGCGCGCCGACGCGCAAGGCCCTGCTCGCGTAAATCCGGGCGGATTTACGCGAGCAGGGCTTTTAAAATCCGCCCGTAAGTGTATGTTTTTTTATACCAATCACACCACAGAAGTCGAACTCCTCTCCCAATATATAGCAATCTAATATAGAGAGGGAAAATGTATATTCCGAAAAATATTAAAATACTTATTCAATATATGTAAATGAAGAGAAAGGTATCATAAAATTAAAGTGCCCTTACAGGGCCACAGACGGTATCAGCTCTTATGGCACCATAAATTATAATCACGTACCCACTCTCTTATACATATATATGTGTTAAATTTTATCTGCAATTACTTTATTTATCAAATCTCTAAAACAACAATACTAGAAATATACCTCAGTTTTAACCATTAATATCTTGGTTCAGAAAATACTTAGCTCAGTCACTGGCGTATCGATATAATATTTTGCTGATGCTGTATCATTTCAATAAATCATAAGTTGTTCCTAACACGGACCATGTTTTGGCTAAATTAGCCTTCATCAGGGGATTTTTCTTTTATTCAAACATTATCAGCACGCCGCAAACTCTTCATATTTCCACACCCTTCTATGAAACAACGCTGTTCTCAAAAACAGGGTATTCTTACCAATACGGTTTTAACAGTGGGTACGTGATTATAATTTATGGTGCCATAAGAGCTGATACTGTCTGTGGCCCTGTAAGGGCGGGAGACGGTGGATTGACACCAATAGGCACTTTAATTTTATGATACCTTTCTCTTCATTTACATATATTGAATAAGTATTTTAATGTTTTTTTATACCGACATTCAATTCAGAATATCACATCGGTTTACACAGAACAGAATTGTCATCAAATATACTATTGAGGACAGAATACAGTTAAACAGTTCAAAACATTAAATATGAAATTAAAACATCAAATTAAAAAACAACTTAGATTAAAAATAGACCTATATAAATCAAGAACCTACTGTTCTAAAACCATACTAAGTATCTAAAGAGAAAAAGGAAAATCATAGAATGGGGATGTTACCCATTAAATTTGTTGGGGGAAAGCTTTGATAAAAAGCCACATTTTAAGGTTTTTTCTAAAGGAGGGTGTAGAGGAGTCAGTTCTTAGAGGAGACGGTAGAGAGTTCCATAAATTAGGACCAATTATAGAAGCAGCCAGTTCCTAGTGGCTGTTTTGTGATTTTTTTTGTTGGGGGGAATCGAGAGTAACCCCGTGTCTGATGAACATAGATTTCTAGTGGAAATACATTGATACAGGGGTTTTTGCAACCAAGAGGAGTAATCATTATATAAAGCTTTATGAACAAGCATAATGATTTTATACTGTGACCTAAAAGAAATGGGAAGCCAATGTAATTGATTAAGGATTGGTGTAATATGTTCAAATTTTCTACAATTTGTTAAGGATCTAGCGGCAGCGTTTTGTAGCAGTTGAAGGGGTTTAATGGTGGTCGCCAGCAAGCCTATTAAAATGTTGCAATAGTCTAATTTTGCAAAAATTAAGGATTGTAGAACTATTCTAAAGTCTGGGGGGTGGTGGTGGAAATAAAGGGGCGGATTTTAAGAGCCCTGCTCGCGTAAATCCGCCCGGATTTACGCGAGCAGGGCCCTGCGCGCCGGTAAGCCTATTTTACATAGGCCTACCGGCGCGCGCAGACCCCGGGACTCGCGTACGTCCCGGGGTTTTCGGAGGGGGGCGTGTCGGGGGGCGGGCCCGGTCGTCGCGGCGTTTCGGGGGCGTGTCGGGAGCGTTTTGGGGGCGGGTACGGGGGCGTGGCTACGGCCCGGGGCGGTTCGGGGGCGTGGCCGCGCCCTCCGTACCCGCCCCCAGGTCGCGGCCCGGCGCGCAGGAGGCCCGCTGGCGCGCGGGGATTTACGTCTCCCTCCGGGAGGCGTAAATCCCCCGACAAAGGTAAGGGGGGGGTTTAGACAGGGCCGGGCGGGTGGGTTAGGTAGGGGAAGGGAGGGGAAGGTGAGGGGAGGGCAAAGGAAAGTTCCCTCCGAGGCCGCTCCGATTTCGGAGCGGCCTTGGAGGGAACGGGTTAGGCAGCGCGGCTCGGCGCGCGCCGGCTATACAAAATCAATAGCCTTGCGCGCGCCGATCCAGGGATTTTAGGGGCGGATTTTCAGAGCCCTGCTCGCGTAAATCCGCCCAAAACCGGGCGGATTTACGCGAGCAGGGCCCTGCGCGCCGGGAAGCCTATTTTACATAGGCCTCCCGGCGCGCGCAGAGCCCCGGGACTCGCGTAAGTCCCGGGGTTCTCGGAGGGGGGCGTGTCGGGGGCGTGTCGGGGGGCGGGCCCGGTCGTCGCGGCGTTCCGGGGGCGTGTCGGCAGCGTTTTGGGGGCGGGTACGGGGGCGTGGCTACGGCCCGGGGGCGTGGCCGCGCCCTCCGTACCCGCCCCCAGGTCGCGGCCCGGCGCGCAGCAGGCCCGCTGGCGCGCGGGGATTTACGTCTCCCTCCGGGAGGCGTAAATCCCCCGACAAAGGTAAGGGGGGGGTGTAGACAGGGCCGGGTGGGTGGGTTAGGTAGGGGAAGGGAGGGTAAGGTGAGCGGAGGGCAAAGGAAAGTTCCCTCCGAGGCCGCTCCGATTTCGGAGCGGCCTTGGAGGGAACGGGGGGAGGCAGCGCGGCTCGGCGCGCGCAGGCTATACAAAATCGATAGCCTTGCGCGCGCCGATCCAGGATTTTAGTGGATACGCGCGGCTCCGCGCGTATCTACTAAAATCCAGCGTACTTTTGCTTGAGTCTGATGCGCAAGCAAAAGTAGGCTGATCGCGCTTCTTTTAAAATCTACCCCTTAGTGGATACGCGCGGCTCCGCGCGTATCTACTAAAATCCAGCGTACTTTTGCTTGAGTCTGATGCGCAAGCAAAAGTAGGCTGATCGCGCTTCTTTTAAAATCTACCCCAAAGGTTTTAGTTTTCTCAGAATTTGAAGTTTATAGAAACCTTCTTTAATTAGATTTTTAATGTGAATTTTAAAGTTTAGCTCCTTATCTAAGGTGATCCCAAGGTCCCGAACTGACGTGGATATTTTATATTTAAGGAATACTGAGGGATCTATGGATGGTGGTGATAACATTTTGGAGAGAAGAAGAAACTCTGTTTTGTTCTGATTAAGGGACAGTGCCATTTGAGATAAGAAGTTGTTTATATCAAATAGATATAGTTCCCATTGGGACAAAGTATGGTTAATGTTGTCTTTAATAGGTAATAATATTTGAACATCGTCCGCATAAAGGAAGTATGAAAGGCCTATTTTATTTTATTCAGTGACATAATGGAAGTATGAAAGGCCTATATTTATTTTATTCAGTGACATAATGGAAGCATGTAAATGTTGAAAAGGGTAGGTGAAAGGGATGATCCATGAGGGACACCTTGTGGAAGAGGTATGAGATCCGAAATGTTGTTATTGTAAGATACCTTGAAGGAAAGATTAGCAAGAAAAGAGTGAAACCATTGCAGGACATTACCATTGATACCAATTTCTTTTAATCTATGGAGAAGTAACTTGTGGTTGACTGAGTCAAACGCAGCAGAGATATCCAAGAGAATCAAGATAAAAGAGGTTCCATTTTAGAAACCACGATGGACGAGTCAGTCAGAGTAACTAGTAGTGATTCCGTGTTATGGCCTTTCTTGAAGCCATGTTGAGCAGGTAGAAGAATGTTATGGTTCTCTAAGAATTCCGAAAGTTGTAAATTAACTATTTTTTCTATAATTTTAGTAAGGAAAGGTAAAATGGAGATGGGTCTATAATTAGATAAAATTGATGGATCTAAATGCGGCTTTTTTAGAATTGGTTTAACAACTGCACATTTAAGTGAATCTGGAAGAAGCCTTGTATGAGAGAAAGGTTAACAATATCTGTGATGAGTCTAGCTAAACAGTTTGGAATTAGCTTTAGGGATTTTATAGGAATAGGATCCAGTGGGTGTGCCACTGGGTTAATTTTATGGAGGATGGATTCCACTTCAGAGGAGGCAATGGTCTCCAATTGTGACCAAATAGGAGCAATAGAAGATATGGGTAACGACAAATCAGAATTCCAAGCAGAATTTATTGGAACAAGCTTCGATATTTTGTCTAAGATAATTAGCAAATTCATGACTAGATATTGAAGGTTTATCTCTTTGTGAGTCGTAATTAATAGGGAGAGTCAATTTGGACACATATTCAAAAAGTAGTTTTGGATTATATTGATAGTCATGAATTCTTTTTGAGTAGTAATTTCTTTTGGCCGTATTAATGTCAGTAGAATAAATGTAAAGTATGTTTTGTATCTATCATGTAGTTGACTTGTGGGATTTTTTCTCCAAGATTTCTCAGCATGTCTTAATAGATGTTGTTACACCACATACTTTTATGTCATCATTGTATATGTTCATTATATATGTTTGTTCTTAATTATGTTTTTATATTTTTTATATATTTTTTATTTATTTATGTATCATCTTATGTTATTTATTGTATGTTGTAGCCCCTGATGCAGCCCTATTGAAAGAGGGTGAAACTCGGCCAGAGTCGGGCTTGTTTGCACAATTTTGTCTCCATCCAATAAGGAAATTCAGATCGGACATTTGGCTGCTTATTCTGTACTGTAACTAATTTAACTACATCACACTTTTGATACAATACAAAGATGACAACCAGACTTTTGTGATACAATGTTACATATTACAGTGGTATATAAACAGACTTAAAAATAATGTTTCTATTGAAAATGTTGCAAAAACCGTGTCTACATGTAAATAGATGAAACTAGACGCCTTTTGAGGAATCACAGCGTTAACAAATTGTTGCTGCACAATATTATTTATTAATGGTATACTAACAAAGAATACTTTTAAGGGAGGTGTTCCTGTAGGGTATGATGTTATAAGGTCTCGACAAGGTCCTTGTTTCACCAAACTGGCTTCCTCAGGGGAGAACCCTGATGAATTGGACACCCAAGAATGCTTATCAAGCTCCACCCATGCCATAGCTAGGACTAAAAAAGCCACATTGGCTTAATAAACCAGTTAGCATTAAATATGGCATTTAATAGGTGTATGGATCGCGCTTGCAAAGATAGCTGCACCACCTTATGGGGGGAATTCCTCAAACTACTAATGGCTTTATAAGGAAGAACTTGTGCCAACCATTACTGAGGCTTGACCAATTAAGCACGGGATTGAAACAGCACAAGAAGCTACAGTGCTGTTTCTCTTGCTTTTGAAATTCCATACTACAGTTGTTGGCACAAGTTCTTTCTTATAAAGCCATTAGTAGTTTGAGGAATTCCCCCCGTAATGACGGTGCAGCTATCTTTGCAAGCACGACTCATATATCTGTTAAACGCCATATTTAACTCTAACTGGTTTATTAAGCTGATGTGGCCTTTTTAGACCGAGTTCTAACTGCAGCTCCCCCAGCTGTGGCATGGAGGAACCTTATAACACCATACCCTACAGCAGGGGTCGGGAACCCATGGCTCGTGAGCCAGATATGGCTCTTTTGAGGGCTGCATCTGGCTCGCAGACACGTGTCGCCATACTTCGCGGTTCCCCGCTGACCCAGCTGCTCCCCGGTCCTCCGCCGCCCGGGCTTAAAATGCTGTCAGCCCGGGCGGAACGCGGCAGGACAGCTGGAGTCAGCGGCACCGGCGTGCTCTCTTCCCCCCCCCCCCCCCCCCGCGGCCCGGAAGAGGAAGTGGAGAGCATCGGGTGCCTGCGCGGGAAGAAGAGACCACACTAGCATGGTCTCTTCTTCCGCGCAGGCACCCGATGCTCACCACTTCCTCTTCCGGGCCGCGGGGGGGAGGAGAAGAGAGCACGCCGACTGGAGTCATCCGGGTGCCTGCGCGGGAGTCATCGGGTGTCAGCCGGGTGCCAGCGCTGGAGTCATCGGGTGCCTGCGCGGGTCTTCCCGCGCAGGCACCCGATGCTCTCCACTTCCTCTTCCGGGCCGCGGGAAGAAGAGAGCACGCCGGTGCTCTCTTCTTCCCGCGGCCCGGAAGAGGAAGTGGAGAGCATCGGGTGCCTGCGCGGGAAGAAGACTGCAGCGTGGCTCGGAGGAAAATGAAAATCTTCAACCGCGGCCGATGGGACTCCGCCTTCGCCTCCGCGAGGGCTGAAAATGAAGGAGGTTAGCGTTGGGAGGTGGCTGCTGCTGCCGCGAGTTCCCGGGGGGGGGGGGGGGGAGAGAGAGAGTGAATGAGCGAGCAAGCATGTGTGTTTGAGATCCTGTGTGTGTGAGTGAGAGATTGCATGTATGTGAATGATTGAGAGCCTGTATATGTGAAAGAGAGTATGTCTGTGATTGAGATCCTGCCTGTGAGAGAGAGAGCATGAATGTAAGTTTACCATTGGGAACCTGTATGTGTAAGTTTGTAATTGAAAACCTGTTTGTTTGAAAGAGTATGTGTGTATGATTGAGATCCTTTGTGTGTGAGAGAGATCATGTGTATGTATGATTAAGAGCCTGTGTGTATAAGTAAGAGAGAGATCATGTGTGTCTGTGTCTGATTGACAGCTGGTTTAGGTGATGGAGCATGTGAGTATGTGATTGAGAGCCTGTGTTTAAATGAGAGAGAGAGACCATGTGTGTCTGTGTGTGATTGAGAGCTGATTTAGGTGAGGGAGCATGTGAGTATGTGATTGAGAGCCTGTGTGTAAATGAGAGAAAGAGAGGACATGTTTGTAAGCATGTGAATGAGAGTCTGTGTGTGAGAGAAAAAGACAGCATGTATTTATGTGATTGAAAGCCTGTGTGTGTGTAAGCGTGAAAAGATAGACAGCATGTGTGTAAATGTGTAATTAAGAGCCTATATAAGTGAGAGAGAAAAAACATTTGTATATGTGAGTGACTGAGAGCATGTGTGTATAGGTGTGTCATTGAGAGCCAGTGTGAGAGAGAGCGCTGGTATGTGACTGAGAGAGGAGAAAGTTCCAAGCAAACCACCCCACCTCCTGCTAATTCAGAACAATCTCAGGACACCTGGATATCAAACGTTCCAGGTATGCAGAGCAAAAAAATTTTTGTATCCTTATTATTTTTCATTACTGGATCTTTGTGTCTGCTATTTTGAAATATTTTGTTGGTATCTGGAAATGTTTTATATGAGTTTTTAATTATTGGATATTCCACTCATCAGCTGTTTCGAAATATGTTCTTTTTGTTAGTACAGTTTTACTGCTGATGATTTTATATTTCTTGATTGTTTTATAAGGATGTGTGATGTTTCTTTTTTCCTTTGTTACACTGCATACAGAGACTCTGGCTTGTTGCAGTTTCCAATTCAGTTTTTGTCTGCATGCTTCTTGTTATGCGTTTTGGTCTCTTTATTCTATGTTAGGTGAGGGACAGCACGTGATTCAGGTGAGGTTTTCTGCTGGCGTGTAGTTTCTGTGTAGGACTCTATAGCAGCCTGACTTGGTCCGTTTTCCTAATAGGAGATGTATTGGTGTCTTAAGGCCTGGTGTAATATTTTCAGAGACTTATTGTACTTTAAAAGTGTGATCTTACATAAAATGCACACATTTACTTGTATTTAGTTTTAAACATATTGTATGGCTCTCATGGAATTACATTTTAAAATATGTGGCGTTTATGGCTCTCTCAGCCAAAAAGGTTCCTGACCCCTGCCCTACAGGAACACCTCCCTTAAAAGTATTCTTTGTTAATATACCATTAATAAATACTGAGTGCAGCAACAACTCTGGTTGTTATCTTTGTATTGTATCAAAGTTGTATGATTTCATGTGGTTAAATTAGTTAATACATTGTCACAATATAATTCTACTCATGAAAAGACTGTGAGACATAGTGTTACGATTTCACCCCGTGGCAGGTCTCTCACCTCCTGATCCCAGCACTTTGGAGACCCTCGGGGCTTCTCCGTGCGGCTAGGGCCGCAGCCTGCCCTACAGCCTGAGGACCTCTAGCAGCTCGGCCCCGTCCTGCTTCGTGGCTGGGAGTTGTCGGGGATTGCGGCAGCCCCATGGCTGCCGCCGTTGCCCACCCACACGGCCGGGGCCACCCTGGAGCTCTGTCCTGCGGCAGGGGCCCATCACCTTCTTCATTTTTTCGTGGCAGGAGCTGCTGCCATCAGCACTGGGCCAGGGTTTGCGGCCTAGTTTGCCTCCTGCATCTAACGATGGCAGGATCGCTCTCCTGGGTCCTGTTGGCCACCTCATTTGGCGCGAGGCTGTGCCTCCTTTACAAATTTAAAGGGTCCAGAGTGGGAACCCTGGGCCAGCCTCTCCGATGACATCACAATTACAGGCCTATTTTAGCCTTTCCCTGCATACTATTCCTTGAGTTACCAAGGATTTCCTGTCCTGCTATTTCCGCCATTCTGGGACTTTGCTTCGCTCCTATCTGGGTGTTCTCGGTATCCACTCCTTGGGGGCTTTGTCGCACTCAGGGCTATCCGCTCCTCAGAGAGCTATTGCAACCAGTCTCACTTCGCTAACAGTGAGTCCTGGCTTCGTTCCTCGGACTACCCTTCACTGCTCCTGTTCCGGGTCTCCCTGGAGCCTTTTCTACTACCTGCTTCTACAGTGCTGTGTGAGTACAGAACAAGAAAATTATTCCTTACCTGCTAATTTTCGTTCCTGTAGTACTAAGGATCAGTCCAGACTGTGGGTTATGCTCCCAGTCCAGCAGGTGGAGTCAGAAGCAAAAATTAGAGGGGGTTCTATATGACGTGACCCCCTGTGCCTCAATCCTCAGTAACTAGACTTAAAAAGCCAAAGAGAAGAGACGGAGGGATCAAGAATAACAACTGTTCAACAATAATGAACGAAGATTAAACTAATAACAAACAACCTACAAAAGGAACTTGTCAAACCGAAACTGTGTAAGAACAGAAAGTCCTGAAAAAACCAGGACGAGCTTGAAAGTAGAAGCAGTAGAAATGATAGGAGTGAAGAGCAGAGGCTTATCCCAAAAACAACCCTTAAATTCTAGGGAGGGCGTCTGGACTGATCCTTAGTACTACAGGAACGAAAATTAGCAGGTAAGGAATAATTTTCTTTTCCCTGTACGTACAAGGATCAGTCCAGACTGTGGGATGTACCAAAGCTTCCCTACTCCGGGTGGGCCGATACCAGCCCTGCTCTCAAGACACTATCTCCAAAGGAACCGAAACCCGGAGCCCGAACATCCAAACGATAGTGTCTAGAGAAAGTATGTAGAGATTTCCAGGTGGCTGCTCTACAAATTTCTTGAGCAGACACCAAAGAACTTTCTGCCCAGGACGCAGCCTGCGCCCGGAGGGAATGTGCCTTAACCCCCAGAGGTGGTTGGCGCCCTTTCCCTATGTATGCAGCAGAAATTGCACCTTTCAACCATCGAGCAATGGTTGTCTTAGAAGCCATCTGACCCTTCCTGGGGCCAGACCATAGAACAAAAAGATGATCCGTGAGACGAAAGTCATTGGTAGATTCCAAGTACTGCATGAGACATCTTTTAACATCCAGACTACGTAGTTGTCTGGAATCAGACACGGAGAAAGAAGGGAGTTCTACCGACTGATTCAAGTGGAAAGAAGAAACCACCTTTGGAAGAAAAGAGGGAACAGTCCTTAGGGAAATACCGTGCTCTGAAATACGGAGGTAAGGTTCTCGGCAAGACAAAGCTTGGAGTTCTGAAATACGACGAGCTGAACTTATGGCTACCAGAAAGACAGACTTTAGAGTGAGGTCTTTGATGGTGGCCGTGCGTAAAGGCTCAAAAGGAGGTCCTACAAGAGCCTCAAGAACCAAATTGAGACTCCAAGAGGGACATGGCGATCTGGAAGGAGGATTCAATTGCCGCACACCCTTAAGAAAACGGAGTATATCTGGATGAGAAGAGAGTGGAGAAATCATTCCCGTCTGCAACAACGCTCCCAATGCTGCTACTTGCACCCTAAGGGAGTTATATGCAAGACCCATGTCAAGGCCATCTTGAAGGAAAGCTAAGACTTGAACTACCGAGGCATTAGTCGGTACAAAGTCACGACCAACACACCAATCCTCAAAAACTTTCCAAACTCTGATATAAGTGACCGAGGTGGAAGTCTTTCTAGACCGCAAAAGGGTGGAGATAACCCCCTCAGGATATCCTTGATGTCTCAACTTGCGCCTCTCAAAAGCCAGGCCGCAAGACAGAAGCGATCTGCCCCTTCTAAAAATATTGGACCCTGTTTGAGAAGACGAGGAAGATGACTGAGACGTATTGGCCCTTCGCGAACTAGAAGAAGTAGGTCCGCGAACCATGGTCTCCTTGGCCATTCCGGGGCTACCAGAATTACCGGTCCTGGGTGAACTTCTATGCGACGAAGTACCCGTCCCACTAGGGGCCACGGGGGAAATACATACAGCAGAATCTGTCTGGGCCACGGGAGGACCAGAGCATCTACCCCTTCTGCCCCGTGCTCTCTTCTGCGGCTGAAGAAACGAGTGGCCTTTGTGTTCTTGGCTGTGGCCATGAGATCTACGTGGGGGGGACCCCAACGATCTTCTATGAGAATCATCGCCTCTCTGGAGAGCTCCCACTCTCCCGGATCCAGACGTTGTCGGCTGAGAAAATCCGCCTGAACGTTGTCTATGCCTGCGATGTGAGAGGCAGCTATCCGAGACAAGTGTTGTTCCGCCCACTGCATTAGCCTTTCCGCTTCCCACGCAACCAGGGGACTCCTCGTGCCTCCCTGACGGTTGATGTAAGATACCGTGGTTGCATTGTCCGAGAGAATCCTGACTGCTCTTTGACGAACAAGAGGAAGGAATCCCTGTAAGGCAAGGCGAACGGCCCTTGTCTCCAACTGGTTGATGGACCACTGACTCTGCTCGTGTGTCCAAATTCCTTGAATGGAGCTCGACTGGCATACCGCCCCCCAACCCGTGAGGCTGGCATCCGTGGTGACTACTAACCAATCTGGTGTCTTCAAGGATACTCCCTGGGCCAGATTGTGAGGATCCAACCACCAAAAGGAGACTGAGTCGAGCTGCCGGTGGAATTGGAAGAACCGCACTGTACTCGTGAGAAGTCGGCTTCCAACGGGATAGCAGAGCCTTCTGTAGAGGTCGAAGATGCGCAAAGGCCCATGGAACTAGATCGATCGTGGAGGCCATAGTTCCCAGTACTTGTAGATAATCCCAGGCTGTTGGAACTTGGAGAGTCAAGAAACGAGAGACCTGTTCTCTCAATGCCTGCGCTCGCTCTGGATGTAAGAACACTTTTCCCACTCTCGTGTTGAAGTGAGCGCCCAGAAAATCCAACGACTGAGATGGAGTAAGACGGCTTTTGTCGTAGTTGATTATCCAGCCCAGGGACTGAAGCAGGGACACTACCCTGTCCACTGCAAGGATCCCCTGTCTTCGGGACTTTGCCCGAATAAGCCAGTCGTCGAGATATGGATGAACCAGAATTCCTTCCCGACGAAGGGCCGCTGCGACTACGACCATAATCTTTGTAAAAACTCGAGGAGCTGTGGCTAGACCAAAAGGTAGCGCCTTGAATTGGAAATGCTGCCCTAGGATTTTGAAGCGGAGAAAGCGTTGAAAATCCGGATGGATCGGAATATGGAGGTACGCCTCCGTTAAATCCAAAGAAGCAAGAAATTCTCCTCGATGGACCGCTGCTAAGACCGACCTGAGCGTCTCCATGCGGAAACGAGGTACCCTGAGTGCCCTGTTGACAGTCTTGAGGTCTAGAATGGGTCGGAAAGATCCCTCTTTTTTGGGAACCACAAAATAAATGGAGTAGTGACCTCGACCTAGCTCGGTGACGGACACTGGTCTTATCGCTCCTAAAGCCCGCAGACGCTGAAGAGTCTGATGGACGGCTTGCTGCTTGTGGAGAGAACCGCAAGGCGAGAAGAGAAATCTGTCTCTGGGGGCGTAGACAAAATCCAATGCGTAACCTTGACTTAGGATGTCCAGAACCCACTGGTCCGACGTGATGCGAGCCCACTCCCTGTAAAAGAGGGAGAGCCGGCCCCCCACCCGCGGGGTCAGCTCGTGGGCTAATCTGGCATCATTGTGAAGGTTTAGGGGTCGAGCGAGAGGCTGTAGCCTCTTTGCCCGTTCGTCTACCTCGAAAGGACCGATTCCAGCCTTGAGAGCGATAAGATGGAGTCCTTGAAGCTGGCTGTTGCCTGTTTGTTCGAGCGTGACGCTGGTTCCGAGATCGGTTTCTAGAAAAACTAAAAGACCTAGTCGAACGAGGTCTGTCCTCTGGAAGCTTATGTACCGCATTCTCATTCAGGGACTTGATTATCTGGTCCAAATCCTCTCCAAAAAGGAACTTTCCCTTAAAAGGTAAAGAACCCAGACGTGTCTTGGAAGAGGAATCCGCCGACCAGTTGCGGAGCCAGAGAAGACGGCGGGCCGAAACAGCTGAAACCATTGAACGAGAGAGAACTCTAAGAAGGTCATAAAGTGCGTCCGCACCATAGGCTATCACAGACTCTAACCTATCAGCCTGTTGAGCTTCAGCAGTAGGGAGATCCTGCGAGGTGAGTAGTTGTTGAATCCAACGTAAGCCAGCCCTCTGCGCAAGAGCAGTGCAGATAGCCGCACGCACTCCGAGAGCCGAGACCTCAAAAATTCTCTTAAGAAAAACCTCCAACTTCCTATCCTGTAGATCCCTCAGAGCTGTACCGCCCGTTACAGGGATAGTGGTGCTTTTAGTCACCGCAGAGACCGCAGAATCTACAGCCGGTACTTTTAAAAGGTCTAGAAAATCCATAGGAAGAGGATATAACTTTTCCATAGCTTTGCTGACCCTGAGGGAGGCCTCTGGAGTATCCCATTCTCTAGAAATCAGTTGTAAGAAACTGGGGTGAGTAGGGAAAGCCTTAGCCATGGGTCGAAGGCCCGCCAGGAGAGGGTCTCCCTTCTTAATTTTAGGGTCTGAGGGTGTTGGGTCCGGCGGAGGATCAATGTCCATCTCCTGTAAAATATGTGGAATGAGACCTTCCAACTCCTCCAGCTGAAAAATGCGAAGCACTCGGGGATCGTCCCCTTCCAGCTGAACTGAAAGAGAAGGATCATCTCCTGCCAAATCCTGTAACACATTCCCCTGAGGAATAACCGGAGAATTCCGTGGTAGAACCACGGGAGGCTTGTTAGGCAGTGGAGTAGCACTGGTAACTTGGGCCACACCCTGTGCCGAAGGTCCCCCTAATGAAGGATCCAAACGTGGTAACTTGGCAGGAGGAGGACCCCCGGCCGTACCCATCGGCTGACCGCAGCTCTGTAAGAATGCGCGGTGCATTAAAACTACAAATTCCGGGGAAAAACCTGGTAGTCCTGTAGGTAGCCCCCCCGGGGGTTCCCCTACCGTAAATGGGTCTTCTGAGCCGACCGTGGGAGTCAGAATGGCCGGTGGACGAGAAACTGAATCCCCAATGTCCTCACAATCAGAAGCGCCGGTTTCTCCCTCAGAAAACAAAATGGCCGCCGTTCCCGCGCTCAACGGGAACGGAGCCTGCCGCTGACGAGAAGTGCCGTCCTCCAAGTGGTGTCCTGTGCCTTCCCCTGATGGTGTGCTAACTTTTTCGGGGAGGGTACAATTGGAGCACAGCCCCTCGGCAGAGAGGTGGCTGCCCAAACGCCCGCAGGAAGCACAAGAAGGAGTACGCGACATGAGGGAGGAGTTTCTTCCCTCAGGGAGGCAGGAACCAAACGGCACGGCAGAGACCTGAAACAGGTACTATTAAATAGCGAACAACGCTAAAAACACCCTCCTTCTTCCTACCAGCCCAAGCACTGCCGGGGAAAGGACCTCCCAGCAGGCAGCAGCCCCGCGGAATGGCGCGTCGCGGGACCGCGGGTAGGAAGACACGACGGACTCGGGAGGGGGTGGTGAAACTGACAGGAAATTTTTTTTAGTCAGAAGTTGTCCTCTAGTGCCGCCCAAAAACGGCAAGAGGAAAATTCACTGTTTCTGAAAGAAAAAAAGTATTAAAACACTTACCCCAAAGTTTCTTCCCCCAAGAGAGAATAAGAGAGGAAAAGTGTTCAGAAACAGTAAGTTAACAAGGTCCTGTCAGTAGCAGACAAAAGTCTGAAATAAAAGCTTCAGCCAAATAAAATATTAAAATTATGAAGCTCTTTCTCTTTTTTTTTTTTTTTTTTTTTTAAATTTCTTGATCCCTCAAGAGAATAGGAAAAGACCTAAAGAAGTTGTGCTGGGGACTGAACAGTCCACTGCTCACACCTGCTGGAGTCAGAAGATACTGAGGATTGAGGCAAAGGGGGTCACGTCATATAGAACCCCCTCTAATTTTTGCTTCTGACTCCACCTGCTGGACTGGGAGCATAACCCACAGTCTGGACTGATCCTTGTACGTACAGGGAACTTCTCTTCACCTTCTTCTATCATCGTGGTGTGGATTCTCGGTCACCCTGCTCTGCGGACCACTATCGGATCCACACTGTCTTGTTCTACCCGCTCCTTAAGAACTACATCTTTGAGGTTTCTTCTTTTCATCTACCTAGGAGGGAACCACCATGCCTCCAGCGTGGTCCGCGACCAGCCCGCCTGGCTGTGATGGGCGCGTGAAGGGGCAGTTCCGCCTCAGTCCTTTTTTCCCTTTGAGAATCAACCATCATTTACACTACACCGTGAGTACCGGGATCTACCCGGTTCTATCTGCCTTCTTCACCTTTCACCATCTTCCGGGTGGAAGCTCGGGGCACCCCGCTCTGCGGGCCTCGACTGCACTACACCACTAGGAACATCAGCAAGAGGAGGCATTTCCTTGAGGCATCCTGCTTGCGGGCTCCTACTGATATCATTTCTGGGTACGACTCCATCTTGAACTGTGTCTTATTGCCCGTTCCATGGGTATACCTCCTTCTAGCTGTATAATAAACCTTGTGTTTCTTGGTGTCTTCACTCCTGAGGCTTCACCTGTCGTGGAGAGTCCCTACAGGGCTCCTCACTGTGGGTGGTCCAGCTCTTGCCATGACCCAAGAGCCCACCTTCTAGTTCTAACACAACAGAACACAACACAGGGTTTCCATTTGCTATGGAGGAATAACAATTTTTTATAAACTAGCTGATATTGCAACCTTGCTTTGAGAGACACAATATCTTTCAACTATCATTCTTATTCATATTGGGGTAGATTTTATAATTTTGCGCGAGCACGTACTTTTGTTCGCGCACCAGGCACGAACAAAAGTACGCTGGATTTTATAAGATACGCGCGTAGCCGTGCGTATCTTATAAAATCCGGGGTCGGCGCGCGCAAGGGGGTGCACATTTGTGCAACCTGCGCGTGCCGAGCCCAGCGCGCGCTGCCTGTTCCCTCCCTTCCCCTACCTAACCCACCCCCCCCGGCCCTATCTAAACCCCCCCCCTTACCTTTGTTGCACGATTTATGCCTGCTAAAAGCAGATGTAAATCTGCGCGCGCCAGCGGGCTGCTGGCGCGCCATCACCCAACCCAGGGGCTGGTCTGGAGGCCTCGACCACGCCCCCAGGCTGGCACCACGCTTCCAGGCCCGCCCCCGCAATGCCGCATCACGGCCCCGAAACGCTGCATCATTTAGGACACGCCCCCAACATGCCCCTTTTACAAAGCCCCTGGACTTACGTGCGCCGGCGGCCTATGCAAAATAGGCGTGCGGGCGTGCGAGGGCCCTGCGTGCGTAAATCCGGCCGGATTTACGCGCGCAGGGCATTTAAATCTGGCCCATTTAGTTGTATATGTATCCTTAGGGGTCATTAGTGCAGATTTGTATTAGTTTTATATTATTCCTTACTGTGGGAGAGTACTAATATTTTAATTGTGTATATGTACATGAATAAAGATTTAATGTAACAGGTTCGCTTCTAATTGTACTGAAGATACTTTATCCCATAAGTGCTTTTGTACCACTCTTTTTAGAGTGTATTTTTCCTGTGTATAATAAGCACTAGTTAGTGGCACATATTGCCTGATCTTTTCTTTTCTCTCTCTCTCTCTCTATATATATATAATTTATCAGATTTGTAGTGTTTTCATTTATTATTTGTAACAGTAAGATGCATAATCATGGTTATTTAAGATGGTAAAGATTATTATAGATGATTTACAATTGACTAATTACCTTGATTTGTACAGATGAAGCACCACCCAAATATCCTCTCCAGCATTTGTGACTTCTTTCACATATTGGACATCTTGAATTTCTGTCAGCTCCCCAAACTTTTGCCTTCTTTGCAGAGATTTCAGTTCTTGTAAACGTTGTTGCCTAAAACACATAGGTAGATATTCAAAAGTCAATTAGACAGCTAATAAAGGCTTAGATTCATTTTGTGATAAATATAGCAAGAATAGTGCCCGCAATAAAAAGGGGCGTGGTTACGGCAATTTTCATGGTACCACTTCGCATAGCTACTTTATTATCATATTTGCAAAAGGTGAGAAGGGGGAGAGAGAGAGACAGCCTTTGTAGAGGCTCATGAAATAGTTAACTATTTAAACCCCTGTAAGAAGGAAAGGAAAATTAGTTCTTACCTGATAATTTTCGTTCCTGTAGTACCAAGGATCAGTCCAGACAGTAGGGTTATGTCTCCCTTCCAGCAGGTGGAGTCAGAGGCCAAAGTTCTAAGCACCTCCCATATCCCAGGGTGCCTCCTGCGATCCTCCAGTATTTTGAATAACAAAGCAGAAACTCATGAAGAAGGATAATCAATGACTAGATCAACTATATATATGAATAGAACAAATACAAAACATGAAAAAAAAAATAGGGGCGGATTGTCAGACTCCGCGAATAGGCCTACTTTTGTTTGCGCTCCAGGCTATTTGATGAATGTCCCCCATAGTTATCCATCTAAATGGCAAGTTTTGGCATATTCAGCCTCTTATTCAGTAAAAAGCCAAGCTAGCGACCGGGTCCTTACCTCTCCGTCGCCTCCCCCGGGTTTGCCGCGACCCGCTGCTCCCGGGGCCTGTAGGGCCGCATGGCAGCGTCTCCCTCCACGTGGAGACGCCGCCGAAGGCCGACTCTGACTCCTCCCACTGCCCAGGAACGCGCGCGAGCAGGGGACTCTTAAAGGTCCAGCACCCGGAAGTGCTGAACCGCCCCGTTCCTGACGTCAGACGCCGGCTGGCTATTTAAGCCAGCGTCTGACCTCCTTGCTTTGCCTTCGCAACGTGGTCGCTCCTTGAGTGGTTAGTTACCTTGCTTCCAGCTCTGGTTCCTGCTTGTTCCAGCCGTGCCTTGCTTCCAGCTCTGGTTCCTGCTTGTTCCAGCCGTGCCTTGCTTCCAGCTCTGGTTCCTGCTTGTTCCAGCCGTGCCTTGCTTCCAGCTCTGGTTCCTGCTTGTTCCAGCCGTGCCTTGCTTCCAGCTTTGGTTCCTGCTTGTTCCAGCCGTGCCTTGCTTCCAGCTCTGGTTCCTGCTTGTTCCAGCCGTGCCTTGCTTCCAGCTCTGGTTCTTGCTGGTTCCAGCCGTGCCTTGCTTCCAGCCCAGCCAGCCACAGACCTCGGACTTCTTCACGATTCTTCTTGTCTTCAGCCTGCCACAGACCTCGGACTTCTTCACGATTCTTCTTGTCTTCAGCCTGCCACAGACCTCGGACTTCTTCACGATTCTTCTTGTCCTCAGCCTGCCACAGACCTCGGACTTCTTCACGATTCTCCTAAATCCCAGCGACCCGGACCCCTACGGGCTCCTCCTGGGGGGGTCTCGGGTTTCCAGGGTGAAGACGTCATCAGTTCACTCCTGCTAAGCTCCGCCTCCCGGCTTTTAACATCTGTGGACGTTGTCCATATCAGCCATCCCAAGGGTCCACCATTGACTTATTTCACAGCATAACACTCGGGGCGGGCTGATTAGGGCCATCTGTGATGCAAGCCATGTACCTCGTTTCTAAGTCTCTGAGAAGTCCTTGTTCCTGAAATTCGCCTGAAAGCTAAGTATCTTGTCCTTGAACCTCTTGAAAGCTAGCACCTTGATCCTGTGTCCTCCAATGTCCTGGTACCTCGCGGCAAGCCACGCTGTGGTCCGTGACCAGCCCTCGGGGCGGGCTGATTAGGGCCATCAGTGTTGCAAGCCATGTACCTCGTTTCTAAGTCTCTGAGAAGTCCTTGATGTCGGTGCCAGATCCAGTTCCTGATCCAGTCCCATATGTTCTACCCTTCGTCTTGTCTGGCTCCTGAGCCTTCTGGCCTGTTGGGCCCTGGAGTGGCCAACAGGTGGGATTCGTCCCTGCGCTTTGGAGCTTCCCTTCCTGCCAGCCGACGGGACTTCGGATGTCAGTATCCCAGCATCGGAGTTCGCTTCGCCTGGATCTCTCCTGCATTCTCCCGTTCTCAGCGTGGTCCGTGACCTGCCCTCCAAGGCAGTGTTGGGGACGCGTGGGACAGGGTGGCCCTTGACTCAGTCCCAGGAGTGGTCTGAGCAGGGTGCCCTGAGGGACTGTGCTCATGTCTTCCTTCAGTCCTTGTTCCTGAGTCTACATCTGCACCTTCAGTACCTTACTTCCGAACCTACCCCTGCATCTTCAGTACCTCGCTTCTGAATCTACCTCTGCACCTTCAGTACCTTGCTTCTGAGTCTACGTCAGCACGCCCAGTATCTTGTCTCTGAGTCTTCGTCTGCACTTCCAGTACCTTGCTTCTGAGTCTACGTCTGCACTTCCAGTACCCTGCTTCTGAGTCTCGTCTGAATCTATGTTCCAGTCTTCGCTGTCCTGGCCTCTGTCCGGCCTGCCGCTTCGTGCCGTACCCTGCGGCAGGTCCGAAAGGGCTGGGAACGGTCGGAGGACTGTTCACAAGACCAACATTGCGTTGTTGGGTCTTCCGAAGCGTGCAGGTCCAGAGGAGGGCCTGTCGCCTGGTCATCACTCCAGTCTTGCTTCCGTCCTACCCATGCTCGGGCATGCCACGCCTCCCGCGGCCCTCTTCGGAATCCTCTGGGGTCGAGCCGCGGCCCAAGGACACACCTCTCTCAGGAAGTGGGATCGCTCTCCGAGCGCTCCGCAACAGCACCATGGAAAAAAAGAGACTGAAGGGAGACCCCTATGCCTGAGAATATCATGGCATGCTGGGCATGCTCAGTATCCCAGTCAAAAGTTTCTAGAAACTTTGACAGACGTTTTCCGTATCAGGGCTCCATCTGATGATGTCACCCATATGTGAGGACTATCATCCTGCTTGTCCTGGGATAATGCTAGTTTTATGGTTCTGTCTTGTTTACATGTTCCTTTGAGTTGAGGAGAGGAGTGGTGAGGACTGGAGGAGAGTGGAGAGGATTGTGACAAGAGGAATGAGGAGAGGAGTGGAAAGGAGAAGAGCAGAGAGGAGTGGTAAGGAGTGGCGTGGAGGAGGATGGAGCATGGAAGGCATGGGGAGACAGAGATTGAGAAGCATGAGGAGAGTGGGAGAGGAGGAGGAGGGAGAGGGAGAGGAGGAGGAGGGAGAGACAGGAGAAGAAGAGGAGAGAGAAAAGGGAGAAGAGGAGGGCAGGAGTAGTATGGGCCAGAGTGGTAGGAGGAGGAAGAGGAGGGACAGTAGGAATAGAAATATGGAGGAGGGAAGGGATAGGAGGCGGCGGGAGGGGTTCCAGGCAGATGAGTGCAGAGGGAGAAGGACATCAGGGTAGGGCCAGGCAGAGAGGACAGAGTATGGGGGATTTGTCAGGGCAGATGCAGGAGGGCAAGAAGGAAGGGAGGGGAGCAGGGGGTGGGAGCAAGAGTCAGGATAGCAAAATCACTTCTCTGTAAATGGAAGTAGCAACCCAATTCTCTGGCAGCCAGGCCGCAGCTCTTCTGCATCTACATGTCTAGAAATTCAGTGTGGAGGATAAGGAGCAGCTCATCACTGGGGTCTTGGAGAATTACAACATACTCTTCAGCAACCAGGCTTTGAAGACCTCCATGGCTGCCAAGAGCCAGATATGGTGAACTATCCCGCAGGCCATATCTTGACTAAGTGGCATCAAGAGGACCGGAGAGCAAGTGACCCACCACTACAGGGACATCAAGGCGCAGCTGAAGAATAAGATGGTCAGCAGGAACAAGTACATATGCCAGACTGGAGGAGGAGCCCCATGCCAATGTAGGAGCAGCTCATTTAACAGCTGGGACAGATGTCCTCGAGGGCATGGATAAGGCCCTGGACATGATGCAATGTGAAGTCTGTTACAGATGTCCACACTTTTTTGCATATGATGCTCGCATTGAATGATGCAAAGTGCACATCTTATGCAAAACAGTACATGTGAATTTCTTAGCCTTCATACTTATATCTTCTTTCCACAGCTCTCAACCAGGAAGCCCAGGTCCCAGCCGTAAAGCCCCAGGTCCCAGCCATGTAGCTCAAGATCTCAGTGGCCCCTTTCAGATGGATGCTGAGATACAGTGGACAGAGGAAATGAGGAGGAGTAACAGAAGCAGCAGCAGCAGCTACTTGAACACCTTGGGGCTCCCATACCCGAGCCTCCACCTTCATGGAGGAATCTGACCTACCATGGAAAGAAGTTGAACATGCATAGTCACGAGCTGTCCCCAGCACACCATGTGTTCTGCAGGATCTTGCAGATGACACCCAACAAGCTCAGCCCATGAGCCCAGCAATGTCAGCACTGCAGCCACAGACACCACCTCAGCAACCTGCAATCCCACTATCAGCAGCACCAAGTTTGCATGCCACACTTCACTGCATGAAGAGGAGGAATGGGCTGCAGTTACACCACATATGGGAAGAGCTAGTACAATTGAGGCAGGCTCAGGTACAGCATACCCATGCTGTAAAGCAGCAAACTGAGGTCATTCCACAATGCTATAACACCATGGAAACATCAACAATTTGACCACAATGGTACTGCAGCTCATTCAGCACCTGCCACAGCCTGCACCCATGCCATCCCCATTCTCACAGGAATTCACTCTGCAGAGCAGTCCCTGGCTATCAGGATGGGCCAGCAATAGGCTTTCGAAAGAAATGCCACTCCCAGCTAGCAAAAAGCACTAAAAGATGACATTTCCAACCAAACCAGACCTATCCTGTGTACGAAGTTCATGTGCTGGCTAGATGCAAGAATGCTGGGTCCGTCCTGCTACAGAGTTCCTGTGCCGGCAAGATGGAAGACTGCTGGGCCCATCCTGCCTGAAGATTCCCTGTGCCGACTAGATGGAAGACAGCGGGGCCCATCCTGTATACAAAGGTTCCTGTGCCAGCTAGATGGAAGACTGCTGGGTGTTATGGTTATTGATGTTTGGGTGGATGCTTGGACACTGTGGCAGTTGATCACACCCACTGGGGGGCAGTCCCGTGAGGGACCACGGTGTCAGACTAGACTCTGGACACACAAACACAGGTTTGAATCTTTTATTAACAGTTTTGGAAACCACCAGAGGTGGCAGTAGTGAGTAGTAGATGTTGAGCCTGGCTGAGCAGGTATCCCACAGAATGCTGGAACAGTGGATCCTCTGTTAGGCTGTGCTGTAGTGGAAGGAGACTGAGAGTTATGAGTACATAATGAGAAGCATTCAGAGTCCCAAGACAGAGAGAAGCATTCAGAGTCCCAAGACAGGCCCTCGAGGAGCGAGTACCTGATCCCTTAGAGCAGAGAGACTCAGTAGTATTGTACTCACGCAGCAGTGACAGCGATTCCACTAGATGAGAGGTCTGGCACTGGAACAGAGGGTAGGCCCTCGAGGAGCGAGTACCTGGTTCCAGAGAAGCAGTACTGTGGAATAGATGATAGTTATACTCACAGATGGAAACTGTTAGTGAAGTCTTCCAAGTAGAAAGGGTTGTAGATGCAGGCAGCAACTCAGGGAACATGGGCCCTCGAGGAGCGAGAACCAGTTTCCTGATAGCACCTGAAAGAAGCAGAAGAGACCCTCAGGGAGCAGGTAACCCATTAGCAGTAAGAGTTCCAGATAGTGCTGGAATGGCAAAGCAGTTTCGGTACGGAGAGCGAATCCCATCCATAGAGTTACCGTTGCTAACTCGATGAGCTAGCAAATACTGTAGGTTTAAATATCCGGGCAGCGTGACGTCATCTTAGCGTGACGTCATCTCAGGGGTGCTGGAAGCAGCACCAAAGCCGGTCCAGGGACGCTGGAGAGGACGGCAGACAGATGCCGCGGCAGCCAGTAGTCCGAGGTGAGCGGGAGGAGCCGCAGAGTGAGGTAGGTGGGGCGAAGCCGTCATAGACTGACGGTTGCAACACTGGGCCCATTTTGTTTACAGAGTTCCCGGGCCAGCAAGATAGAAGAGTGCTGGGCCAGTCCAGTCTACAGAGTGCCTGTGTTGGCTTGATGGAAGACTGCTGGGACCATCCTGTCTAAAGATTCCCTGTGCCAGAAAGATGGAGAAGTGGTGGGCCTGTCCTGCCTAAAATGTCCCTGTGCCAGCTTACTGATGTGGGCAGTCTACTGTCTGCCAGTGTTGTCCTGCGGCTTCCTTCTTATGCCCTCCTCTATGCACTGCCCGTAATTCTGCCTCCTTGCTGCAGTCTCCAGTCATGTTACTGCTGGTGTCTCCTCTCATGTCTTATCTCATCATGCTGTTCTATATTCACCTATATGCCTCACACTTACATGTACAAGCCCAAATTTAAAATTACTATTGTTTTTGTTTTTATTTCTAAAATATTTGATAGGTGTATAGTTTGATAGGTGTTTTGGAGCAAGTGCCGCCAAAAGACTACACCTGAGGATTTCAAGTGAAAGCTAAGTGCCGTTTTGGATTTTGTGCTCCAGTTTTGAATGATTGGCGACCTGTAATCCTCTGTTTGATATTAGTGCTCTACACTTACTTTTTAAACACGGTTTCTTAAAAAAAGAAAAAGAAAAGAAAAAGAGAAAACTTCAAAAAAATATATAATAAAACATGTTTCTGAACAATTGATTAAAGGACTAGAGGGTGGACGGTGGTGCTCATGATTAAACAAAAAATTGAGCAAGGCACCAATGCTAGGTGCGCTTGATATCCAAGGCATGTAAGAGACTATATTCACTCTCATCTCTATTCCTGATCAGCATGGGCAGAGAAACAGACTGATTCAAATGAAACTCTGAAACCACTTCTGGTAAAAAGGAAGGCACAGTCCAAAGCTGTAGAACTCCCGGAGTCACAGGCAGAAATGACTCACGGCAAGAAAGAGCCTGAAACTTGGAAACTCAACGTGTTGAATATATTTCTACTAGAAAAACTGCCTTCAAGATAAGTAGCTTCAAGGAGAGGCTATGTAGTAGTTGAAAAGTAGGACCTGCCAAGAAATCCAAGATCAGATTAAGATTCCACAAAGGCACCGGTAGCTGCAAGGGAGAATGAAGATGTTTAACTCCCTTCAAGAAGACAAATGGTCACCATCGACTTGCCCCCTATAACAAGCGAGAGCTGCCACTTGAACCTTCAAGGTATTAAGGGCGAAGCTTTTAAGTAATCTTTCCTGCAAAAATTCTAAAATTAATGGAATTTCCACTTTGAGAGGCTGAAAACCTTGCTCCTAATACCAGGCCTCGAAAACTCTCCAAATTCTAACACAAGCCAGAGATATACAAAATTTCCTAGCCCAGAGTAAAGTGGAAATCTCTGCAGCAGAAAAGCAGGTTTGCTTACCGTAAATGGTGTTTTCTGTAGATAGCAGGGTGAATTAGCCATGCTGCCTGGGGGAACGTCCTCCAGGCCACCAGGTGGCAGAGCTCCTCAAAGCGCACAGAGCTCTCCCACATGGCTTCCAGGTTGCCTTAGTCTGTTATCCAAGATTGTATTGCATGGTTAGGAGACTGTCCGGGGAAGCAGGTGGATTAGCATGGCTAATTCACCCTGCTATCTACAGAAAACACCGTTTACGGTAAGCAAACTTCCCCCGCAGATAATCAGGCTGAATTAGACATGCTGACTGAGAGTCCCCAGTTGGAAGGCTGAGTGGCCACATGGTCCCTGGAAGTGGTGCACAATCCATTCCGGTTCTTATAGGAGGAGCACTTAACCTGGTATGCCATTACGGACAGTCTCTTTAGTTGTTCCTGCCAGAAGAATGGCTTGACCCACTACCACATCTGCAGCCACCTGCTGGTTGAGGCAGTAATGTGACGTGAAAGTATGCAGCAACGACCATGTGGCGGCTTTGCATATGTCCTGGATTCGCACCTCGCTTAGGTGGGCGATGGAGGCCGTCATTGCTCTGACATGAATGGCCTTTTGTGAGGTGGATAGGGTTTCCACTCTTCTGTTATAATAGGATGCATTGGGAGATCCAAGACAATAGGGTTCTCTTGGAGATGGGAAGCTTGGGGGTGTTCGGGTTGAAGGAGACAAAGAGTTGGGAGGTCATGGCCTCCGAATGTGTGTGCCATTTGTAGTAAGCTAAGGCACGTTTGCAATTCAATGTGTGAAGCTGTCTTTCTGCTTCAGATATGTGCGGCTTCAGGAAGAAGGTTGGTAAGGTGATTGTCTGGTTGAGGTAGAATGCTGATACCACCTTGGGGAGGAAGGAAGGATGAGTTCTTAATGTCACCTTATCGTGGTGGAACTCCAGGCATGGTGAATAGTGGATTAACACTTGCAGTTCACTGACCCTCCTTGCTGAAGTGAGGGTGACCAGGAAGAGGACTTTCCAGGAGAGATATCTCATGTGACTGCTGTCCAGCAGTTTGACGGGTGGGAGCATCAACTGTTCTAGGACTACGTTGAGATCCCATGGAACTGGTGGCTTCTGAACCGGTGGGTACAGCCGTAGAATGCCCCTCATGAATCTGGAGATGAGCAGATGGCATGACACCGGGAAGCCATCATGAGGGAGGTGGTAAGCTGCGATAGCGTTGGCATGAACTGCAAGTGTTAATCCACTATTCACCATGCCTGGAGTTCCACCACAATAAGGTGACATTAAGAACTCATCCTTCCTTCCTCCCCAAGGTGGTATCAGCATTCCACCTCAACCAGACAATCACCTTACTGACTTTCTTCCTGAAGCCGCACAAATCTGAAGCAGAAAGACAGCTTCACACATTGGATTGCAAATGTGCCTTAGTTTACTACAAATGGCGCACACATTTTGAGACCATGGCCTCCCAACTCTTTGTCTCCTTCAACCCGAACACCCCCAGGCTTCCCATCTCCAAGAGAACCCTATTGTCTTGGATGCTGTTGCCAGTCCTGCCTGGTATAAAGAATGGAGGTATTCCAGCAGGCTTTCTGGAGGGCAGGAGAACGGGTCCATTCCAAGTTCTCTGCACAACTTTGAGTATCTGATCCACTTGGCTTGATAGTTTTTCCTGGTGGAGTACCTTCTGGAGGACACCAGAATATCTTGAATTGGTAGTGGTAGGTTTAGGTATGTTAATATTGTCCTTTCAATCTCCACGCTGTGAGATGGAGGGAAGAGCGCAAGGGGTGAAGCAGGGACCCTCCATCCTGCGACAGCAGGTTCTGAGAGTGCCCAATGGGCACTGGCTGCCTGGTTATGTTGGCGTAATGTTTTGTTACTTTTTGCTGAGTATGTATATAGAGGTTAGGCCATATGGATTCAGAGTTTTCACCCAGACACAGACTAGTTTGAAGGCTACACAGCTGTTTCTGAAAACTGATAAGAACTCAGAGGTAGGGAAGCTGTTATTTTCACAAACGCTTGTAGTATACAAGGGAAGACAGCGAGAAAGAGGGGAGAGAGAGAGCAATAGACTAATAGACTGTGCTTTTCCACTTTAGTTAAGGTAATTTGTACATTGCAGATAAACATTGTTAGATCTGCTTGTCTGTAATGAGAATGAATTCACAAATCCTGAGCAAGTAGAAACGCAAAAGACCTTCTATGCTGCATATTCTTGTTCCATCTCTATTTTTGGATTACTTTTATCAGCCTTCTATACAAAATGCTTCATTTTATTGCTTTAACATGCCATGCAAACATGTAGTAAGTTAGAAATAATTTAACCCTTGGGATATTATTGGCTTTTCTTAATATTTCTTATTTACACCATTCTGTAAATATATGTCCCTGGACATATGTCCCAGTGATGCTTCCTATTTCGAGGTGATTGGGCCTCAGGTATTGTATGTTGTAACATCAACTAACATCAGGTTATCAATATCCTTACCATTTAGTGGATATGTTTATAATGTTACTAGTACAATGATACATATGTCCTATCACCAATTAGGCAAATATCTAAAGACCTGACTTATCAATATGATATTAAATGGATTCAAAGTTTAAGATATAATTTTGTCAAAGGGAGATTGTATCAATTGACTTTAGTACTTGAGACACAAATTGGTATTATTAATGGTTCCATCTTGGACCATGAGATGCAAGCGATTATTACCAAGAATCAGTTAATTAAATTAGTAACTAAAACTGCTGCTGATAATGTTCACCATTGATGGGATATCTTTACTGGCAAATCTGGAACTGCAGATAATGTTTTGAACTTTAATACATTCCATTCTGTTGTGGTAGCTGGCCGCGGGACGCCGCAACCAGCCACATCTACCTCTCGGGCAGGTCCAGGCCCCCACCACTGCTCCCGCTTGGCAGGGCTTTCTGCTTCCTTGGCGCGGCAGGAAGCCGTCCTCGCCATCCCTGCACAGCCAGCCGCAGCTGCCGCTAGACGCGTGCGTGGCACCTCCCCCTTGGCCCGAGGTGGGGTTGACGCTACCTGCAGGGCAAGTCCTACAGGTTTCCACCGTCGGGAGACAGAGCAGACCTGGTGACGGAGACCAACTGGAGCTTCGCCAGTACCAGCCCACGTTCCCCTTAGGTTGAGCCCTTGGGTGCTGGGGCCAGCTGGACTTAGGCAGGCCTCTGTGTGACGACTCCCCGTTGATGTAGACAAGGATGCGCCAGAAACCAGCAGAGGTATTGGAAGGCCGAGGACGGTCCGGACAAGGCAGGGTTCCAGAGATCCAGACGCCAACAGGAACAATGGAAGACAGCGGGCATCCAGGTAAAGATAGGCCGAAGCCTGAGAGGCCAGGTTCATAGGATGTAAGAGAGGAGTCCGAGGCAAGCTGGAGTCAGGGCAGGCAGCAGGAGGCGAAGTACCAGAAGCGGAGCTGAGGTCAGAGCCAGGAGATCAGATCAAGCATAGTCCAGATGAAGCAGGGGTCAAAACCAGAGAATCAGTCCAAGCGTAGTCCAGGCGAAGCAGGGGTCAATACCAGAGAATCAGTCCAAGGGTACAAGGAGCAGATGAGGAGACAAGCAGGAACAGAAACCAGGAACAATGACAGGAACAGGAGACAGGATGACAGGAACAGGAACCAGGAACGAGCAAAGAGCACATGAGTAATCATGGAGACCTGTTGCCAAGGCAGAGAACATGTGGCTGGGCCCTGCCTTTTATACAGAGGCCCAGTGATGTCATCATCCGGGGCTTGGGCTACTTTCCCGCCGCAGCCCCTTTAAGAATGTGCGAGTTGCAAGCACGCCTAAGTCAGGCCCGGAGGAAGCAGGATGGTGGCGTCGCTCTGCAGCCCGCGTGGGGAAACCCGCCGGGCACAGGGAGGGTCCGGTGGGTTTCCCCACGCGGATTCCTGGGGTGAGTAGGCCCGGGTGTAGGCCTACCACGGCCAGGACGCGTAACAGGTTGCTGAGGCCATGGACCCGGCGGATCTTTCTGGCCTCCAGGCTATTCTGGGCCTGGCATTGAACATTCAGCAGCAGCAGCAATTCTTGGCATCATTGGCAGCCTATTTGCAGCGTTTGAATGTTCGCCTTGATGTCTCTGCTTCCACGCCCCAGCCTCACCGGCACCCTCGGCACCTTCTTTCCGGTTACCGGCTCCTCTTCGAAATGCAGGTGACCCCAAGCAATGCTGGAGATTTCTTAATCAATGCATAATGCATTTCACGCTTCAGCCTGCACAGTTTCCTTCAGACATCGTGAAGACCACTTTATCCTCTCCCTCCTTGACAGCAAAGCCTTGGCCTGTGCTTCCCCGCTTTGGGAATGGGAGGATCCCATCCTCCAGGATCTGCAATGTTTTGTTCAGGTCTTCAAACAGACCTTTGACGAACCCGACCGACTGGCTGCTACGGCTCTGATATCCTCCACCTCCGCCAGGGGGCACGGCCATTGTCAGACTACACCATCAAATTTCGTACCATGGCCACTGAGTTAAACTGGCAAGAGGACAGCCTGAGGAGCATCTTCCTGGAGGGGCTGTCTTCCCGCATTAAGGATGAACTGGCAGCCCGGGATCTCCCAGAATCTTTGGACTCCCTTATCGATCTGGCTACCTGGATTGATTGATGCCTCCAGCAGAGCACCCGAGAGTTACGGCCGCTCCTTAGACCCGTCCCCTTTGGCACCATCCTTCTCCAGACCCCTGGTGGGGACTCCACCTGCATCCGGGGCTACACGGCAGAAGGAGCCCATGCAATTGGGATGAAACCCCCTGACCCCTGAGGAAAGGCAGCGCTGCCGAACCATGGGCCTATGCCTGTACTGTGCGGGGAAGGGACATTTCCTGACCCTTTGCACGGAAAGGCCGGGAAACTTCCAGGCCTAGAACCAGCTGGGGAGGTGGTTCTAAGTTTCACAAAGCTCGATCCCCAATTTGTGCTCCCAGTGGCCATACTTACAGACCAGTATGTATTTCCTACCCTGGCCCTCCTGGACTCAAGCGCAGAGGGAAACTTTATTTTGAAAGACCTGGTTGACCAATTAGGTCTACCCACGGAACCGTGAAGTACTCCATTGGTGATCTTCTCCATTTCAGGCTATCCGCTTCCTGGGAGGATCATCAGGACCACTCTTCCCATCTGCCTCTGAACCAGCATGTTGCACCATGAAGAGATAGCATTTCATGTTATCAAAAGGGCCATCCACCCTATCGTCCTTGGATTGCCTTGGCTTCAGCAGCACTCCCCCATCATCGATTGGGAGACGCTTCAGTTGGCCAAATGGGGCCCCTGGTGCCGCCAGGAATGTCTCCGCCCCATTGCGTGCCCTCCCCTAGGAGGAATGAAACAAGGAATAGCCGAAGGTCCTCAAAAAATATATATTTATTAGAAATTAATAATATGTGAGTGCCCGACTCTAGGCCTGAGTTTCGCCCAATGAAGGGCTGCTTCAGGGGCTATAATAAAATAATCATTGCAGAAATGATGTTATTATCAATTGAAATGATAAACAACACACAGATACATAAATTGAATTAATATAGGCTAATAAGCATACAGAAAATTATAGTCAATTAGGATAATTTATAAAAATAGATGATTGATGAAAATACAGGTACAGGAAGGTACAATTGTATTCTGAAAAAAAGGGGGGAGGAATAGTGGGAGAAAATGTATAGCAGCAAGACCATGGCACAGATTATAAATGGTTTTTTTTACCTGTAATCAACAGAATGTCACATTTAAGATGCACTTTTCAATCTCTCAAGCCTATCAGGAGAAAATAAAAAGTCAAATAATGTATAGGGTAAATACATATTTTACAAAATAGTATAATTGTATGTGTAAAATTGTACCTCATTCAAGATGATATCCAAAACAATAGTAGGTTTTGTTGGTATGCTCATTCCATAGGAGTTCATAAGCAGGCTTAAACATAAAAAATTAAAATTAATGTGGGGAGTTGTAAAAAAATCTATACAATTAAAAGATATAAAATTAAAAAATTAAAATTAAAAATTATTACAGTTAAAATACATTATTACCTCTTAGGCACACAAAGTTTGAGCGCTAAAGTTCTTTCAATCAGAGCGACTCCAAAAGCCAACAAAAGGTAGTGTGCATGCGAACAGCAGGAGGAGTTCTAAAAAGAATTAAAATATCCTCATAGAAAAAATAAAATAAATGGATGCAAAAATCAAATTTTATTTTGTATTGAACCGTTTAAAAAAATATATAAAGTCACTCAACCTGAAAAATAAAAAGATTTTTTTGCCGTGCAAATGTGACTGTCACTCAACCTAATATAATCTTTATATTTTGAATAAATAACGAAAAGGAAACAATAAAATAAAATTTATACCTTTGATCAAGCACAAATCCTTTAAACAAATGACAGTCCATTTCTTAAAAGATATGTAGCAATCGGCGCGAAAAAGATCTGTGCCGATCATATAAAAAATATTGAATACATATATGAGTAAAAATGGGCAATTAAAAAACTGGGCAATTAAAAAAAACAAGTTAAAAAACGATGTGCATCGGGGTGTACACTCAACGGGGACACAAGGAGGGATATGTTAGCGATATAAATTGCCATAAACATAAAAAGCACAATTCACTAGTAGCACTAACTTAAAAAAGTTTGCACTTTCTTGTTTTAAAAAAAACTTACCAGTATCAGCCCGACTGTAGTAACGCTTTAATTGTAATCTCAATTCATTCGAAGTACACAATGTATACCAAGCTATTCGTGAAGAAAAGAAGAACTGATTTTCAAGGGATATTTAAACTTCAAAACTGGAGCGAAAATGACATGTCAATCAACCGCTGGTGGGCGGAGCATAAACTCCGTGTAAAACAACTTATTTTGAAATCAATATAAAATAGGGGGTCTAAAAAATAGGTAAAAAATAAAAATCATAAATGGTCTTTAACTGCAACAAGAACAATATTACTTTCTTGATAAAGGAATAAAGGAAAGGGAGCCTCAAAAATGAAATAAAACAAGGTTCAAAAGATAAAAAAGAAAAAAAGAAAAGATAAAAAAGAAATTTCAAAATTTAATAAAAGGTATGAACTAAAATAAATAAAACATTATAATTTAAAAACGAGTAATTAGTAGTCCTTAACTATAACAAAATAAATACAATTCCTTGATTGAAAAGGACTCACTAATAATCAATGTTAAAATATAAAAAAATTAAAAAGAGGGGTCTAAAAAATGAAATTAAGATGCTGTTATGAACTCAAGAATAAGAACAACCAAACTGTAGGCATATTCAGTGACAAAATGCATAAAAGTTATATTATAAAAAACACGGAAAAATCAATTTCTAAATTTAAACCGTGTGGTGCCATGGTCTTGAAATCATATATAAATTTCTGTTCTTGTTGTAACAAAAGTTTATCTAAATCACCTCCTTTCCAATGCATTGAGGGTTGCAGCAGAATACAAAACTTATAGTCATTAAATTTATGGTTTTCTTGTATAGATTAGTCAACCAGGGGTTTGGATTCAATTTTTCTATTGATGTTACTCTTAGTTTCTATAATTCTTTTCTTAAATTCCCTGACTGTCTTGCCAATATACATTTTATTACATGGGCATATAGCGAGCGACATAGATGACCCCTTTGCTCCTACAATTTGTAAATTGCCTTAAAAAAAATTTCTTATTCATACCTGGTATGTCAAAGCTGTTTGTTTTCATGTTGACATTACACACAGAACAATTGTTACATGGTCGATGACCTGGGGATCTAATGTCTGCTGCTAGTTTTTGGGGTAAAGCAGGTGAGACATAATCTTTGATGTTTTTAGAATGCTTATTAGCTATTAACAATTCTTTATCTTTAAATCCGTCAAGTAACTGTATCATAGGCCAATGACGTTTTAAAATTTTGATTATACTATGTGACATATATATGTATGTCAGTGGACAGGTAATCTTTTCAGTCTGTTTCTTAGCCTTCGGTTTAAGAAGATCATGTCTCTTTTGTTTGAATGCTCTGTTGATTCCAATCACGACATGTTTCTCAGGGTATTCTCTGTCAAGAAACCTCTGTTTCATTTCAACAGCTCTAGATTTAAATGTTTCATCATCTGCACAGAGTCTCCTAAGTCGTAAGAATTGAGAGTAAGGTAAATTATTTAATATTAGAATCAAGTTTTCTATACATGTCTGTGTAGAATCTACCCTCTTTCAGAGAAATTTGAATATCCAGAAAAGAAACGGAACTCTTAGGGGCAGATTTTTAAAAAATACACGAGCGCGTACTTTTGTTCGCACACCAGGCGCGAACAAAAGTACGCTGGATTTTATAAGATACGCGCGTAGCCATGCGTATCTTATAAAATCCGGGGTCGGCGCGCGCAAGGGGGTGCACATTTGTGCAACCTGCGCGCGCCAAGCCCAGCGCGAGCTGCATGTTCCCTCCGAGGCCGCTCCGATTTCGGAGCGGCCTCGGAGGGAACATGCCTTCCCCTACCTAACCCACCCCCCTGGCCCTATCTAAACCCCCCCTTAATTTTGCGTGCGTCGCCGGCAGCCCCGCTCCGTCCTCCGGTCCCGGGGGCTGGTCCAGAGGCCTCAACCATGCCCCCGGGCCAGCACCACACCCCCGGGCCCGCCCCCGAAACGCCGCGTCGTTTCGGGAACGCCCCCGGGCACGCCCCCTCCTTCCCCTTTTCGAAAGTCCCGGGACTTACGCGCGTCCCGGGGCTTTACGCGCGCCGGCGGCCTATGCAAAATAGGTGCGCCGGCGTGCGCGGGCCTTTTAAAATCCGCCCCTTATAGAATTGCATTGTAAATTTCAGATTAGAATCTTGTGTATTTAATGAATTATAAAAGTCATACAGATTATCCTGGCTGCCATTCCATAGTAGAAAAATGTCATCTATGTACCTTTTCCATATTACAATATTTTTGGAAAATGTATGCACAGTTAAAATGTTTTCTTCGAATTGAGCCACGTATAGATTCGCTATAGAAGGGGCCATTGCAGAGCCCATTGCTACTCCTTTTGTTTGTAAAAAAAATCTTTGTTAAATTTGAAATAATTATTTTTTAAGGCTATCTCTGCAAGTTCTATTACCAGTTGGTTCGGAATATGTCTGCGTGGGTTATGGTTCAAAAGCTGATTAGTAATGATTTTTACAGCTGATGATTGCGGGATATTAGTATACAAAGATTGGATATCCATAGTAACCATTAATATATCCCCTTCAATTTGTTGGAGATTTTCCAAAATCGTATTAAAATCGGACGAGTCTCTAATATATGATGGAATGGAAGGAACTTGTTTTTTCAGAAACATAACTATGAAAGTGGACAGTGGTTCAAGCAGGGAACCAATTGCTGAAATGATTGGCTTACCTGGCGGTTCACTCAAGGACTTTTGGTTCTTTGGTAAAATATATATTGTGGGCAGAACTGGATTGTTTACAGACAAAAAATCAAATTCCTTGTTGGTAATAGAATTCCCTTCTCTGGCTGTTTTTAATAGGCTATCAATCTGTTTTTTAATTCTTTTTATAGGTTGGCTAGGTAATTTGTGATAAAACGATTGGTCAGATAGCTGTCTCTGTATTTCTGCTATGTATTTAATGTGGTCCATAATAACTATTGACCCTCCTTTATCTGCCGCTTTGATCACAATATTAGCGTCATTTCTCAATTCTGTGATGGCACTCATTTCACCTTTAGTCAAATTTCTATAGTGTTCATTTGAATCTTTGTGTTCTTCCTTTGCCAGATCATTTAGTACCAAAGTCTCGTAAGTGTGTATAATTGTGTTACGGTCCCTGGCTGTGCCCCGGTCCCTCCACCTACCTCGGGGCTGGCCCGGGCCACTGAAATGCCTCCCCGGCCGGCAAGGCCTGTCCCGGATTCTGCCACGGCGCTCCCTCCTCGAGGGAGACGTCGTCGATCCTCCGCACCTGGCCCCTGCCCCCTAGGCACGCTCGTGCGCAGGGGCTTAGGATTTAAAGGGGACAGCGCGGAAAAATGGAGAACAGCCCACTGATGATGTCAGACGCTGTAAGGGTATTTAAACCCTGCAGCTTGGCCTATGCCTTGCCTTGCAACGAGGTTCACTTGTCCTGAGTTGCTAGTTGCGGATTCTGACTTCGGCTTGCTCCTGACTTCTGACTTCGGCTTGCTCCTGGCTTTTGACTTTGGCTTGTTCCTGGCTTCTGATTTCGGCTCTCATCCACTGGCTTCTGACTCCGGCTTTCGTCCATTGGTTCCTGACTCCGGCTTTCATCCAGGAGGCCTCGCCTAAGTCCAAGCGGCTCGGGTCCTCACGAGCTCCTCTCGGGGGGACCGCAGGCTTCCAGTGGTAAAGTTCCAGTTGGCCTCCTGGCTTCAGCTCTACTCTTCTCAATCCTCTGGAACTCCTCTTCAGACACCGCCTCAGGAGACTGCACATAAGTCCAAGCGGCTCGGGTCCTCACGGGCTCCTCCTGGGAGGACCTCGGGCTTCCAGTGGTGAAGATCCATCCGGTCTCCTGCCCTGTTCTGCCCCCCGGCTTCGACATCCTCTGTGGGTCATCCCACAGTGAGTCTTCATCTGTCCCAGCTGGCTCAAGGGTCCACAAATCCAACAAATTGGATGGACAGCACCAGGAGGTATCCATCTGCTTGACCGTTTGACAACTGAAGTATAGGTATTCATTTGTCCTGTACTTGAAAAAAAGTCTAAAACCTTAGGGCCAGATTTTTAAACCTATGCGCGGGCGTAGATTTATCGTGCAACCCGGCATGCACAAATCTATGCCTGATTTTATAATATGTGCGCGTGCAATCCGGGGTCGGCGCGTGCAAGGGGGTGCACACTTGTGCACCTTGTGTGCACCGAACCCTAGGGGAGCCCCTATGGCTTTCCCTGTTCCCTCTGAGGCCGCTCCGAAATCGGAGCGGCCTCGAAGGGAACTTTCCTTCCGCCCCCCCATCTTCCCCTCCCTTCTCCTACCTAACCCGCCCCTCAGCCCTATCTAAAACGCCCCCTCACCTTTGTTGGCGAAGTTGCGCCTGCCTCTGGGCAGACATAGGTTGCGCAGCACGCCGGCCAAGTGCCGGTGCGCAAGCCTCCGGCACAACCACTTTGCCGGAGGCCTCGGTCCCACCCCTGCCCCCGGCCTGCCCACTTTTTCAAGCCTTGGGACATACACGCGTCCCGGGGCTTGCGTGCGTCGCCAGGCCTATGCAAAATAGGCTTGGCGCGCGCAGGAGCGGGTTTTTGGGGTTACGAGCGTAACCCTTTGAAAATCCGCCCCTTAAGTTTTCTAGTAAACTTAAACAAATCGGGTTCTAAAAGCATTATATGTCACTGTTGGTACAAATGACAAGCCCTTGCTAAGTACTTTTGTCTCATCCAAATTAAGTGTTCGTTAGGAGATGTTTACTATCTTATTGTGCATTTTTATTCTCGATAGGTCCGAAACGGATTGTGAAACTGGTTGTAAGACTGGTGCTGGAAGCCTCTCCCTCTCCATTCTCCTCTTCCTCTGTAAAAAGGGGATTCTCACTTTTTATTAGTAGGGACATCTTTTTCTGAATTCTTTCTCCACATTCTACCTAACTGAGATATGCGAGAATCACTTTTATCATGTCTGACATATTCTGTATCTGAGCTAAAGAGGGGTGCTGAGGGATCTATTTCATCGTCTGTTGTACTGCGTATATGCTTGGCGTTCCTATCTAGGTTAGGGCTTAGATCGCTTTTGTTAGCTTGCCTTTCCTCGAGGTGTCTTTTTTTTTTGTGGTATGTGGAAATTCCTTGTCATTTTTAACAAAGGGTTTATGGTTTCCCCAACATCTGCGCACCAGGGAAGTGGGAGATAGGTGAATGGAGGGGGATGTGTGTGTGTGGTGTCCTAGGTGATTCTTACAGCCTTGTTCCCTCTCCCCAGCCCTTCCCTCACACAATTAAAAATTATGCATTAATAACACACCTTACATGAAAAAGGACATCAAAGTACAGTCTTCTGAGGAAAAATATCACTTACAAAAACATGTATATATTTACATGCACCTCTTAGGTACCAGCCAAAAAATGCTTCAAAAAAGATACTTGGAATTCATATGGTATTAGGCCTTCTGTAATACATTTTGGGTGTGGGCTTGACCCTTAGATAGCCATAAGTAAATTGAATTACAATATAACAAACCTTCTATACCAAAACAGCGCTAATTGTCAACCTTCAGACAGTAACAGTGTTGCCTTTCTATGAAAAAGGCAACACTGCAAATTCTACACCAGGCCCTAAAACACCAATACACCTGCTATTAGGAAACAGAACAAGCCAAGCTGCTATAGATCCCTACACACTACACAGAATACTTCACCTCAGTCACATGTAGAACACAGACAAAATAAAAAGAGACCATGAAGCATAAATAGAAACCTGCAGACAAAAACTGAAAAGGAAACTGCAACAAGATAGACCCTGTATGTAGTGCAACAATGGAAAAACTGAAACATTACCATTCCTCACAAAACATTAAACAATAAAATCAAGAAATATAAAACAATAACAGTAAAACCATACTAATAAAAAGAATAAATATTTTTAAAACAGGTGACAAACAAAACATCTAATAATTAAACATTTTTACAAATTTCCCAAACACCAATAAAATATTTCAAAACTGTAGTCCCATCAAATAACACCCAATAATTAAAACTAATAAAGATTAACTATATTCCTCACTCTCCATACCTGGAAACTTTTGGTTTCCAGTCACCCTTAGATTATCATGGACTTGTGGGGGGAGAGAGACCCACAAACTATCTCCCCTCTCTCATAGGCACACAATCTATCATGGACATGCTCTCTCTCTCACGCACGCTCCTTTCCTCTCACTCTTACATGTATGCTCTCTTGCATTTCTTCCCTGTCTCTCCTACTCAATGCATGCTCTCTCAAGTACTCCCTCCCTCTCCTACTCATACACATGCTCTCTCTCTCATGCATTCCCTTTCCTACTCACCCGCATGCTCCCACTTATGCACTTCCTCCCTCTCCTACTCATACACATGCTCTCTCTGTTATGCACTCCCTCCTACTCACATATATGCTCTCCCTCAAGCACTATCATCCTCTCCTACTCACAAATATGGCACTCTCTCATGCACTTCCTTTTCTCTTATACACACACACATACATGCTGCCTCACTCATACACACACTCACACCAGGGTCTATCTCTCACCTTCCTTCTACTACTAGCTGGATGGGCTTTATTTCTTTGACTACCAGCTCTCTCTCTCTCTCTCTTCCTCCTTCCTTACTTTGGCTGTGATGGCCCCACCAGGCATTTCCCTCTCTTCTATCACTGCTGCTGTGTGCCCCCTGTAATGCCAGGCTTAATTCTGTCTTCCCTACTCACCCACACCCTCTTTCCCTTTCCTTCCCCCCACCCCCCACTCATCCAGTGTTCTCCCTCTTCCTAGGTTGTCTTTCTGCTGGGGGTAGGAGAGAGCCCTGCTGGCTCATGGATCTTCTTTATGCTCTCTCCCTCCACTCATCCCTCATATTTCCTCCCTCATATTCACTCCTTTCCCACCTTCCCTCTCATTCTCTCTCCTCACATCATTTAGGCCTCATATGCCATACCTTCTGCCTTCTTTTTCCTTCTTTATTCACTCCACTCTTCAACATTCTCTCAACCCTCTCATTCACTCCTTTCACCTCTCTTCCTTGCTTTCTCTCTTATCTGGTCGTGGTCCCCTCCCTTGGGTCTTTTTTTGCTGGTGGGGCCTGGCCTTCCTGCCAGCAGCTCTTCTCTGGGCTGGGCCTAATGCTTTTCTTTCGCTGGCAGGGCCTGGCCTCCTACCAGCGGCTCTTCTTTGGAGCATCCCCGATGCTCTTTTCGCTGGCGGAACCTGACCTCCCAACCAGCGCTGAGCATCTCTGTGTGGGATGCACTCTTTCTGTCCCACCGGCCTGCCCACGAATTGCGCCTCACTTCCTGCAGGGGTACTTTGGGGGGGGGAGGGGTGTTACTGCTGTGCAGCTATCCTGCTCATGCTGCAGGGCTCATCACCACAACACAGCCACGCGGTGCTCTCAATGTGAGCAGGAGCAAAGAAGACCATGTGATCAGCTAGACCGGCCCACTGGAGGAAGCCAGATCCCACGATAGGCCAATCCACTCCTGGAGAAGAGTCAAAGCAGGCGGAAAACAGAAGCAGAGTCATGGCTAGGCAGGAGTCAAAATCAGGAAACAACTGGAATTACTAGCATAGGAGCAAAAGAAGAGAACCTGTTGCTCAGGTGCTGGCGCAGAGGACTGGGCTTCCCTTTATGCTGCAGCAGCGAGAACATGATGAGTCTGCATCACTGAGAGCTGGGATTGCTGGATCTCTAAAACTGATGAGCTCCTGCAAGGCCTGCTCACAGTAGCTGGATATTGTGGAGGGGCAGGGATGTTGGAAGCCATGCCAGGCGACCATAGCAGATCACATGACACCGCACTGGGCCCGAGACCAAGAGGTACAGCACACCAACTGTGGAGCAGCAGCCCGTGGTCAAGAGCATGTTTCAACACTCCCCCCCCTTAAGTTCCTCTCTTCAGGGCCCATTTTCTTGGGCTTATGGGAAACCAGTAGAAATTTCTCAATAACCAATGGGGCATTAATGTTCTCTATTGGCTCCCACAACTGCTCCTCAGGGCCATAACCCTTCCAATCGATCAGGTAATAAAGTCTGTTTCTCACCACCTTGGAGTCAACTATTTCTCCGATCTCAAATTCTGGGACAAATGAGATTGGAGTGGGAGTCTGGAATTTCCTGGAATATCTGTTGAGAATCAGTGGTTTAAGTAAAGAAATGTGGAAGGAGTTAGGGATATAAAGGGGAGAATCTTGAGTTTGAAGAGCACAGAGTTCAGTTGACTTATAATTTGATAGGGTCCGATAAATCTTGAGATTCATTTGACATAGGGTACTTTGAGTTGGATATTTCTAGAGCTCAGCCAAACCTTATTGCCTGGGGTGAACTGAGGCATGGGTTTATATCTCTGTTCTCCCCTTTTTTTGTACCGGTCAACTGCTTTCCTAAAGAGAGTCTGGGTAAATGGATAAGAGCAGCTCTGCTGGAGTCCCTGTAGTCAGCTGGAGAGATATCGGTATCTTAGGATGCCTGCCAAATACGATGAAAAATGGAGAGGACCCGGAAGATTCACTGACTTGATTGTTCTAACCTAACTCAGCCCATGGGAGCAGTTGAATCCAGTCATCCTGCCTAGCCAACATGTAGAGAACTTCCTAAGGGACTAGGATCTGATTAACCCTCTTTGTTTGCCCATTAGATTGGACATGTTAGGCTAATAAGAAATCTAAGGACACATCCAACTTCTTACAGAAGTCCTATTAAAACCTCAATGTAAACTGTGCACCCCTATCACTGACAATGTGTTCAGGCAGCCCATGTAAGCAAAATATGTGTTGGAAGACGTGGTTGGAGAGGCTTAGGACTGTGGGTGGGCCAGTTTGACAGACAAAGTGGGCCATCTTGGAGAATCAGTCCACGACTACCTACATAATGGTATACCCCAAGGAGGGTGGGAGATCAGAAATAAAATCATGGATATGTGAGTCCAGGGTTTCTGGGGTAGCAGCAGAGGGTGGAGAAAACCTAGGAATCGCAGACAAGCAGTCTTATTTTGTGCTGAGGAGCAGGCCGGGTTTTCTGTGGTCGGGATTGTCTGGACTGACCTTTCTGATAAGGTTTAGAAGGTCTACCTTGGGAAGCCGGAGGGTAGAACCTTCTCTGTTTATAGGCCGGCCGCTTAGAATCTCGTCTGAATGTCCTCTTAGAGGTAGACGAGAAATCAGAAGGCACTAAAGAAAGTTGACGCAGCATCTCATGGTAGTCTTTTAGCTGCGCCACCATCTCCTGGATTTCTTCTCCAAAGAGATTATCTCCAACACAGGGCAGATCAGCTAATCTGTCCTGTACTTCTGGCCTTAGGTTGGAGGACTTCAGCCAGGCCCACCTTCGTGCACTGATTCCTGCTGCAGACACTCTGGAAACAGTGTCAAAAATGTCATAGGCAGCACGGACCTCAAGCTTGCCGGCATCCAGGCCTTTCTGAGCCAGAGTATTGAGTGGATCCTGGAATTGTTCTGGTAAAGACTCGAAAAATCTTGGTTCTTCTTGAATAGGTCCCTGTTATACTGGGTCATGTATAATTTGTAGGCAGCAATGCGAGATATAAGCATTGATCCATGGAATACCCTTCTGCCAAAAGCATCCAGGAATTTCTGTTCCTTCCCTGGAGGTATGGAGGAATGAGGTTTGGAATGCCTTGCTTTCTTCTGGGCTAACTCCACAACCACTGAGTGATGATCCAGTTGAGACCTTTGAAATCCAGGAGCTGATTGCACAAGATAAGTGGCATCTGTTTTATGGTTTATAGGCGGAATGGAGCCTGGGTGCTCCCAATTCCTCTTTAACAGATCAATAAGGATTTCATGAATAGGAATAGACATGATTTCCTTAGGGGCATCAAGGAACTGGAGTACTTCTAGCATCTTATGCCGTGAATCTTCTTCTATCTGAAGCTGAAAAGGAATAGTCTCAGATATTTCCTTAATGAAGTTAATGAAGGACAGATCCTCTGGAGGAAAACGCTGTCTCTCTTCAGGAGGAGAGGATTCTGAGGAGAGATCATCTGTATCCTGGGAAGAATCATCAGTCCAAGGATTATACGGTTGATCACCAGCTCCCTGAGGATCTTCCGAGGGGAGAAATGGTATTATTTCCGAAGGTCCAGGTCTAGGCATTGATGGTATCGGATGTGGAACCGAAGGCATCAATGGAGGCACCGATGGCTTCGAAGGTGACACCGATGGCATTGAAGGAGGCACCGATGGCACCGATGGTGGCACTGATGGAACCGGCAACATCGAAGGATGAGTCAGTGGTAAAACTCCAGACAGTGGAATGCGAATCGGTGTTTCCTCGTCTTCTGATGACAAAGGAATTGGCCCCAAAGGAAGAGGACATACCGGTGTCCTCGGTTCCAATGGTGGAAGGGCACCGATTAATGCATCCAGTCTCCCTAGAAGTGGTGCTAGCGCTGTAGGAATCAACTTGGTGACCGGCGTGGGCACCAGTACCAGCGTTGATGGAGGCTGGAAGCTCTTCAGTGCTTTACCGATGGCCTCTTGGATCATCCGATCCAATTCCTCGCGGAAGCCTGGGACAGGGAATCCCGGCACCAGAGTAGGACGAAGCACTGGCATTGCCGGAGGGTCCACCGGTGAAAGTGGAATCGCGGCTCCCTGCACTGATGAAGGTGGGGAACGCTTTGGTGACCCGGTTGCAGAGGAGGATGGGGCCCTTCTCTGGATGGGATTTCTTTGATGGTGGCTCTGTTGACGTCGATGCCAAGGGCTTGCCTGGATCAGTGGACTGAGCCTTCTGATGCCGGTGTCGACGCTTTTCTCAGTCCTTCTCCTAAGGCGAGGAGGAAGAAGTCGACACCTTCGGAGTAGTTGATGCCGGTCGAGCAGCACTGGTGTCCCGCTGCTGGCGAGAGGTCGATGGCACCGGTTCAGACGAAGTTGAAGCGGTTGATGGAGTCGGGGATTTTGAATGAAAAAGAAACTCCATCTTCTCCAAGCAGCTTTTCGACCCTTCGGCGTCATTTGGGCACGTTTAGTGCAAGTTAGCGTATCGTGGTCAGCCCCCAAGCACAATATACAAACTTTGTGCGGGTCCGAGATGGACACTGTCCAAGGACAATAGGGACCCCGATGAAAACCCGAGGCCATGGCTTCGACAAAAATTTAGCCGCGATGCAGTCAATGGCCAGTAGGCCCTGAAGGGAAAACTCAACGGGAATCGACCGCAAATGAGTGTAAAGCCTTACCTTCAACCACGGAGTATAGATATCGATAGGGGGACCCCTATGGGGTAGACTTTTTTGAAAATTTTAAAAGAAGTTCCGTGAGGAAAATTCCTGTCAGGAATCTCAAGAGTGCTCCTTAACCCGCGTGGCTAGTGCTGCACGGAAAAAAAGAGACTGAAGGGGGAACCCTGCTGGATGCAGGGTCAGTGCATTGCTGGGCATGCCCAGTAGGTGCCAGTCAAAGTTCTAGAAACTTTGACAAAAGTGTTCCGTGATTGGGCTCCATCCTGATGATGTCACCCATATGTGAGGACTACCATCCTGCTTTGTCCTATGAGAATGCCACGATTTCCTTAGGAGGCTTCATGAACTGGAGGATATCTAAAAACCAATCCCCAGCACTACTTTTAAAGTTCCGCTCTCTTCTTCACGAATACCGGAAAAACACAGACAAAGCCAAGAAAGACTATTACGCATCAAAGATTCATCAATACCAATTCAACCCACGAGCCCTTTTCCAATATGTATCTAATATTATTACTCCTCCAACAAACATTAACTCAGACAATGAGGATGAAAATAAGTGTGAGAAATTAGCTGATTACTTCTATGACAAAATAAATAACATCATGGCACGCTTTACTACTCCCCCCCTTATTGGCAATTCTTCTACCATCAACATACACATCAATACACCCACCCATAACACTTACATACATAACCCCAAAACAACCATTCCACCTTTGCCCACCCTTACAAACTTTGAAACTACTACCCCTCTAGAAAGAGAAGCAATACTCAAAAAGATTAAGCCAGCCACGCACCCCTTCGATATTATACCCACAAAAACACTCCTTTCTTCTCCAGCAAGGATTGCCAAACCCATTTCCAAGATTCTCAACAAATCGATCACTACTGGTCTGGTACCCACACAACTCAAGCATGCCATTATAAAACCGACCCTCAAAAAAGCGGACTTGGACCCTTCTGAATCATCTAACTACCGACCAGTCTCGAACCTTCCTTTCCTTTCCAAAATAATGGAGAAAATCATAAACAAACAACTCACAGAATTTCTAAATGAACATCAGCTACTACTTCCATCCCAGTATGGATTCCGCAAGAACCATAGTACCGAAACTCTGCTCCTGTCACTTTCAGATTTAGTATTAAAAAAGCTAGACACAGGTCACTCTTACATCCTTGCCCTGCTTGACATATCAGCAGCATTCGACACTGTCAATCACTATACTCTGATCACCCGCCTATCTCAAATTGGAATTTCTGGCACTGCGCTCTGCTGGCTCCAGTCCTATCTTAATGAGAGAAAATACAGTGTTAAAATTGGCATCCACCAATCCAAACCCAGAAAACTACAACAAGGAGTACCTCAAGGATCCTCTCTCTCATCAACACTGTTTAACATTTACCTTATCCCTCTATGTCGACTCTTGATAAAACTTGGATTCCTGCACTTCATATATGCAGACGAAGTGCAAATCCTCATCCCCATTAAGGACTCTCTACCCAATGCTCTGAAAATCTGGAATTCTGCACTTGAAGAAATAAAGAATCTACTCAATGAAAACTTTCTGGCAATCAATACTAGTAAAACAGAACTTCTCATCATCTCTCCACAAAGCAACATCCCCCTCAATCCTACCAATTATTCACAAGCTGGCCCCCTCGCTTTACAGCAAGTCCGTAGTCTTGGTGTTATCATAGACAATTATTTCTCACTAAAAAAATTCATTGCAGCCACTGTAAAAAACGGATTCTTTAAACTCCACACTCTAAAAAGAATCAAATCTCTCCTACACCTGTACGATTTCCGAACTGTTTTACAAGCTACAATATTGTCAAAACTGGACTACTGTAATTCCATTCTACTTGGATTGCCTAAAAACTCATTACAACCGTTACAAATGTTACAAAACGCAGCCTCCCGAATACTCACTAATGCACATCGCCATGACCACATTACACCGGTACTCCAATACCTCCACTGGCTACCAGTAGCATCGAGAATTACATACAAAGTCCTCACCCTCATACACAAATCAATCTACAACCAAGAAATGCAATGGTTCTCTGACCACTTTACAATCCACAAATCCAATAGACCTACAAGAACAATACACCAAGCCAAACTCAAGACTCCCACTCTCAAACAAATTAAACATGTTTCCACAAGAGAACGATCATTTACCATAGCAGGAACAAACATCTGGAATAAAATGCCCACAGACCTGCGCCTGGAGCCTTGTCCCAAGAAATTCAAACAAAACTTAAAAACTTGGCTCTTCAGAGAAGCTTATACATAATGCCCTTAGACTCCTCAAACAGTCATACTACCTCATACAGCCTCCCTCTCCTACCATTCTATCACCATCCTATCAGCCAGCCTCTCTCCCCCCCCTTCCCTCTCACTACTATCTGCCTTCCTCTGCCTGAATGTACCTAATTATACATAGACTGTATATTTTATTGTACATAATACACCTAAGTTTATACTGTTGGTTATTATACATAGTTTCTCCCATAAGATTAGATGGGATCCAATTGTACCATATGTTGACTCATTACCTTGTTTATTGATATATGCTTGTTCTTACTGAATTGATTGTAAAGCCTGTTGCTAAATTATTGTTCATTGTAAACCGAGGTGATGTTTGAAACATTCCGCGGTATATAAAAAACCTTTAAATAAATAAATAAATAAATCTAGAATATTGTGTCTGCTATCCTCTTCAGTCATTAACCGGAGAAAACCTGTGAAGGAGAGTTTCCTTGGCAGGAACTTCCTTCACTCCTCTGGAGGAGATGGATCTGAAGGTAGACAATCAGAAGCATCGTCAGAGACTAGGGATGAGTCATCTCTCTCACTGACATCAAATGGGGATGGAGTCCTGGGCGCTTGGCCTTGTCCAGCAGTGCAGGTACCAATGGAACTAGATAAGGGCCATAGGCCCTGGTGCCTTTGCCAGTCTAGGGTGAGCTTCCTCCTCTGAGGACCCAGCAATGATGACCGGATTGGCAGGAGGCGGGGGTGCCTTGTAGGGCATCAATGCCACACCAGAAACAGATACTGGTTGGATTAGTAACACGTCAATAAGCGTGTGCAAGAATTCCAGCAGTAGCTCAAGGAGCAATGGTGCCGGTGCCATTGGTGCTGCAAGGCCTTCCAAATGGTGAGCTGCATATGCCTCTCCAATTCCTCTTCTAACATCGCCCATGCCAAAGCAGGCTGATATGTAGGAGATGTAACCAGATCCTTTGCGGAACCGAGAGGAGGAATGGTGGCTGGCATCAGGACCGATGGAGTCCATGGTGCACCCTCGGCATTGATGAAGGACTGGTGCCCCTCGCTGTGGTGTCAATTGGAACCGATGCTGATGCTTCTTTGGCTTCTCTAAAGCTCAGCACAGTCCTTCCTTGGTGCAGAGGTTCAGAACGATGAGAATGGTGAGCCCAACAATCTTGACCTGAAGAAACCAGATTATGACCGGTCTCTAGTGCCTTTTCAGCTAACAACTTTAACAAAGCCAATTGCCTTGCCAATGTCGAAGGCTCAATGTCCATCGGTGCAGCTCTGAGGAACCTCAATGCGGATGCCTCTAATGCATCAGTCTTCTCTAGTCCAAAGAGGCACTCCATTTTATCAAGCCAGACCTTAAGTCCCTTCAGAGTCATCTTGGCACACATTTGTATATTTAAAATCATTTATATAACACTTGTTTTGTGAGATCTAAGCGGTTTACAATAAAAAAAAAAAGAGAAATACAAAAATTTATAAAACAGAAATGAGGGATGAGAAAAAAGTCAGAAGGTAACAAATACAAAAGCATAAAAGGTAAAAATCAATTAAAATAATTATTAAAAGAAATGAATCATAAAATAAAAATAGGGGGGAATAAGACTCATGATGTTGTATGGGGTTTGTTAAAGACAGTGGAATATAGAAATGTTTTAAGCATTTTTTTATGTTCAAACAATTTTTATTTTAGAAAGGAAATAAAACAGTCCCTGCGTTCCATCCAGTTAGCTGCAACTCCACAGGTAGACACATTACAGATTATAGGTTGTAATTTGCATATTACATTTAAACAGTTCTTGCTTTCACTGAGAACCACCCCGCACACTACCCTCCCCCCCCCCCCCCCCCCCCCCCCCCCAAGTTAGCTCACCCACCTCAAGAATGTGAATTAACCATTTGCTCACGTTTAGATTTATCATGAGTAAAAGAAGTCTGGGAATCAGATATTCCAAATGAGACTATGGGAGCGATGCGACAGTGACTGAATATAGCAGTCCCAAACCAGTAGGACTCTTCACTGAAGAATAGGGGAGGCTGCCGATGCCATGTGCTCCATGAACATCAGCCGCTGTAGACTTTTCCTCCACATCCAGAAGGAGGGCACTTCTGAGGCCTTCCAGAGCACTAAGATGAGACGTTTCCCTACCAGTCCAGCCTTCCGGAGCAACAACTGTTGTGCTGCGCCCCTGATGATGGAAGGATCCACAGGGTCAAATAACACTGCCTCATGTGAAACCGGCACATTCATATCCAACAGATCTGCTAGAAATTGTGAAACACAACCCCAGAACTGCCGAATTAGAGGATATGAAGATAGAAGATATGAAATAGAGTTCCAGGAGCCCCCTTACATTTAGCACAAGGCCCCGATGTGGACAACTTGGCTAGATACATAACATGAGGGGAAAGAAATGCCCTGTGCAGGAATTTAAACTGCATTTCCCTATAGTACATATTAGTGGTCACCACAGCCAAGTGCCCAAAACAGGTCTGCAGAGTGGAGGAGGCAAGAGCCTGTCGCCCATCTTTATTCCATCGATCCGCCAGTATTGAGCACATCTCTACACGCATTATTTTCCTAATAGCTTTATAGTAAACTGACAAAGAGAGTGTGCTGGCTTTATCTAGCAAAAATATCGCATCCAGGGCCTGAAACAGGTGGCTGGTGTTCTACCAAAGAAAGGGAGTGAGAGTAATGGCGGATCTGCAAATAGGGAAAAACCTGTGTACCAGAGAGATGATATAAGTCCCTCAACTCCTGAAGGGATAGAATCTGGCCCTCCCCATCCAGCACTTGACCCAGTTAGATAATTCCCTTCATTGCCCAAAGAGCGAGGGCCCCAGAGTGCAACCCCGGGGTGAACGCCAAGTTGCCTCTAATGGGCATTAAATAAGTGCACACACGAGGTACCCCCAACAACTTAGTTACATGAAGCCACGTGCGGCGGATGGGCTCTAAAAGCACATGCCACCTCAGGGAGTCGGGCAATTCTGAGGTGGGTGCCTGGAGAACATAACGCAAATCCAAGGGGGCCACCAACTCCTGTTCCGCAGATATGTTTACAAAAACCGATTGTCCCAGTATCCAGTCACGGATAATCCGCAATTGCCAGCCAAGTTATAGCTAGCTAAGTCCGAGACCCCCATACCCCCTCTCCCCAATTTCTCCCTGAGCCAGTAGAGAGGGATACGGGCTTTCTTCCCCTGCCAGAGAAAGGAGCACAACACCTTATCTAGCATGGGTACATCCCTGTATTTTAGGTAAACCGGTAGATTTTGGATTAGATACAACCACTTAGGAAGGAGGACCATTTTAAAGAGGTTAAAGCGCCCCACTAAAGATAGTGATAGCACCCTCTAAGCTTGTAATTTGCTCATGGTGTAATCCAGAACCCGGGGAATGTTAAGACAATAGAGCTGGGTCAGATTGGTGGAGATGTATATACCCAGATAACTAATAGACTCTTTGGCCCACTGCAGTGGGAAATCCCCCTCCCCTGCACTTTTTAATTCCTCAGGGGCAATGAGGGCCTCAGACTTGTCCCAATTTATCCGCAGGCCAGAAAATGCACCAAAAATAGAGAAAAGCCGTAATAATGGAGGCAATGACTTCTTAGGGTCCGTCAGAAAGACAAAAATATCATCTGCAAACACTGCGTATTTGAAGATGGTATCCTGATACTTAATCCCCCTGACATCCTTATGTTCCTGGATGGAACACAGAAAAGGCTCTAAAGTTAATATAAAAAGCTATGGCAAAAGAGGGCAGCCTTGCCTCGTCCCTCTGCAGATGGGAAAAGGATCTGACCTGGTACCATTAACAATGATGGAAGCCCTCGGTTCCCTGTAAAGCAGACCTATTGCCTTGGTGAATAGCCCCTCAAATCCCATAGCATGCAAACATTGAAATAAGTAGTGCCACTCCACGTGGTCAAACGCTTTCTCAGCATCAAAGCTGACAACCATGTAGGGGGCTGCCACTCTCGCACACAGAGCCATAGCATTTAGTAACAGCTTTATATTTGTCAAAGCCTACCTCCGTTTCACAAAACCTACTTGACCTGGAGCATTCAAATCCGGCAACAAGGTGGCCAAACGGGTAGCTAATAGTTTGGCTAGCAATTTTTGGTCAAAATTCAACAAGGAAATAGGTCGATAGGAGGCCGGGGAAAGAAGATCCTTACCTGGCTTGGATATTAAGGTAATTCACCCCAGCGAATCAACTCGTTATACGCCTGTGCCAGCAGGGCACTCAGAACATCAACCAGAGCCTTGTAAAATTTGGCTGAGTACCCATCTGGGCCAGGCGCCTTAAACTGGGGAGATCAATGAATAGCCTATTCAATTTCGCTCACAGTAATAAGGCCATTTAGATAGTTGCATTGCTGGGGAGAGAGGCGGGGCAAAGTCTGCTGCACCATAAAATCAGCAAACCCCTCCTCAGGTCTCCTCTCAGAGGCATAAAGCCTCGAATAATAATGACGAAAAGCAGCCACGATAGCTGAGATATCATTTATCACCCGGCCTGTGGAATCACGCAGCGCCGCCACATGCCTCGGCCCCCGCACAGAGCAGACCAAATTCGCCAGCATTTTCCCCAATTTATTCCCATACTGAAACAGTTTAAACTGATAATAGGTTAGGCTTTTTTTGTCCGCTGATGAATTAAGGAATTGAGGGCAATCTGAACAGACATATAGCGTTCCCTGTTCACCGGGGTGTGGGCTGTATTAAGTGTGTGCCGAGCCCTGTGCAGCTGCGCCGGTCCATAGTCGTTTTACGGTGAGCCAGGTAAGAAAGAATATCGCCCCTAATAACCGCCTTGGCCGCATACCAAAATAACACAGGAGTTGTCATATGCTGGCTGTTAAACGTCAGTAGTATAAAGGGTACGCTGTCACTCACACCCCCAAGCTGAACCCCCCAGTGATATCACCAGAAGTCCACCCCTCCCCTCCAACCCCTCGCTGTAGACAGGCATGCCCCGATAAAAGTTACCAGCGAGGTGACAGGAAGCTGTGACTCATTCTGTACACAGAGACAGGGAGAATCTTCCCCACACCCCTTCCCTCCTCCCCTCTCTGTAGATACGCATGCCTCAACCCTCCCTGCCCAGCCCTAAACCTGAGCAGAGGATAATTGAAAGCAATGGGTGGGTGTAGGTTTGCAAAGGTAAAACAAGGTTTTAGTTTTGTTTAAAAAAAAAAAAAACAGACCTCTGTATTTACAGTCCTCCCGCGAGCAGGCACTCACCGCTGCTGTTTCTCTTCGCCCGACGTGGCACGGACACCGCCGAAGTCGGGCCTTGCTGTGCGGCTGGAGCCGCGGATTCGATTTCCCCTGCGGCCCGGAGGCCGCTCCTGGTATCAGTCTTTACCGCGGCCGGAGCCGCAGACTTTCAGCATCCTCTTTGCGGTACGGAGCCGCTGCCGCCGTCACCGTCCTCCTCTGGAGCTGCAGGCCACATCCCCGGGCTGGAGTAGTGGCTGGAGCCGCCCCCGGGGCCTCCTGCAGCAGCTGGAGCCGCTGCCGACATCGGGCCTGCTTCTCAGGCCAGCCCTGCTTCTTATGCGATGACGCTGTGCAGGCCGCTGTCCACGGTCCTGCACAGTTCCTGCTTCCTCCCTCTAGGTGCGCGGCCGTGCCTCTTCACAGAATTTAAAGGGCCAGCCACAGCAAGTGTGGTTGACCCCACCTAGGAATGGATTTCCTGCCTAGCCCTATAAAAGGGCTGTCTTCACAGTACGTCTTGGCCTTACATCGGAGTTACTTCACGTCTTGTCCCGGATGCTGTTGCATCGACCACCCGATCCGTGATGTCTTCGCATCAGCCCTGGTGTTATGTCTTTATAGTCCTGGTGTCATGTCTTCAAGAGCCCTGGTGTCACATCTTCACCTTCGTCATAGTGTCACATCTTCATGTCAAGGCCCGTCTGCCCTCATCCTCAGGCCAGGCCTGCTGCTTCATGCCGATCCAAGCGGCAGGTCCGAAAGGGCTCGGAATGGTCGGAGGATCATTCAACTTCCAACATCATCATGTTGTTGGCCTTGGGAGCTTGCAGGCCTGGCAGATGGTCAGACCGTCAGCCATGCCGGAACACGCCGTCAACCCTCAGCTCGGTCCTGGATCCATATGGGGTCGGGCTGAGGCCCAAGGGCAAACTAAACACCCCCAGTGTAACAGAATGCAAGGCCATGTGCCCGACGGTGGTGCTCCGCCGATGGATCCGCCTTGTTCCAGAGTCTCGTTTGTTCCTGGACTGGTTATAGGACCGAAAAATTTTTCAGGACTTTGTGTTCTCGACCTGCTGGAGGCACCAGATTTGCCATTGTTACGACCTGCTGGAGGCGCCAGCTGTCTGGATTTCTTTTTGTAACGACCTGCAGGAGGCGCCTGATTCCAGACTTTTTGTCATGTGGCCAGTTTGAGGTTTTTACGACCTGCAAGAGGCGCCTGCACCCCTACTGGTTTTGCTGTTCTATTTTTTTTTTTGCCCGCCCTGGGTTCCTTCCCCAGGTCTTCTTGGTGTTTCTTGGTGCTTCTTGTTTGGGTCTTATTTGTTGCTTGTTTCTGCCTTGTTCTTTGTTTGTTGTTCGTTTGTCCTGTTCTCTGTTTGTTTTTCGTTTGTTTTATTTCCCGTTTGTTGCTTTCCGGTTATGTATTTCCCGTCCTCCTCATTCCCGTGTTTCTTTCCCTCGCTTTTAGCTCTCTTGCGACTCGCTCTTTCGCTTTCCGCTCTCTCGCTCCCTGCTTGCTCGCTCTCCGTTCCCTTGCTCTCTGTTCCTTTGCTCTCTGTTCCTTTGCTCTCCATTCCCTTACTCCCTCTTTTGTTTTTTGTTGTGTGTCGGTCGCGCGGTCACTGTTCACGCGGTCTCCGCTCGCTCGGTCACCGTTCCCTCGTTCTCGTGTTTCCTCGGTCTCGTGCTCTTTGGTCTCTCGTTGTTGTCTTCTCGTGTTCTGTGTTTTTACTGTTCTTGCTTTGTTTCATGCTGTCCCCGGAGATACCAGCTTCCATTTTTGGACCCTCGAATACCTCCATCCGGTATGGAATGATACCCTTTTCCTCGGACTGTTGACAGGAGGTTTGAGGAGGGGGTCTTTGAGGAGGGGGTACTGTTATGGAACCCTGCCCGTGGTTCCCCCCACGAGCAGGCAGTCACCGTTGCTGTTTCTCTTCGCCCGACGCAGCACGGATGCCGCCGAGGTCGGGCCTTGCCGTGCGGCTAGAGTCGCGGATTCGATTTCTCCTGCGGCCCGGAGGCCGCCCCTGGTATGTCCTCTTCACCGCGGCCGGAGCCGCAGACTTTCTGCCTCTCTTCGTGGCACGAAGCCACCGCCGATGTTTCTGTGATCTTCGTGGCCAGAGGCCGCAAGCCCCAGCCTGGATTAGCGGCAGGAGCCGCCCCCGGGGCCTCCCTGCAGCAGCTGGAGCCGCTGCCGTCATCGGGCCTGCTTCTCAGGCCAGCCCTGCTTCCTAAGCGACGACATCGGTGCAGGCCGCTGTCCACGGTCCTGCACAGCTCCTGCTTCCTTCTCTCTAGGCGCCAGCGCGCACCTCTTCATAGAATTTAAAGGGCCAGCCACAGGAAGTGTGGCTGACCCCACCTAGGAATGGATTTCCTGCCTAGCCCTATAAAAGGGCTGTCTTCACAGAACGTCTTGGCCTTACATCGGAGTTACTTCACTCTGGAGGCTCCTGCCTGCCAGAGCTCCGTCAGGCCTTCTATCTTCTCCATGGAGTTCCTAGTCTCGTCTCGTCTGTTCCTCGTCATGCCATGTCTTCATGCCTGAGGTCCTCGTCCAGGTGTTTCGTCTCCTGGTGTTTCGCCTCCTGGTGTCCTGCCCTCCTTGGTGTTTACGTCAGGCTCCTGAGCCTTCTGGTCCTGTTCGGCCTGGTTCCCTCGGACGACGTCTTTCCCGGGTTGGAGTGGCCTACAGGTAGACTGGTGTCCTGTGCTCCTGAGCCATCTCGTCCTGCCAGCCTTTGTGGAGCTCCGGGCGACTTATGGCTCTGTCGTCAAAGTTCTGCCTTGGCTGGATTCTTCCCTGCGCTCGTCCCGTTCTCAGCGTGGTCCGTGACCAGCCTCCTCGGGCTGTGTAGGGCGTGCAGTGGGACAGGGTGGTCCGCGACCAGCTCATTGGGTCCGCCCGTGAAGGTGGGCTGAGTAGGGCACCCTGAGAGACAGTGCCAATGTCCTCCTCCCCAGCGTCTTGTCTTGTTTGGATTTCAAGTTCCTCGTCATGTCTGTATTTCAGAGTCTTGTCCCTGATGCCGTTGCATCGACACCCGTTCCGTGATGTCTTCGCATCAGCCCTGGTGTTATGTCTTCTATAGTCCTGGTGTCACGTCTTCACCTTCGTCATAGTGTCACGTCTTCATGTCAAGGCCTGTTTGTCTTCATCCTCAGGCCAGGCCTGCTGCTCCATGCCGTTCCAAGCGGCAGGTCCGAAAGGGCTCGGAATGGTCGGAAGACCATTCACATTCCAACATCATCCTGTTGTTGGCCTTGGGAGCTTGCAGACCTGGCGGAGTGTAAGACCGTCTGCCATAGTGGAACACACCGTCAACCCTCGGTTCGGTCCTGGATCCGTCTGGGGTCGGGTTGAGGCCCAAGGGCACACTAAACATCCCCAGTGTAACAGTCATTCTAGATATCTTGGTTTTAACTTCATATTTCATAGGGATGAAGTGAACCAGGGACAATTTGGTTGGTTAGGTATGGTGTGAAGCGTTTTTAGAGCTACTGAATCAAGACAGTTTTGTACAGAGGTGTTCCATTTATCGACTAAATTGTCAATATCAGTATCAGTAAAAGAGGAGATATGTGGAAGGAGAGTGTTAGCAAAGGTTTCTGGATCAACTTTTTCCTTGCTGCAATCCATGACTTTGTGTGATGCCCCAAGGCAGAGGACAAATCTATCATAGGTCCTTGCACACCTGGGGCATGTTGTCACAAAATAAAGGGACGTGAGATCAAAATAGATGGTGGTGGCCGTTTGTGGCTGGCAGCATTGAGCACATCACCGCCCCGGGGTTATCGACATGAAAGTAAACATAGCAAAAAAGTAAAAAAACTTATCTAGGACACTAACAGAAGAACTTGGGGGGGGGGGAACCCCACGTCGACTGCACAAGGCAGCAAGAAATAATCTCAAAATATAACTAAAATTTGAAAAGTAGACCGAAAAGTTGGTAAAGTGAGGTTCTCACCCAACTGCAAAACGACAGGCTCCGTGGAAAAGAAAAGACTGAAGGGGACCTCGCATTGACATGTGATATAATGCATGATGAGCATGTTCAATGAGGCTCAGTCAAGGTTCTAGAAACTTTGACATAAGTTTACTGTGCCAGGTTCAATCTGATGTCACCCAGTATGAAGACTACTATCCTGTTTGACCTCAGGGAATGAAACTTGTGGTCCTAGATGTTCAAGGCCAGGGGATCTTGCAATGGAGCCATAGGGACTCTGGCTTAGTAGATCCTGTAGATCTATTAAGCTAAACAGTGTTTAGAAGACCAGCCTCCAGAGGCTTCCTGTTAGACCAGCATTTGACAATGAGGAGGTGGGGGTGGAAAAGAAATTGGATTCAGACGACAACCAACATGGGCCATGACTTTTACAGTCTGGGGTACTATACATAGAAATAAGGGAAAAGCAGAGGACTCCTTCTATGGCCAAATCCATAAGCAAAGCATGTCAAGCAGCACTGTCTGAGTTTTCAAGAAGGCTCATCACTTAGTAAAAATGCTGCTAGCAATAATTTTTTTTTGATGAGGATTAGGGGATAACTGCACGGAGTGGCAACTGCTACCTTTAAGAGAAACATGGGAGTAAATCTGCACAGCAATGTAGATATTACCATAAGAAACTTGCTGTGCAGACTGGATGGATCATTTGGTCCTTTTCTGCCATTATTACTATGTTACTGTTAGCATTAGGTGTGTCCCAAATTGAGGACTATATATAGGGAGCCGTAGCCTGACATCTTTGCTAGTTCAATAGTCCTCAGAGTTTGTTCCGTGATCCTGCTGTGGCCTGGCCTTTTAGCTGTGTGCTCATGGTTCTTGCTGCCTCCTGATTCCTAACTCTATTCCTGGATTCTACACTCTTTCTAGATTCCTGCCTCCTTCCTGGCTTCTGTTCCATCTGGTATTTCCTGGCAGATGCCTGCACTCAAGGGCTTAACCCACAGGAAATGGCAACTGCATCAGGCAGAAGAATGACTGCTCCAAGGCCATGGCCTCTCCATGATACGCCCCTGCTCTGGCACAGACCCTCTTTTCTGTCCTCAGTGGTATAAATCATTACAAATAGATGCAAAGTAAATAAATAGGCAGCAAGAGAAACACCAAAGCAATATCTCAGGGACACAGAAGTATTTAGCTGTAATATACATCTCAGCTGCAAATAAATAAAATAAATACTTTTCACAGAGTGAATAGTTCTTACTATTGCATCACACAATACACACAATTGTATGATTAGAAGGCAGCAGTTACTTAATGTGAATATTTTCAAGAGCATAATGAGATGTAAGTGCCAGATTCCATCTATAAAACTATGAATTGTATATATATGAAAAAGCAGAATTTAAACAAGAAATGGATTTGGGGAGCCCTACTTAAACAAGCTATCCTTTTTATAAAAATGTCCTCAATTTTCTATACTCTGACATTTCTGTCAGTATGTTGTAGAAAAATGAATTCTTTTCTGTGTTTAATTTATGCTTCTCAGACTGAATATATATGTTACCTATACTTTTCAATTGCTCTTTCATCCTCTTCATCAAACTCATCTTCCGCCTCTTTTAGATCTTTGAGATTCATTCTCTCATAAGGTTTCACTGAAAACATAAGCAAAATTAATCTAAATAAAATACATCATGATTTTGCCAAGTTTGGAGGCAATTCTTGAATAGTCTGTGGTACTGCAAGTTACGTTATATTTGTATACTGTGTTCTTAAACATCCAATAGTTCAACAAAACATTAAAATACAGTAAATAGCAATACAAAATTGTTACGGTTCTGGCTGCGAGCGCCGCGACCAGTCCCTTACCTCCGTGCTCCTGGACCTGTTCCCGCTTCTGGAGGCATGGTTTGTGGCCTGTTTGGTGACGTCCCCGTGGGGGCCGCACCGCCGGGAAGCCTCCCATGGATGCCCTGCTTCTAGGCGCACATGCGCGCCACTTGGACGCTTTTCTAGGCTGTATCCCGCCAGAGGTGACTCCGCCCAGTTCCTGACGTCAGACGCCGCGGCCTTGATAAGCCGGCCGCGGCACTCAGTCTTTGCCTTGCAATGGGTTTACCTCCTGGTTCCCTGTTGCTTCGTGCCCTGGAGTGAGCTGCCTCGGTGCTCGCTCCGTTCCTGCTTGCCTGCTACAATACCTGTTTGGTTCCTGTTCCTGCTTGCCTGCTACAGTACCTGCTTGGTTCCTGTTCCTGCTTGCCTGCTACTGTACCTGCCTGGTTCCTGCCTGCCTGCTACAGTTCCTGCCTGGTTCCAGTACCTGAGTCTTGCTGCAGTTCCTGCCTGGTTTCAGTACCCGAGTATTGCTGCAGTTCCTGCCTGGTTCCAGTACCCGAGTCTTGCTACAGTTCCTACCTGGTTCCTGTACCCGAGTCTTGCTACAGTTCCTGTCTACTGTTCTAATCTGGTTCCAGTTCTCTGTCCAGGTCATCTACCCGCCTAAGTCCCAGCAGCCAGGCCCTGACGGGCTCTTCCCAGGAGGGCTTCGGCTTCCAAGGGTGAAGCCACCTAAGTCCCAGGGGCTGTGCTCCTATGGGCTCCTCCCGGGGGAGCACCAGCTTCCAAGGTGAAGAGCATCTCTACGTCCTGCCTGAACATCTGCCTCCCGGCCTGCCACACACTAGAGACATTGAACACCTTTCCCAGTCTCCTGCAGGTCGGCCCAAGGGTCCACTAAATTGAGGCTCCATAACAGATTGCAAGGCCATGGACTCGGCGGATGCGCCTGTCCCCTTGGACCTGCCTGAGTTGGCCCAGCAGCTGCAGTATCAAAAACAGTACCCTCGAGGTCCTTACTGGTTCGGTAGGGGAGTTAACGGCCCGATTGGATGCCAGGGCCTTGTCCGACTCGGAACCAGTAACTGAGGGCCAAGACTCTTCGGTGACCCAGCTGCCGGCACCCTCTCATTATGCTGGTGATTTAAGGAACTGCCGCGGCTTTCTGAACCAATGTTTTATATGGTTCTCCCTGTTGCCTCGGCAGTTCCCCTCGGATGCGGTGAAAGTGGCGTATATCCTGTCCCTGCTTGATGGGAAAGCCTTAATATGGGCTTCTCCCCTTTGGGAAAACAACGATCCTTCGCTAATGGACTTACAACAGTTCATCTCGAACTTTTGACAAGCCTTTGGTGAGCCTGCTTGAGTAGCTACGGCTACGTCTGATCTGCTGCAGCTCCGTCAGGGGGCTCACTCCTTGGCAGATTATGCTATGGAGTTCCGGACGTTAGCCCAAGAAGTGGGTTGGCAGGATGGTAGTCTTAAGGCCATCTTCTTGGAGGGCCTCTCCGGACGCATAAAGGATGAGATGGCTGCCCGAGATTTGCCAGAGGACCTCAACGCCTTGATGGAGATGGCTGCCCGCATTGACCACCACCTACAACAACGGGCCAACGAGCAGCACTCCTCTCGCGACAGTCCTGCTTCTGTGTCTGCGAGATCCACGTCTTCTCCTAAGACTTCTCGTCTAGACACTCCCACCTGCGAACCCATGCAGCTGGGACAGTCCCCGCTCTCTGCTGAAGAAAGGCAACGTCGCCGTTCGTTGAAATTGTGCTTGTATTGTGACCAGAGGGGCCACTTCCTGGCACGCTGCCAGGAGCATGCGTAAAAACGCCAATGCCTAGGGGGTCGGGGGGAGATCCTCCTAGGCTGTGCTACAGCTTTTCAATGTACCATGCCTGTCACCCTGGAATACCCTGGAGGTTCCATTGAGATGATGGCATTCCTGGATTCTGGAGCCGGAGGTAATTTCATCCTGCAGGACTTAGTCTCCCAGTTGCAAATCCCTACGCATAGATGGGAGGTCCCGTTACGAATTACCTCTATCCAGGGGATGCTTCTTCCAGGACCTGTCCTGATGTTCACGGCATCCATTACTGTCCGCACCGGGACGATCCATTCAGAGGAGATAGCCTTCCTAGTGTTGGATAAGGCTGTCCACCCTGTCGTGCTAGGGTTGCCGTGGTTACAGAAGCACTCGCCCACGATTCAGTGGGATACTTTACAGATTGTCAAGTGGAGCCCTTTCTGCCTAGCTAATTGTATGAAAGTGCCTAAGACTCCCGCACTTCCGTTGATGCACTCCGTCCTAGGTCCTCCTGCGCCTTATGAGGATTTCACGGATGGTGGTTCCAAGACTAAGGCGGAGATCCTTCCGCAGCCTCATCCGTACGACTGCGCTATAGACCTGTTACCTGAAACCCGGGCCTTGTCCAAGTATACTTCAGAGAATCCGGCTAAGGGGGTCAAAGCGGTAGAATGCCCTGTTCCCACCTGCCAAGCCTTTGAGACCCTTAAGGAAGCGTTCTTGCTAGATACCTGCCTTATCCATCCGGATCCCATCCGGCCCTTTGTGGTGGAAGTCGATGCCTCTAATGTGGCCGTTGGGGCCGTACTGAGCCAGTACTCTGATTCCGGAAAATTGTTACCTTGTTCATATTTCTTGAAGAAATTCTCGCCGGCAGAGAGCAACTATTGTGTTGGTGATAAAGAGTTGCTAGCCGTGAAACTTGCCTTGGAGGAATGGAGACAGTGGTTGGAAGGAGCCAACCACCCGGTTACGATCTACACCGACCACAAAAACTTGGCATTCTTGAAGCAAGCCCAACGCCTGAACCCAAGGCAAGCCCGGTTGTTGCTGTTTTTTGATCGGTTTAATTTTACTCTACGCTATCGACCCGGCTCTAAGAATGTTCAAGCCGACGCACTTTCGCGCTCTTCTGAGGTCGAAGAGACTCTTGACACTCCCCAGTACATTTTGGATCCCGTGAAAGTGAGCCTCGCAGCAACCTTGGTGTCTTCCCAAAGGAAGACCGTCGTTCCACGTCGCTCCCGGAGAGCAGTCCTCACTTGGGCCCATGCCAGCTGTAAAGGGACCTTGGACTTGTTGAATCGATTTTACTGGTGGCCGACGGCAAGACAGGATGTCCAAGCCTTTGTGGGCTCTTGCCCTACTTGCGCTGTTCAGAAGCCGCTCACCGGGAGGCCCAGGGGCCTGTTACAACCATTACCCATCCCGGTGGTGCCTTGGACACACATCTCCACCGACTTTGTCGTGGACCTTCCTGTCTCAGGAGGTAATTCAGTCATTTGGGTGACCGTAGAC